>NC_068914.1:44444284-44769731 GCF_023091745.1 Budorcas taxicolor | reverse complement strand
TGTGCAGTCATCTTCCGCCTCTTTCCTCCTGCTCACTCTGTTCAGGATGCTCACTGCATCTGCCTCCCTCAGGCTTTGCACTTGCCACTCTCCCTGGATGGAATGTTCTATCTCCATAGCCCCTGCTTTATTCTTTCACTTCCTTCAAGTCCCTGATTACCTGTCACAGAACACTGTCTGACAGGTGCACATATGCTGCTGTACCTCCTTCAACTCTCTCTTCCCTTTGCCCTGAGTCACCAAAGGATAGGGCAGGCCTCTTTCCTCACTGAGCACTAACACAGGACACCTTCATTCCCCTCTGAGCCTTAGTTTTCATGTTGTCAAGTGTAACCTATGGACAACACGATGGCTCATGCTGGGAGAGTGCCACCTGCCCTTTGAGTAAATGCAGAGTGGCCAGGGCTTGGTGGGGGAGGTGAGGAGAAAGCTGGTGGATTATGCAGAGAATGTCAACATTGCTCAGTAAGATAAAATGGCAGATGAAACTGATTAAAGTTTTCAAACTTAGAAAGATACTCAAAGTATCGGGGATCCTGGGTGTTTTATTACTGATTTTAATAAACAAACAAACAAAACATCCAGAAGCAAAATAAATCAAAATACAATGAAATAAAATAAAATGCTCATGGGCTTCAGATAAGACAACATTCAGAGAGAGCAAGCATAAGTTGGTGCAGTCACCATGGAGAACAGTATGGAGATTCCTCAGAAAAACAGAGGTACCAGAAGATCCAGCAATCCCACTCCTCGGCATAGATTCAGAGAAAACTGTAATTCAAAGAGATACATGCACCCCAATGTGCACCACAACAGCAGCACTACTTACAATAATCAAGACATGGAAACAAGTTAAATGCCCACAGACAGATGAATGGGCAAAGAAGATGTGGTACATATATATTTGATACAATGGAGTTTTACCATTCTCTAGGTCCATCTAGGAACATGGATGGATGAATCCAGGGATGGGTGAATCCATACTAAGTGAAGTAAGTCAGATGAAGAAAGACAAATATCATATGATATCACTTATATGTGGAATCTAAAATAAGACACAAATGAACTTATATATGAAACAGAAATAGATTTACAGAGAACAGACTTGTGGTTGTCAAGAAGGAGGGGGCTGGAGGAGGGATGGCATGGGAGGTTGGGACTAGCAGATGCAAACTATTATATATAGAATGGAAAAACAACAAGGTCCTACCGTATAGCACAGAGAACTGTATAGCACTGAGAATATATATCTCAATATCCTGAGATAAATCATAATGGACATATGTATGACTGAATTACTTTGCTGTACAGCAGAAATTAGTACATTATAAATCAACTATACTTCAATTTAAAACTTAAAAATTAAAAGAGGAAGCAGACAAAAGCATCCGAATTTGAGTTTGATATGGAATTATAATATGCAGATGAGAAATGTTGTGCATGTGTAATAACTTTGACGATGATGATGGCAACCATGGTGCCAATGATCTAAAGGTCCTTTTAAGGAGGAACAAATTATGAACAAGAGCTTTCCACAGAAACTAAGGAGCCTGGACTGGAGGACACTTCTTTGCCACGATGGCTGTTCATCTGGACAGCTGAATAGACTAGCAATGCCCGTGTCCAAGGCCATGCTGTGCTTCCACAGCCAGTTCCACAGCACCAGGATGGCCAGTCCTCACTGAGGGCCCACTGGCTAGGAAGCACCATGTAAAAGGTCTGTCCTTGCCTCAAGAAATGTCTGCTTTCTTCTCAAGGGCTCAAACTTCCTCTCCTGACCTAGCAGTTGCCCATGGTTCACATGTCTAAGCCTGTTTATATGAGTAGAAGCAAAGATCTTGAGCAGCGACCTGGTCAGGGGCCAATGGAGAGGGGTCCTAAGTGGAGATTCAGATGCCAGGCAAGGGCCCAGTGGGTGGTAGATGGGGACATTCTGGTGAGAGGGTGGAGGCCCAACAAGACAGAACTGAGAGATAGGGCTTTACACCAGAGCAAAGGCGAACACATTTCTTCCCCCTTTTATTTATTTTAACCATTATCATAGCCACTCTTTGTTCCTAAGGATTTTTTTTTTTTTTTGAACAGAGGTAGTTTATTTTTTTCAATTAAAAATAATGTTTTTTCTTTTTTTCTTTATTATTATTTTTTTTTACAGTCATGTCACTTTGTTTTTTACTTTACAATATTGTATTTGTTTTACCATACATCAACATGAATCCACCATGAGTGTACACGTGTTCCCCATCCTGATCCCCCTGCCCACCTCCTTCCCCATACCATCTCTCTGAGATTTATCTCTTCTCCATTAGAACTACAGATTGAGAAAACTTGGACAATCTGACTCCTCTCATGGAGATTAGGGCTGAAAAAAAGTTTATTTGGAATAGATGACTCATTTCAGATCACATACACACATATTATCTATTGTGTGTGTGTGTGTGTGTGTGTGTATGTTTTAGCGTGACTTAAGATTTCCTGAATCTGAAGTTTATACAGAGAAATACTGCTCATTTCATCACTACAGAGTCATTATTTAAATAGATGGAGATCTTTTAAATTTTGGAAAGAACTGTGCTACTTGTTTTCCTACAAATTTGTGCCAGCAGATTTATCTCTCAAGTTTTGATTTAGCTCATTTAGTCATATTAGTAGTTGAAAGACTTGGTTTCCTTGAGTATATCTCCTGAGCACAGGGGAAATGGCCAGGAGTGGACCAGGCAGGAAGGAAAGTAACCAACATATGATTTCAAAACTGTGACCAACCTGAACAGATTGCTGAGGATAGGTGTGATGTTCAATTGTGGTCCATGATTAGGCCTAGTGGCTAATGTGAGAAATTCTATTTACTTGCTTTTTTAAAAAATAGCTTTATTAAGATATCATTAACATATTATTAAATGTCCACTCAAAGTGAACAGCTCATGGGACTGAACAGGGAATTCCCTGGTAGTCTAATGGTTAGGACTCAGAGGTGTCACTGCTGAGGGATGGGGAAGGATGAGCGGACTGAGACCCCACAAGCCACATGATGTGGCCAAACAAACAAACAAATAACAAAACAAACCAAACAATAGAAAACCCCATACCCCTCACCCCACATGGCTGTGCAGCTGTCTATTCTTAGAACATTCCACCCACCAAAGGAACCTTGTTAGAGGTCAATTCCCATTCCTTTCTGCCCCCAGGGCTCAACAAGGGCTAATCTACTTCCAGGTCCTATATAAATACTTGCAAATTTTTGGTGTTTCATATAAATCAGATCATACCATATAGTCTTCTTCTGTGACCATCTTCTTTCACTTAGCACAGCATTTTGAAGGCTTACCCATGTTATAGCATATATCAGTGCTTCATGTCTTTTCATCAGTGAGTGCTATTCCATTGTAAGGATGTGCTGTATTTTATCTATCATTTCATCTGCTAATGGACATTTGAGTTAGTTTCTTGTGTTCAGATGTTATGAGTAACACTGCTGTGTGTCCTCATCTTTGGATCCCAGGAGGGAGCTGTGGACTTAATGGCAACTCTAGGCTGACCTTTTAAAAAATATTTTGGCCATGTCCTTCCAATATGTGAGAGTCACAGACATCCAAAATTGAGTTTGATGTCTTATAACAGTTGTTCCTTGAGTATTAATCAGACTTCAGCAGGCAAAACCAGTGAATTAACTGCTTCTTGTCAAATAGAATGACCCAGCATGGCTGGGTCTAATGCTGCCATCAGCTTCAAATCTGTTGTAGAGACTAACACCTATGTCTTGGAGATGATTCCTGCCCACCCCCATTTCTCACAACTAGCTTCTGAATACCCATTACTGACCCCATGATCCCAAACTTTTTAAAATTTATTTTTAATTGGGGGATAATTGCTCTACAATGTTGTGTTGGTTTCTGCCACACAACAATGTCTATCAGCTATAAGTATACACATGTCCCCTCCCTCTTGAACTTCTCTCCCACCCCCTACTCCATCCACCTCTCTAGGTCGTCACAGAGCACTGGATTGAGCTCCCTGTGTTATACAGCAGCTTCCCACCAGCTAGCTATTTTACATATGATTTACATACATATGTTTCAATGCTACTCTCTCAACGCTTTCCATTCCTCGCAACTCCCCACTGCTCTGCCATGTCTGAGTGTGCAGTGCCAAGCAGACAGGAAGAAGGATGTTTGGCCAGTTGGCTCCTCTGCTTGGGGGGCTCAAAGCCAGTCAGGAAGATATCACTAGGGGGTGACTGACGGGGCCCTTGAATTCTTACATTTTTCACTATCTAAAAAATCTAGGCTCCAGTGAAGTCCACACAAACCTAAGAATTTAGTTTTAGACAAATCTGGCCCTTCTGTTCCTGCAGGTTATAATCATCACATTGAGAGGCTCCTAAAGAAATTGAAAATGATTCCCAAAATAATAGCTTGCTGGTAAAAGAATAGCTTACTTTAAGAATTATTTTCAGTTTACTGTTTTTTAGTCACTAAGTCGTCTCCAATTCTTTTGTGACCCCATGGACTGTAGACTGCCAGGCTCCTCTATCCATGTGATTTCCCAGACACTGATACTGGATTGGGTTGCCATGTCCTCCTCCAAGGTATCTTCCCAACCCATGGATTGAAACTGTGTCTCCTGCATTGACAGGGGGGTTCTTTACCACAGAGCCACCAAGGAAGCCCATTTTCAGCTCTTATAAACTCCATAATGTTATTTCTAATCAGTAATTTTTTAAAATATCTTTACTCCTTGTACCATATTTTGATCCAAATATGTTTTACTACAAACTTTGCTAATACATCAAAAAAACTGTTTAGCAAATGCTGAAGAGAAATTAATAATTGCTCAGATACCTTCATAAGTCTCTACAAACTCACCAGAAATGTTTAAATCCTTTTCCAAAGCAAAAAATGTCTGTGGACAAGCTCGAACCAGAGAGGAAAGATGGACCTTTCAGGATGAGTTTATTCCATTTTTGAACATGAGGCTTTTAAAAAGGATTTCCCCAAAATTTAAAAACATCTCTTGAAATATGATAAGATAAAGAAGCAAGTGCAATGACTTTTTTTCATCTAACCTTCACCTTAGAATTTTACATCATTTTTGGAGAACTAAGATTTAGAAAATAAATGTTCTGATATCCACAGTCTCAGATCTTTTCTTAGCCATGGCTTTTTGTAAATCATTTTAGGAGAAAGAAAGGGGGAAGTTTGTTTTCCTGATCTCTAAAATCTGGTTAACATAAGTTTGTCATGATGCAGCTGAAACTCAGACTTTTCTGACCTCCAAAGTTGCTCCAGTCAGGAACTCAAGATAATGTGTGTGCAGAAGGTCCACTTCCTTCCACCTCTTGCTGCCTCTCCTGGTTCAGAGCACCACACCTTTCACCTGGGCCATCTCAGTTACTCCCTATTCATTTCTCAATGCCATGATCCCCCGTCTCCTACACATTTGGCCCAACAGTCTCTTCTGTGCATGAATCACATCAGGTCATTCCCTTTCAAAAGCCTTGCAAGAATTTTTACTGTACCCACAATAAAAGTCAGTCTCTTTGCATGACTGCAAGGGCCTGAATGGTCAGGCCCATGCCTGTTCCCTTAGATTCATTTCATGACCTGGAGAGCAGTCAGTATTTTCTGTCAGGCTCTGTGACGTTCCCACCTCTGACAGCCAGGCTCACCATCCTGCCCTTCACCAGCCTCAAGTTCTTTAGGTGTCAATATAAATGTTGCCTCTTCAGAAAGGCCTCCTCTGACCACACTTTCTAAATGAAACTCTTCTGCTTTTCATTCTGCAAAATTGGCTCACTCTTTACTCTCCTCATAGTGCTACTTTCAACCTATAATTTTAAAATGTGTGTGTTCACTTCTTTATTGTCTGCCTCTCTCACTAGAGGGTAAGATACACATGGCCTGGAAATTTGCCGAGCACACAGTAGGATGTAAATATTTGCTGAATTAATAAATTCATGAATTTAATTGCCTATTATATCTTAATGCATATGAATTACTCCTTTAATGAGCATACGTCATATCCCTTACACATTCCCAGGCTCCACTGGCCACTGTTCTGTCTTGTCATTTTCCGGCCAAGGTGTCTGCTACAGGGCTCAGAACTAGGAAGAAGGTTTCTTTATGGGCTGTTTCTTTAGAAACTGATGCCTGAATTAAAGGGGTAAGTGGTTGGCCAACTTCATGTACTGCTGCATATGACAGTGCGGAGTGGAGGTCCAGGAGGCAGCTCCACTTAGGTGTCCAGTGAACACATGATTACAGAACAGTAAGTCTGTCTCTTTAGCTCCAGTTTATTTTTCATTGCTTTGAAAATGGTTGCTTCCTTCTACTCTAATGACACCCCATTTCAATCTGAACACATAGCTCACATGCATACAAATGATGGAAAAAGGAATGTTAACATTGTATGAGGCACCTTCAGTTTACTGTGCAATATCCTAAGGCAGGGAACACAGACACTTTTCCTCCAACCACAGACCAGTGGGGTTGAGACCAGATCCGACTGCCCCTTGCCTGTGCAGTGGGAGGAGTAGCTGCCCTTTCTCCTGGTTCCCCAGAGTAAATTAAACCAGCAAATCAAGTTAGACAGCACTTTAAGCACAACCTTTCCTAATGCCATCACTGATTTAGCAAATTAAAATGTCTCAAGCTGACTACAAATGAAATGGTGACAGGCCTCACTGCATGATGGGGCTTGAGGCCTGATTCCTGGAGATTGGTCTCCTCGTCTAGGACACTCTCACCCCCAGGACTACCTGGTACACTCCTAATCAGATCTGCATCAACAGAATTCTGGAGGAACTGATCCCCTCTTGTTGCTTCCCCCTGCCCGTCACACTGTACCAGGGCTAGGCTGTCAGCTTCAGAGAGACAGGGTCACCATCAAATGACTGAGGGTCTCCTGGGCCTGGAAACTCAACATGGAATGAGACGATGACCACACGTCACACAACTGGACTCTGCCTAAAGACCGAGTTCAGCTATAACAGAGCTACTGCTGCTGCTGCTAAGTTGCTTCAGTCATGTCCGACTCTGTGTGACCCCACAGACGGCAGCCCACCAGGTTCCCCGTCCCTGTGATTCTCCAGGCAAGAACACTGGAGTGGGGTGCCATTGCCTTCTCCATAACAGAGCATTTGCTGGCAATGAAGCTGTCTAGGGCACAACTGTCTTCCCCAGGACCATGATCCCTCCATCACTGTGGAAAAGTACGTGTCAACAGAGGGGATATTATATATATAATATATATACACACATTAATGTATAGCTGATTCACTTTGCTGTATAGCAGAAATTAACACAACATTGCACAATAACTATAGTCCAATACAAAATTTTTTAATACAAATAAAGGAAAGAAAAGCACCAGTGCCTCCATCACTCTGTACTAAGTCACCTAGCTCCTATCCCCCAAGCTCCCTGGGCCTCCCAAGTGGACAGTGATGCTGACAGCCCCCTGGAGATGAAATGGGTCCCCTGGGTCCTCACACACGGACAGTGTGCTTGGGCAGCATTCATGTCAGCTTGTCCCCATCCTCTGGATAGAGTCAAGCTCACATTTAAAAAAAATTATTTTTTATATTTTGTGGTGCTCAATAACAATTAGTCCAAATTTCTTTGGAGACGGACCTCTAATTAATAAGTGTACAAGCCTAGTTCCATATACATGAAAAAAAATCTTTTTCTGACTCAAGACAAAACAAATGGATCAGCTATCTAAAGCATCAAGAGAAGTAGAGCATGATTTAAAACCAAGAAAGGACAGGTCACTTCAGCATCTTCAAACAAAAGTTCATCCTTGGACTCAGAATCAAGACATTTTACCAAACAAGAAGGCAACTGCATCACAATAATGCCTTGCATTTACAGATATGTTCTTAACATGCCTTGTCAGAATGTCACATGACTTTGTGGGTCATAATCAGTCAGGAGGTCATTTATATTAAATGATGGACAACAGCCACTGAATATTGAGCATGGAGACACTTCCCTACATACTGTAATAACCTTGTTCAGTTATAGTCTCTCTGCAGGACAGCTATTACTGTCTCCACTTTGCTAACTCTGAAGCCATGCCTGTCTAAGGCTCAAGCCAGCAAGCGTGTGTGCATGCTAAGTCGCTTTAGTCATGTCTGACTCTTTAAGACCCCATGGACTATAGCCCACCAGGCTCCTGTCCAAGGGATTCTCCAGGTAAGAATACTGTAGTGGGTTCCCATGCCCTTTTCCATGGGACCTAGCCGACCCAGGGATCAAACCTGAGTCTCTTACATCTCCTGCCTTGGAGGTGGATTCTTTACCACTAACACTTACCTGGGAAGCCAATAAAAACTCTGGTCTGGAAATACTTGTGTTTTCCACACCCCATTGATTAGAAAGACAGAAGACCTTTTCCCCATAGACTAGAAACTCACCATTTCAAGAAATATATCTATTAAATCATATAAGTCATCAGAAAAAGCCAAAAATACATTACTACCACTCCATACTCAAACAACAATTAGTAGTGATTTTTATAGAGTATTTATAACCTTAAAATATTATTCAATGTATACATTACAAATTAGAGCAAGGAAAACTTGATCAGAAAGAAAAATTTCAGCCATGCCATTAAAGCATCTTTTGAGTTTAAGACACGCTAAGACATTCTGATAATTACACAGGTTATTTTTAAAGGCTTAATATATTAGGGCTAGTAGAGTATCATTTACTTGCTCCTCCTTAACTTCAGTAACAGTGCCAAGAAGGGGGTTGTCACCCATGGCAATCCTCCTCTCTGGTTGCAGGACTGCTGAACCAATCACAGTCCCCACAGAACCAACCCCTGGCCACTGTGGCTGATCCAAAGATGAATACGATTCATCTGGATTTCCTCTCTGATGAGAGAGAAAGAGAGAAGAGGGAGCACAGGAGGAGGAGAGGACACTGAAAATACAGGTGGAAGGTGGCAGGTACAGACACACGTGACCAACACCTCCACCCAACCCAGGCTGTGGTTGGCATTTCTGCAATGAGGCATCCACAAACACCTTCCATCCGACAGGAGGAGCCCTCCGGAGGGCTAAGGAGCTCTCTCGCATGCCACGTGCTCCTCCTAAGTCCTCTGTTAAGAGCAAGTGAGCCGTGTGCAGTGGACAGCACCTGTCACCTGCCCATTAACATCACTACGAGATGAAATGAAATCACCTCCAGTGAGCCAAAAAGCCCACTGGAGTTTTTTAAGCACAGGAAGAAGTATAAAAAAAGGATCAGGTTGATTGTATGAGATACTCAGCAAGCATGTCCAATGCCTAAGATCTCATAAATAGTGGACTGTTTCAGCAGTGTTTCCTGGAAACCCAGTTCTGTCTCAGGGACAAGGCCTTCGTCATTTCTGACAGTGAATGACTTGCTCCAGGCCAACATCATCCCCATGGGAGCTTCTCAGCACTTCTGGACAGGCTATGTGGTAAAGAGAGCTTGGATGAGAGACCCCTGCGATCTCATGCCAGGACTCTAGCTAAGAATACCTTGCTCACTTGTGTGCCCTCAGCACCTCTCCACTCCTGCTCTGTCCATGCCTACCTCTCGCCATTTCCACTCTGTCAGTATTTAGGTAGGAGATGGTGGGCCTCTGGGCCAGACACCTGATATTTGTCAAGTGGAGTAAAATTCAAGCTTTGTTCTCACCCAGACACGCCAAGGACAAAGCTAGTGGTAAAAGCTGAGTTCTGCTAAAGCAAAGAGAAAAGGTGCCCACTCCTGAGGTCAAGGAAGACTTCCCTGTCTGCACATGTTCAGGAAGTCTTCTTTGGGCTTGAAAAGGGAAGGGACCCCATCCCATAAGTGTGGAAATGCACCCATAGGCCTCTATGGAGGGATACATCTGAAAAGAAAGTTACACACACATCTTTGGGAAGGTGCGTGGACCAGTCAGTCAGGTGTGAAGAAACAAGATAATTGGCCAAAGGTAAACAAAGACCTCGAAGGGCTGTCTTATATAAGTGACTTAAACACGTCCAGACTGTGTTCCTCCCCACTCACTCCGCACTCCTCTCCAGGTGTGTATCTCTGCCCTCCTTCTGAGCTGGATGAACAAACTGTTTTGCTGTGTGCTCTCCCATACATTGTGCTATGTATCAACTCAGAAATGTTGGACCTGTTTTTACAGTTTTTGCCTCCTTGAAACAGTCTTGCTTACAAACAGGGGCAAGAGCCTGGGCCACTTTTGCTTCTCACCTCTAGTCCCTGGTGGTCTAGTGGCTAGGACTCTTGGTTTTTATCCAGGTTCCCCAGGTTTAATTCCTGGGCAGGGAATTAGGATCTCTCCCTCTGAGATCAGTATCATCCCAGCTCCTGTGCAAAGTGAAAACACTGATCTTTCTATATTGTTTCCCAGTGTGACTGAGCCCCAGGCCCTTTCCAGGCTTAGGTCAGAGCAGAAAGGAAGCAGGGAGCACCAGGAAGGGAGGCTGTCTATGACATACCAAAGTTAAAAACAGTTTCCTCCTCACCATTTTCCAAACTGAGCAAGGCTTGCTCGGTGAAAAGCTGGAAACATCCATGTCTGAACAGTGGTCCAGATAGGCCCGTGCTCATTCAGTTCTCTCCTGCCTCACCAGCCTGGACTCCTGGCACGTGTCCTTCACATTAACCTGGGTGATGCATCTTGAGGTAGAACAGGTTCACTATCTACAAGTAGTTGTTTACAGTGTTTCCCTTCCATTCAGACTGCTCTCTTTCCCATCCACTAGTCACTGAGGCAGACTTCCTGCTCTGATGGAGTCGCGGGCTCTAGGTAGGTAATTCTATTAGCGAGAACAGTCCACTTGCTCAGCAAGTGTCGGCAATTAATCTTACCTGATTTAAAGACTGATCGAAATCTACTTACAAGTGAAAACAAGGTGAGCCAGCATGGTTTTGTACATAAGCAAGACCAAAATGAAGATGATAAGAAAAAAAAATTGTGGAACTTTGTACTATGATCAATAAAGTTCCTTAAGAGGTACGTTTTCTAAAGCAAAATCCCTAGTAGGGTCAGGATGTGAGAAGCGCACTAATAGGCTCAGGATTAGGGTTTGGTTTCCTTTTTATTCTCCCTTCAGACCCCACAATTTGGGGACATGCTTCCCAAGTTGGTAATAATGAACTGGTGTAAGCTTCATAATCAAGGGACAGAGATTATATTTCATGTACTTGAGATGGGAAATTTCCCTTCATTTCTGAAGATACACTGAAGGAAATGTGATATGATCTGATAAGAGTCTCAAAAATATTGATCATCTTTTTCTTGGTGACACCTGGGAGAAATTTTGATATGAATGGTGAAATGTGCAACAATATCCCATGAATTGAGTAAAAGTTAAACCAAACTGATTCATCTTACCTTATTAAGGTTTTTTGGAAATGAGTGGGTCTGTCATCCCGGCAGGGTTCTTTCACTGCTCTTCTTGCCTGTCTGCTTCTGTGCAGCTTCCTCACCACATAACCTGGTCTACCAGACAGTGGTCCTGGCAAACCATCACCCCAGTTGCCCTTTGCAACATCACAGCCACTGTGCTGACTCTTCTTACTTGAACTCCAAGTACTGCCCAACCTCAGCACCCTCTTAGACTAGAAACCCCAGAGTGAGGACCTAGTTTTTCATTCACGCTGTGAAAGTTGGCAACCCCTAACAGGTGACACCTGAGAAAACACCAGTTTAAAATGCCACTGTGTAAATGAAAAACACCTATCTTTCTCGTAGAATAAGTTTGTTCTCTTTCCTCCAAAAGTCTTTAAAGTGAGAGCTGAATTCATGCCAGATACCAAAGAAAACGTTTGGGGACACTTCCTTCTCTCCAATTTTTGGTCTCATAGATAAATAGGCTGTAGTCTCCAAAAAGCTGTGAAAGCACACACACACACACACACATGCACACGCACACGCACACGCACACAGATGCACACACACACACAAGTATAAAAGCTATAATTACTTTCCAATATGGGGTATTCTTTTTCCATCCAAAGGCTGATTTCATTCAGGCAGTTACTATTACCAAGAAGACTCAACTCCTCAGGCACCAACAGGAGTTCTCTTAAGTTTTCATGTTAGAGTTTTTGGACACAGATGTTAGCAGCAGATAAAAGTCCTCCATATACTAACTATCCCTGTTTCATCCATTTTCAAAATTAATCACTATGTGTCTGACCTATTTCAGAAATGAACCTGTAATCAAGTTGGGACATAAGGGAAGTTGCGGGTCTACACCTTTTTTCTAGACTCTAAACAAATGAAATATCAACCCTGTGCCCCTAAACTAACATGTACCTATATTGTACATGCTAGTTTAATACGTGGACATGTTATATAATATGTGTATTGTACTGCTTCTATACTATTGGACTTCCTATATTCCTGATGGGGGAAAAATCAACAGCCCTGGGAGATACTGACAGAGGCTTCCCCTGAAGATCACGGTAACACAGCTGAGTGGGTATGAGCAGGGCGGCCGGCATCCTGACAGTGGCAACAGTGCCCATCTCCAGAAGGTGCCGTCAAGGCCACTTCATATTACACATACACGATGCTCAGAAGAGTTTCAAAGGGTTGACAGACAGCACACAACTAGTAAATCATTGATTTTTGCTGCATCTTGACGTGGACCTCCCAGACTCCAGAAGTGTTCACTGTTTCAGCCATCCAGTATGGTATTTTGTGATAACACTCAGAACTAAGGCAAATGATCTAGATTTTTTAAATACATAGATTTCAGGGGGCAAAGTCTATTATAAACATTTAAAAGACACTGTCTAATTATAATGGTTTGAATTTCTTTATATCTTGCTCCAAACTGTAAGAAAATAAAATCATTTATTACATATATGAACTAATTGGAGTTTTGAAAAGAAACTGGGTATTTGATGAGATTAGAGATTACTATTATTTTGGGGGGATGAAACTGCTGGTGGTTATTTTTTAAAGGGGATCTTTTAGAGATACATACTAAAATCTACATAAATGACATTATACCTGTTGAAGACTTGCTTCAAAACAGTGTGGGAGGGGGCATGCGGGCAGGGGTATAGATGGAACCAATTCAGGAGCTGCTGAAACTGGGTGATGAATGCATGATGATCGCTGTTCACTCTGTTTACTGCCTCCGAATCACAGTTAAGCTCTTCACCTGCATGGTGTTTAATTCACCTACCCCTGCTTCCTTTAGCAAAGTGTCAAATCATTGTCTTCTATTTATGGCATCCCAGATGTCTTATTATTGAATTTTCCTTGAGATTCTAAGAGCATATGCAGATTTCTGCATCTATTAATAATATTCTCTCAGCCATGCAAACTCATTGAAAGACACCATTATTTATATACAAAAATGTTCCCACGTCCTCACTCATTTTAAAATCTGGCTTCATAGATCACCATTCCACTACTTTTCTCTCATCAGTCTCTGATCTAAACTTGTAATTTTTAGCTATTTTCCTTCTCATGAACTAAAATAATGGAACCATTACTGTCTTATTTACTTGAACTTGAAAATGAGAATTTATTAACAGCTTTCTTTTGTTCCTTTAGGTTAAACTGATGCAAACTGAATTAAATATATTCCATTTTCCCCTTACAAAAGTCTCACAAGTTTACAGGAGACAGTTGACATAATGGTCACCTATCTCATGGCCTAACTTTGTATTAACTTAGACTTTAAAAAAATGTTGAAAAGATAATATAGATAATTCCAATACAGCCTCCATTCAGCTTCTCCTAATATTAACATCTCACACAACCACTAAGAGATAACATTGAAAATAAGAGGATTATCTTGTTAGGAGCCATTGAAAACTATCTGCTGAGTAAAGTGAGTGAAACTGTATAGATGAATAGGGAGGACAGGTAAGGGTGGTCACCCCAATGTGGTGCTGGCCTGCTGACCCTAAAAGACACAGAGAGAGAGACACACACAAAGGTATATATATTTAATTGAACTATAGTATCGTGCTAATTTCAGGTATACATCATAGTGACCCAGGTATTTTTTCAGATGCCTTTCCATTATAGGTTATTACAAAATACTGATTATAATTTCTAAAATACTGACTATAAAGTAGGTCCTTGTTGCCAATCTATTTTATGCACAGTGGTTGTATCTGCTAATCCAAAACTTCTAATTACTTATATTACATGTAAGTAAGATCATAAGAGTATTTGCCTTACTCTGCCTGACTAATTTCAATAGGTGTAATATTCTTTAATCATGTCTAGCTCTTTGAAACATCGACTGCAGCAAGCCAGACTCCTGTTATTTACCATCTCCTGAAGTTTCCTCAAATTCATGTCCATTGAATCGATGATGCCATCCAACCATCTCATCCTCTGTGACCCCCTTCTCCTCCTGCCTTCAAACTTTCCCAGCATCAGTGTCTTTTCCAGTGAGTTGGCTCTTAAAATCAAGTAGCCAAAGTATTGGAGTTTCAGCTTCAGCATCAGTCCTTCTAATGAATATTCAAGATTGGTTTCCTTTAGGATTGACTCGTTTGGTGTCCCTGCTGTCCAAGGCACTCTTAAGAGTCTTCTCCAGCACCACAGTTAAAAAGTATCAATTCTTTGGCACTCAGTCTTCTTTATGGTCCAACTCTCACATCCATATTTCTGATGCTTACTGGAAAAACCATAACTTTAGCTATATAGACCTTTGTCAGCAAAGTGATGTCTCTGCTTTTTAATATGGTATCTACATTTGCCACATTTTTTCTTCCAAGGAGCAAACATCCTTTAATTTCATGGCTGCAGTCACCATCTGCAGAGATTTTGGAGCCCAAGAAGATAAAGTCGGTCACTGTTTCCACGTTCCACTATTTTCCCATCTATTTCCTACTGTTTCCATTTTGCCCCCATCTATCAGGTGAAATAATGGTCTGGATAAAGCATAAGCTGGAATCAGCACTGCCAGAAGAAATATCAATAATCTCAGATATGCAGATGACACCACCCTTATGGCAGAAAGCAAAGAGGAACTACAGAGCCTCTTAATGAAGGTGAAAGAGGAGAATGAAAAAGCTGGCTTAAAACTCAGCATTCAAAAAACTAAGATCATGGCATCCAGTCCCATCACTTCACTGCAAATAGATGTGGAAACAATGGAAACAGTGACAGACTTTATTTTCTTGGGCTCTAAAGTCACTGCAAGATGGCATGACTGCAGCCATGAAATTAAGAGACACTCGCTCCTTGGAAGGAAAGCTTTGACAAACCTATTGTGATAATCACTCAGTCGTGTCCAACTCTTTGCAATTCCATGGACTGTAGCCCACCAGGCTTCTCTGTCCATGGAATTCTCCAGGCAAGAATACTGGAGTGAGTTCCCATGCCCTTCTCCAGGGGATCTTCCTGACCTAGGGATCGAACCGGGGTCTTCAGTATTGCAGGCAGATTCTTTATCGGTGACAAACATAGACAGTGTATTAAAAAGCTGAGACATGAGGGGCGGTCCTAAGATGGTGGAAGAATAGGACAGGGAGACCACTTTCTCCCACAAAAATTCATCAAAAGAACATTTAAACACTGAGTAAATTCCACAAAACAACTTCTGATGCTGGCAGAGAACATCAGGCACCCAGAAAAGCAGCCCATTGTCTTCAAAAGGAGGTAGGAAAAAATATAAAAGACAAAAAAAAAAAAGGGAGAGAGAGAGAGAAAAGAGGTAGGGATGGAGCTCTGGTCCAGGAAGGGAGTCTTAAAAAGAGAGAAGTTTCCAAACACCAGGAAACACTCTCACTACCGAGTCTGTGGCGAGCCCTGGAAGCACAGAGGGCAACATAACAGGGAGGAAAAATAAATAAATAATTAAAACCCACAGATTACGAGCCCAATGATAACTTCCCCAGCAGAGAAGCAGCGCAGACGCCTGCACCCACCACTAGCAAGCAGGGCTGGACAGGGAGGTGCGGGCTGCATTGCTTAGAGTAAGGATCTGGCTTGAATGGCCTGAGGGCAAACTGAGAAAACTAACTTGGGCTAGCAAACCAGACAGTGGGATAGCTACCACGCAAAAGGTCCTAACCTAAGACACTGCCAGGCCCATACACAGAACAAAGGACTGAACAGAGATAGCTGGCTGCAGACCATCCCCCTCCAGTGACAGGCAGCCAGAGCCGGAAGGGGGCAATCGCAGCCAGAGAGAGACATTATCTACCAAACTGCAAGCAGGCTTCTTTGCTAACTAAGACTTCTTGGGGTTCTGGACTGTCAACATCCGCCTGAAAAGGTGCACTGGTTATACACCCAGAAAACCAAGCATCAGGGGCAAGGGAGGCAATAAGTCGCAGCAATCGCGCTCGCCAAACACCTCATCACCTAAGCTGCTCAGACCGGGGAAGGGCACAAAACACAGGCCCAACCAAGTCTGTGCTTCTGAGGACTACCCAAGTGCCTGAACCTGAGAGGCTTAGACCTGGGAGGTGCATGCAGCCCAGGGCCGGCCTCAGACAGTTCCTGGCGGAGCAACCTACAGCCTGAGCAGTGTGGGAGGGAGGGCACACATGCCATGAGTGGGGGCAGGCCTAGTATGGCTGAGACACTGCGAGCACATGCCAGTGTTATTTGCTTGCAGCGTCCCTCCCTACCCACAGCACGACTGAACAAGTAAGCCTTAAAAAAGTGTCCACCATGGCCCCCTTTGTGTTAGGGCAGAAATCATACACTGAAGAGACCAGCAAACAGAAGAAGCTAAAACAGAGGGAACCGCCTTGGAAGTGACAGGTGCAATAGATTAAAACCCTGTAGTTAGTACCGACTACATAGGATGGGGCCTATAGATCTTGAGAAATATAAGCCAGACCAAAAAACTATCCAAAAATGAACTGACCCCACACTGCCCACAACAACACCAGAGAAAGTCGTAGATATATTTTTACTATGTTTACAATCATTCTTTTTTTTATTTTTTAAAAATTTAAATCCTCTATTACTCCTTTAATTTTCATTTTTATAACCTATTATTGCTTTGCAAAAAAACCCCTATTTTTTAAAGCAAACTTCATATATATATATAATATAATTTTTGTGACTTTTTTCTTCTTCTTCTTCTTTTCTTTAATATTGCATTTTTGAAAATCCAACCTCTACTCTAGATTTTTAATCTTTGCTTTTTGGTATTTGTTATCAATTTTGTACCTTTAAGAACCCAATCTTCAGTACCCATTTTTACTTGGGAGCGAGATTACTGGCTTGACTGCTCTCTTCCCCTTTGGACTCTCCTTTTTCTCCACCAGGTCGCCTCTGTCTCCTCCCTCCCGCTTCTCTTCTCTACCAAACTCTGTGTGTTCCAGATGGTGGAGAACACTTAGGGAACTGATTACTAGCTAGATCTGTCTCTCTCCTTTTGATTTCCCTCTTTTTATCCTCCTGGCCACCTCTGTCTCATTCCTACCCCTTTTCTTCTCTGTATAACTCCATGAACATTTCTGAGTGGTCCAGACTGTGGAGCATACATCAGGAAGTGATTACTGGCTAGCTTGCTCACTCCTCTTTTGATTCCACCTCATCTCATTCGAGTCACCTCTAACTCCCTCCTCCCTCTTCTCTTCTCCTTGTAACTCTGTGAACCTCTCTGGGTGTCCCTCACTGTGGATAATCTTTTCATTTTTAACATAGATGTTTTATCAACAGTGCTGTATAGAAGGAGAAGTCTTGAGACTACTATAAAAATAAGACTGAAAACCAGAAGCAGGAGGCTTAAGTCCAAATCCTGAGAACACCAGAGAACTCCTGACTCCAGGGAACATTAATCGACAGGAGCTCATCAAACAACTACACTGAAACCAAGCACCACCCAAGGGCCAACGAGTTCCAGAGCAAGACATACCAAACAAATTCTCCAGCAACACAGGAACACAGACCTGAGCTACAATATACAGGCTTCCCAAAGGTGCTCCAAAACCATTGACATCTCATAACTCATTAGTGGGCACTTCATTGCACTCCAGAGAGAAGAAATCCAGCTCCACCCACCAGAACACCGACACAAGCTTCCCTAACAAAGAAACCTTGACAAGCCACCTGTACAACCCCACCCACAGTGAGGAAACTCCACAATAAAAAGAACTCCACAAAATGCCGGAATACAAAAAGGCTACCCCAAACTCAACAATATAAACAAGATGAAGAGACAGAGGAATATCCAGCAGGTAAAGGAACAGGATAAATGCCCACCAAACCAAACAAAAGAGGAACAGATAGGGAATCTACCTGATAAACAATTCCAAGTAATGATAGTGAAAATGATCCAAAATCTTGAAATCAAAATGGATCACAGATAAATAACCTGGAGACAAGGATTGAGAAGATGCAAGAAAGGTTTAACAAAGACCTAGAAGAAATTAAAAAGAGTCCATATATAATGAATAATGGAATAAATGAGATCAAAAACACTCTGGAGGCAACAAATAGTAGAATAATGAAGGCAGAAGATAGGATTAATGAAGTAGAATATAGAATGGTAGAAATAAATGAATCAGAGAGGAAAAAAGAAAAACGAATTAAAAGAAATGAAGACAATCTCAGAGACCTCCAGGACAGTATTAATCGCCCCAACATTCGAATCATAAGAGTCCCAGAAGAAGAAGACAAAAAGAAAGATTATGAGAAAATACTTGAGGAGATAATAGTTGAAAATGTCCCTAAAATAGATAAGGAAATAATCACCTAAGTCCAAGAAATGCAGAGAGTCCCAAACAGGATTAACTCGAGGAGAAACACACCAAGACACATATTAATCAAATTAACAAAGATCAAACACAAAGAACAAATATTAAAAGCAGCAAGGGGAAAAAAAATAACACACAAGGGGATTCCCATAAGGATAACAGCTGATCTTGCAATAGAAACTCTTCAGACCAGGAGGGAATGGCAAGACATACTTAAAGTGATGAAAGAAAATAACCTACAGCCCAGATTACTGTACCCAGCAAGGATCTCCTTCATATTTGAATGAGGATTTAAAATCAAAAGCTTTACAGGCAAGCAACAGCTGAGAGAATTCAACACCACCAAACCAGCTCTCCAACAAATGCTAAAGGATATTCTCTAGACAGGAAACACAAAAAGGGTGCATAAACTCGAACCCAAAACAATAAAGTAAATGGCAATGGGATCATACTTATCAATAATTACCTTAAATGTAAATGGGTTGAATGCCCCAATCAAAAGACAAAGACTAGCTGAATGGATAAAAATAAAACAAGGCCTCTATATATGTTGTCTACAAGAGACCCACCTCAAAACAGGGAACACATACAGACTGAAAGTGAAGGGCTGGACAAAGATATTCCACACAAATAGAGACCAAAAGAAAGCAAGAGTAACAACACTCATATCAGATAAAATAGACTTTAAAACAAAGGCTGTGAAAAGAGACAAAGAAGGACACTACATTATGATCAAAGAATCAATCCAAGAAGAAGAAATAACAATTATAAATATATATGCAGCCAACATAGGAGCACCACAATATGTAAGGCAAATGCTAACAAGTATGAAAGGGGAAATTAACAATAACACAATAATAGTGGGAGACTTTAATACCCCACTCCCACCTATGGATAGATCAACTAAACAGAAAATTAACAAGGAAACACAAACTTTAAATGATACAATAGACCAGTTAGACCTAATTGATATCTATAGGACATTTCACCCCAAAACAATGAATTTCAACTTTTTCTCAAGTGCACACGGAACCTCCTCCAGGATAGATCACATCCTGGGCCATAAATCTAGCCTTGGTAAATTCAAAAGAATTGAAATCATTCCAAGCATCTTTTCTGATCACAATGCAGTAAGATTAGATCTCAATTACAGGAGAAAAACTATTAAAAATTCCAACATATGGAGGCTGAACATCATGCTGTTGAATAACCAACAAATCACAGAAGAAATCAAAAAAGAAATCAAAATATGCATAGAAACGAATGAAAATGAAAACACAATAGCCCCAAACCTGTGGGACACTGTAAAAGCAGTGCTAAGGGGGAAGTTCATAGCATTACAGGCATACCTCAAGAAACAAGAAAAAAGTCAAATAAATAACCTAACTCTACACCTAAAGAAAATAAAAAAGGAAGAAATGGAGAACCCCAGAGTTAGTAGAAGGAAAGAAATCTTTAAAATTAGGGCAGAAATAAATGCAAAAGAAACAAAAGAGACCATAGTAAAAATAAACAAAGCCAAAAGCTTGTTCTTTGAAAGGATAAATAAAATTGACAAACCATTAGCCAGACTCATCAAGAAACAAAGAGAGAAAAACCAAATCAACAAAATTAGAAATGAAAATGCAGCGATCACAACAGACAACACAGAAATACAAAGGATCATAAAAAACTACTATCGGCAATTATATGCCAATAAAATGGACAATGTAGAAGAAATGGACAAATTCTTAGAAAAGTACAACTTTCCAAAACTGAACCAGGAAGAAATAGAAAATCTAAAGAGACCCATCACAAGCATGGAAATTGAAACTGTAATCAGAAATCTTCCAGCAAACAGAAGCCCAGGTACAGATGGCTTCACACATGAATTCTACCAAAAATTTAGAGAAGAGCTAACACCTATCCTACTAAAACTCTTCCAGAAAATTGCAGAGGAAGGTAAACTTCCAAACTCATTCTATGAGGCCACCATCACCTTAATACCAAAACCTAACAAAGATGCCACCAGAAAAGAAAACTACAGGCTGATATCACTGATGAACATAGATGCAAAAATCCTTAACAAAATTCTAGCAATCAGAATCCAACAACACATTAAAAAGATCATACATCATGACCAAGTGAGCTTTATCCCAGGGATTCAAGGATTCTTCAAATCTGCAAATCAATCAATGTAATCCATCACATTAAAAAATTGAAAAATAAAAACCATATGATTATCTCAGTAGATGCAGAGAAAGCCTTTGACAAAACTCAACATCCATTTATGATAAAAACTCTCCAGAAAGCAGGAATAGAAGGAACATACCTCAACATAATAAGAGCTATTTATGACAAACCCACAGCAAACATTATCCTCAATGGTGAAAAATTGAAAGCATTTCCCCTAAAGTCAGGAACAAGACAAGGGTGCCCACTTTCACCATTACTATTCAACATAGTCTTGGAAGTTTTGGCCACAGCAATCAGAGCAGAAAAAGCAATAAAAAGAATCCAAATTGGAAAAGAAGTAAAACTCTCACTGTTTGCAGAGACATGATCCTCTACATAGAAAAGCCTAATGACTCCACCAGAAAATTACTAGAGCTAATCAATGAATATAGTAAAGTTGCAGGATATAAAATCAACACACAGAAATCCCTTGCATTCCTATACCCTAATAATGAGAAAATAGAAAGAGAAATTAAGGAAACAACTACATTCACCATTGCAACGAAAAGAATAAAATACTTAGGAATATATCTACCTAAAGAAACTAAAGACCTATATATAGAAAACTATAAAACACTGGTGAAAGAAGTCAAAGAGCACACTAATAGATGGAGAAATATACCATGTTCATGGATCAGAAGGATCAGTATAGTGAAAATGAGTATACTACCCAAAACAATTTATAGATTCAATGCAATGCCTATCAAGCTACAAACGGTATTTTTCACAGAGCAAGAACAAATAACTTCACAGTTTGTATGGAAATACAAAAAACCCCAAATAGCCAAAGCAATCTTGAGAAAGAAGAATGGAACTAGAGGAATCAACCTTCCTGACTTCAGGCTTTACTACAAAGCCACAGTCATCAAGACAGTATGGTACTGGCACAAAGACAGAAATATATATCAATGGAACAAAATAGAAAACCCAGAGATAAATCCATGCAGCTATGGACACCTTATCTTTGACAAAGGAAGCAAGAATATACAATGTATTAAAGACAATCTCTTTAACAAATGGTGCTGGGAAAACTGGTCAACCACTTGTAAAAGAATGAAACTAGAATACTTTCTAACACCATACACAAAAACAAACTCAACATGGATTAAAGATCTAAACGTAAGACCAAGAACTATAAAACTCCTAGAGGAGAACATAGGCAAAACACTCTCCAACATACATCACAGCAGGATCCTCCAAGACCCACCTCCCAGAATATTGGAAATAAAAGCAAAAATAAACAAATGGGACCTAACTAAACTTAAAAGCTTCTGCACAACAAAGGAAAGTATAAGCAAGGTGAAAAGACAGCATTCAGATTGGGAGAAAATAATAGCAAATGAAGCAACTAACAAACAATTAATCTCAAAAATATGCAAGCAACTTATGCAGCTCAATTCCAGAAAAATAAATGACCCAATCAAAAAATGGGCCAAAGAACTAAATAGACATTTCTCCAAAGAAGACATACAGATGGCTGACAAACACATGAAAAGATGCTCAACATCACTCATGATCAGAGAAATGCAAATCAAGACCACAGTGAGATACCATTTCATGCCAGTCAGAATGTCTGTCATCCAAAAGTCTACAAGCAATAAATGCTGGAGAGGGTGTGGAGAAAAGGGAACTCTTTTACACTGTTGGTGGGAATGCAAACTAGCACAGACACTATGGAGAATAGTGTGGAGATTCCTTAAAAACCTGGAAATGGAACTGCCTTATGACCCAGCAATCCCACTGCTGGGTGTACACCTTGAGGAAACCAGGATTGAAAGAGACACGTGTACCTCAATGTTCATCGCAGCACTGTTTATAATAGCCAGGACATGGAAGCAACCTAGATGTCCATCAGCAGACAAATGGGTAAGAAAGCTGTGGTACATATATACAATGGAGGATTCAGTCGCTCAGTCGTGTCCGACTCTTTGCGACCCCATGAATCGCAGCACGCCAGGTCTCCCTGTCCATCACCAACTCCAGGAGTTCACTCAGACTCACGTCCATCGAGTCAGTGATGCCATCCAGCCATCTCATCCTCTGTCATCCTCTTTTCCTCCTGCCCCCAATCCCTCCCAGCATCAGAGTCTTTTCCAATGAGTCAACTCTTCGCATAAGGTGGCCAAAGTACTGGAATTTCAGCTTTAGCATCATTCCTTCCAAAGAACACCCAGGGCTGATCTTCCTCAGGATGGACTGGTTGGATCTCCTTGCAGTCCAAGGGACTCTCAAGAGTCTTCCCCAACACCACAGTTCAAATGCATCAATTCTTTGGAGCTCTGCCTTCTTCACAGTCCAACTCTCACATCCATACATGACCACAGGAAAAACCATAGCCTTGACTAGACGGACCTTAGCTGGCAAAGTATTGTCTCTGCTTTTGAATATACTATCTAGGTTGGTCATAACTTCTCTTCCAAGGAGTAAGCATCTTTTAATTTCATGGCTGCAATCACCATCTGCAGTGATTTTGGAGCCCCCCAAAATAAAGTCTGACACTCTTTCCACTGTTTCCCCATCTATTTCCCATGAAGTGATGGTACCGGATGCCATGATCTCCGTTTTCTGAATGTTGAGCTTTAAGCCAACTTTTTCACTCTCCTCTTTCACTTTCATCAAGAGGCTTTTTAGTTCCTCTTCACTTTCTCCCATAAGGGTGATGTCATCTGCATATCCAAGGTTACTGATATTTCTCCTGGCAATCTTGATTCCAGCTTATGTTTCTTCCAGTCCAGAGTTTCTCATGATGTACTCTGCATAGAAGTTAAATAAGCAGGGTGACAATATACAGCCTTGACGTACTCCTTTTCCTATTTGGAACCAGTCTGTTCTTCCATGTCCATTTCTAACTGTTGCTTCCTGACCTGCATACAGATTTCTCAAGAGGCAAGTTAGGTGGTCTGGTATTCCCATCTCTTTTAGAATTTTCCAGTTTATTGTGATTCACACAGTCAAAGGCTTTGGCATAGTCAATAAAGCAGAAATAGATGTGTTTCTGGAACTCTCTTGCTTTTTTGATGATCCAGCGGATGTTGGCAATTTGATCTCTGGTTCCTCTGCCTTTTATAAAACCAGCTTGAACATCAGGAAGTTTATGTTTCAGGTATTGCTGAAGCCTGGCTTGGAGAATTGTGAGCATTACTTTACTAGTGTGTGAGATGAGTGCAATTGTCGGTAGTTCGAGCATTCTTTGGCATTGCCTTTCTTTGGGATTGGAATGAAAACTGACCTTTTCCAGTCCTGTGGCCACTGCTGAGTTTTCCAAATTTGCTGGCAGATTGAGTGTAGTGCTTTCACAGCATCCTCTTTCAGGATTTGAAACAGCTCAACTGGAATTCCATCACCTCCACTAGTTTTGTTCGTAGTGATGCTTTCTAAGGCCCACTTGACTTCACATTCCAAGATGTCTGGCTCTAGATTAGTGATCACACCATCATGAATATCTGGGTCGTGAAGATCTTTTTTGTACAGTTCTTCTGTGTATTCTTGTCACCTCTTCTTAATATCTTCTGCTTCTGTTAGGTCCAGACCATTTCTGTCCTTTATTGAGCCCATCTTTGCATGAAATGTTCCCTTGGTATCTCTAGTTTTCTTGAAGAGATCTCTAGTCTTTCTCATTCTATTCTTTTCCTCTATTTCTTTGCATTGATCGCTGAAGAAGGCTTTCTTATCTCTTCCTACTATTCTCTGGAACTCTGCATTCAGATGCTTATATCTTTCCTTTTCTCTTTTGCTTTTCGCCTCTCTTCTTTTCACAGCTATTTGTAAGGCCTTCCCAGACAGCCATTTTGCTTTTTTGCATTTCTTTTCCATGGGTATGGTCTTGATCCCTGTCTCCTGTACAATGTCATGAACCTCATTCCATAGTTCATCATGCACTCTATCTATCACCTCTAGGCCCTTAAATCTATTTCTCACTTCCACTGTATAATCATAAGGGATTTGATTTAGGTCATACCTGAATGGTCTAGTGGTTTTCGCTACTTTCTTCAATTTAAGTCTAAATTTGGTAATGAGGAGTTCATGATCTGAGCCACAGTCAGCTCCTGGTCTTGTTTTTGTTGACTGTATAGAGCTTCTCCATCTTTGGCTGCAAAGAATATAATCAATCTGATTTTTGTGTTGACCATCTGGTGATGTCCATGTGTAGAGCCTTTTCTTGTGTTGTTGGAAGAGGGTGTTTGCTATGACCAGTGCATTTTCTTGGCAAAACTCTGTTAGTCTTGCCCTGCTTCATTCTGCATTCCAAGGCCCAATTTGCCTCTTACTCCAGGTGTTTCTTGACTTCCTACTTTTGCATTCCAGTCCTCTAGAATGAAAAGGACATCTTTTTTGGGTGTTAGTTCTAAAAGGTCTTGTAGGTCTTCATAAAACCATTTAACTTCAGATTCTTCAGCGTTACTGGTTGGGGCATAGACTTGGATAAATGTGATATTGAATGGTTTGCCTTGGAGACGAACAGAGATCATTCTGTCATTTTTGAGATTGCATCCAATAGTCTGATTGCATTTCAGACTATTTTGTTGACCTTGATGGCTACTTCATTTCTTCTGAGGGATTCCTGCCCGCAGTAGTAGATATAATGGTCATCTGAGTTAAATTCACCCATTCCAGTCCATTTTAGTTCGCTGATTCCTAGAATGCCAACGTTCACCCTTGCCATGTCTTGTTTGACCACTTCCAATTTGCCTTGATTCATGGACCTGTAATATTGCTCTTTACAGCATCGGACCTTGCTTCTATCACCAGTCACACTCACAGCTGGGTGTTGTTTTTGCTTTGGGTCCATCCCTTCATTATTTCTGGAGTTATTTCTCCACTGATCTCCATAGCATATTGGGCACCTATTGACCTGGGGAGTACCTCTTTCAGTATCCTATCATTTTGGCTTTTCATACTGTTCATGGGGTTCTCAAGGCAAGAATACTGAAGTGGTTTGCCATTCCCTTCTCCAGTGGACCACATTCTGTCAGACCTCTCCAGTATTACTCAGCCATTAAAAAGAATACATTTGAACCAGTTCTAATGAGGTCGATGAAACTGGAGCCTATTACACACAGTGAAGTAAGCCAGAAAGAAAAACACCAATACAGTATACTAACACATATATGTGGAATTTAGAAAGATGCTAACGATAACCCTGTATGTGAGTCAGCAAAAGAGACACAGAGTCTTTTGGACTCTGTGGGAGAGGGAGAAGGTGGGATGATTTGGGAGAATGGCATTGAAACACGTATAATATCATATATGAAACGAATTGCCAGTCCAGGTTCGATGCATGATGCTGGATGCTTGGGGCTGGTGCACTGGGACAACCCAGAGGGATGGTACAGGGAGGGAGGAGGGAGGGGGGTTCAGGATGGAGAACATGTGTATACTTGTGGTGGATTCATGTTGATATATGGCAAACCAGTAAAATACTGTAAAGTAATTAACCTCCAATTAAAATGAATAAATTTATATTTTAATAAAAAATTTGTATTCACTTTTATATAATTTTTTTTATTTTGAATTTTTGTTTTAAAATTTAATTAATTTTTATATTATTATTTTCATTCTATTTATTTTAATTTAATAAACTATTTAAAATTTTTATTTGGCTGTGCTGGGTCTTAGCTGTACCACACATGGTCTTAGTTGCAGCATGTGGGATATAGTTCCCTGACCACAGATCTAACCTGGGTCCTCTGAATTGGGAAGTCAGAGTCCTAACTACAGGACCTCTAGGAAGTTCTGGTCTCATTTATTTTTGCTTTAATTACTTTTGCCTTAAAAGACTGATCTTAGAAAATGTTGCTGTGATTTATGTCTGAGAATGTTTTGCCTATGTTTCCTTCTAGGAGTTTTATGATGTCATGTCTTATATTTCAGTTTTTTTAAAAAATTTGAACTTATTTTTGTATCTGGTGTGAGGGAGTTTTCTAAAAAACATAAATTAGTAATGTAAACTATGGAAGAAGGGTTGTCACTACTAATTCCATGAACATTTAAAGAAATGCTATGAATAATTATTTGACAAAAATTTTGATAACTTAGATAAAATAAGTCAAATCTTGGAAAGACACTAACTACCAGAAATCTCACAGTAGAAATAATCGGAAAACATGTACATCTATTTCTACTGTGAGATTTCTGGTAGGTAGTGTCAATAATTTATAGCCTTCCAGAACACAAACCACAAGGCCTAGGTGATTTCCCTAGAGAATTCTATCACATCCTTATACGGGGAAAAAAAATGAATCTCTCTCAGAAAGTAGCAGCAGAAGAAAGAGTTCCTAATTCATTCTATGAAGCCAAAAATTGTCTCATACCCAAACAAGATAACAGCATTACAAGAAAAAAAAAGTGCAGGCCAATATGCCTCTTCAGAATAGATTTTAAAATTCACAACAAAATTAGCCAATAAAATTCAACATGAACAAAAAGAGTTATACACCATGACCAAGTGATGTTTATTCTACTTATGCAAATGAGTTCAATATTCAAATTAAAAATGTAATCTATTGCATCAATAAACTAAAGAAAAAATCATACGATGATATTAACTTATGCAGGAAAGATATTTGACAAAATACTCTCAGCAAACCAGGGATAGAGAATTTCCTTGACTTAAGAAGAAACATCTACAAAAGAACCCCAATAGCTAACACCGTACTAAATGTTCAGAGACTGAATTTTTTCTCCTAAATGTGGTTAAAAGGTTAGGGTGCCCTCTCTTTTACTTCTATTTCACATCACACTGGAAGTTGTAGCTAATTTAATAAGACAAGAAAAGTAAATAAGATTGGGAGGGAAGAAATAAAACTGTATTTGCAGATGAATATGCCTATGTAGGGGCTTCCCTGGTAGCTCAGCTGGTAAAGAAGCCACCTGCTATGCAGGAGTCAAATTGACCTAGTTCGATTCCTGGGTCAGGAAGATCCCCTAGAGAAGGAGTAGGCTACCCACTCCAGTATTCTTGGGCTTCCCTGGTGGTTCAGACAGTAAAGAATCTGCCTGCAATGCCAAAGACCTAGGTTCAATCCCTGGGTCCGGAAGATTCTCTAGAGAAGGGAATGGCAACCAACTCTGGTATTCTTGCCTGAGAATCCCAATGGACAGAGGAGCCTGGAGGGTTTCAGTCCTTGTGGTTGCAAAAAGTCAGGCATGAATGAACAATGAAGCACACAGCACAGCATGTCTATGTAGAAGTGCCAGGGTGAAGGTGAAGTCACTCAGTCATGTCCGACTCTTTGCTACCCCGTGGACTGTAACCTATTAGGACTTCTCCGTCCATGGGATTCTCCAGGCAAGAATACTGGAGTGGATTGCCATCTCCTTCTCCAGGGGATCTTCCCGACCCAGGGATCGAACCCGGGTCTCCTGCTTTAACCTCTGAGCCACCAGGGAAGCCCCAGAAGTGCCAAAGAACCTACAAAATAATTCCTGGAACTAATAAACAAATATAGGAACATTGAAGGATACAGGTCAATAAACAAAACTCAAAAGTTTTCTGATATACCAGCATTGAACAATTAAATTTTGAAATTAAAAACATAAATAATTTCCTATAGCACAAAAACATGGAATACTAAGGTATAAATCTAGTTACAGATATAAAATCAATGAGGAAAATTACAAAACTATGATGAAAATATCAAATAACGTCTATATAAATGGAGAGATATACTATGAACATGGGTTGTTGTTGTTCAGTTGCTTAGTTGTGTCTGACTCTTTGCGACCCCATGAACTGCAACATGTCAGGATTCTTTGTCCATCACTGTCTCCTTAAGTTCACGCAAACTTATGTCCATTGAGTCAGTGGTGCCATCTAACCATTTCATCCTCTGTAACCCCCATCTCTTCTTCCCCTCAATTTTCACCAGTATCAGAGCCTTTTCCAATGAGTTAGCTCTTCACATCAGGTGGCCAAGTATTGGAGCTTCAGCGTTGGTTCTTCCAATGAATATTTAGAGTTGATTTCCTTTAGGATTGACTGGTTTGATCTCTTTGCTGTTCAAGGGACTCTCAAGACGATTCTCCAGCACCACAGTTCAGAAGTGTCAATTCATTGGCACTCAGCCTTCTTTATGGTCCAACTCTCACATCTATACATGATTACTGGAAAAACCATAGGTTTGACTATACAGATCTTTGTCAGCAAAGTGATGTCTCTGCTTTTTAATTCACTGTCTAGGTTTGACATAGCTATTCTTCCAAGGAGCAAGTGTCTTTTAATTTTGTGGCTGCACTCACTGTCTGCATTGATTCTGGGCCCCAAGAAAATGAAATCTGACTGTTTCCACATTTTCCCCATCTATTTGCCATGAAGTGGTAGGACCAGATGCCATGATCTTAGCTTTTTAAATGTTGAGTTTTAAGCCAGCTTTTTCACTCTCCTCTTTCACTTCCATCAAGAGGCTCTATAGTTCCTCTTCGCTTTCTGCCATAAGGTGGTGTCATCTGCATATCTAAGGCTGTTGATATTTTTCCCACCAGTCTTGAGTAAACCCTGTGAAGCATCTAGCCTAGCATTTCACATGATGTACTCTTCATATAAGTTAAGTAAGCAGGGTGACAATGTACAGCCTTGATGTACCCCTTTCCCAATTTTGAACCAGTCTGTTGTTCCAATAAACATGGGTAGGAATAGTCAATATTGTAAAGATGCCAGTTCTTTCAAAGTTAATTTTATTCATGTAATTCCAATAAAAATGCTGACAAGTTATCTTGTGGATGTTGACAAACTGACTTCCTACCCAATTTTAAGACACACTATAAAGTGGAACAGTGTGATATATTAGCAAAAGAGTAGACATATACATTAATAAAACAGAATAGAGTGTACAAAAGTAGGCTCAGAAATATAGCTGACTGGTCTTTGAAAAAGGAACAAAGGTAACTCAATGGAGAAATGATAGTCTTTTCAACAAAGGTGCTGGAACAGCTGAATATTTATATGCAAAAATCAACAAAAGGAATCAATAAACAGACATCACATCTTACACACACACATACACAAACACACAAATCTAAAATACTGATCAACAACCTGTGGTGAGAAAAGTTAAACAATTTAGAGGTGTTATATTATTTTGGGAAGGGGCAAAGATATTAAATAAACATTGATTAATTTAAAGGTATTAAAAATAGGAGAAATAAAATGTATCATGTTTGTGGCAGCCACAAGAATGCATCTTTCAGATCTCCCAGGTTCCAACTGTGGAAAATGGAAATGACCAAGGGCCTTGGATGCTGTTTTGAAGCCCATCACTTCATCTGTACAGAGGCCCAAGGTTGCTCCTGGCCAGCAAGTGCACTCAGCAGGGATGTTGGTGTAGGTGTCATCTAGGACACACAGTCTCCTCTAAATGGTGACTTTGGCTCAAGGACTTTCAATCGGCTTTACCAAAACTTTTTGGTAACTGCATTGCAATCTAAGGCTTTTGCTATTTAAGCTTTCTTCCTTCCCTTTCCACCATGAGAACTCGACCTGCATCTGGGTCTAATAGCTGCCCCAGCTTCCTTGGCCTCCATTACTGTTTTTCCCTGTAAATCCAGTCTTGGCATCAGGTTTTTGGAGGACTTGAAATAGTATAAGTGGAGCCATGAGGAGCCTGAGCAAACAAGCAGTAAGATGAGGTCTGAGACACAGTCAGCCAGCGCCCCACTGTCCTTGGTGGTACACAGGCTGGACCCTGGTACAGTAGAGGAGGCCATGAACTGGTAAAGATATCAGCAAAGTGGCCTAGGAAATGTCCTCACAGGTGTGATGATTCAGGTTGTTGAAGATATGGTGAGAAAAAGCCACAGAGACATTGGAATTGGCTGACTACAGCTGAGTTGGACTGACACCCCACAGAAAGATAATGAGGGATTCTGAGCATTAACAGACAGCTAAAGACTAGGGGGCAACTCGATAATTGGAAAGAAGCCATTATCACCTGTAGTGATAAAACAGAAACAGCGACACAGTAAAAAGCAGATCTAAAAGAACTGAAGATCTCCAGAGACATTTAAAAGCACAGCCAAGCAAGTCTGCTATGCTAAAATCAGATCCCTGGCTAGGAAAATCTGGGATCCTGAAACAAGTGAGAAAGATATGAGTCACCCTTACAGATCCCTAAAACTATTGGTAGTTTGTAGAGGGGGACTACTCTTTTCTAGTAAAGGTGAGCTCCCCATCTAGGAAAGTGCCAGACCTAAAGAAGGAAAAGAGATTCTATACACAGGTGGCTGCAAGAATTAACTTTCCTGAGGTAGCAGGACCCAGGGGTGACTCTTACAGGTCTAGAGTAAATGGTGGCCAGTGAAGAGAAAAGCAGACATGACTCAGCTGCTCTGGAAAACAGAAGAGGGAATGAGGAGGCCGAGATCTGTGGGCATGCCCTTATATAGTAAAAGAATCCAGAACACTAAACAAAGGAACACTCCATGGAAGTTCCCAGAGGGCTCACTGTGCACCAAGGCAGTCAAGACTGTGCTGGTAACAGGGATACTGTTTTCAGTCCATGCTATGGGCCAGGACAGGAGAGGAGGTCACAGCTGAGCCCATTAACATCCATGGAGATGATGATAAATTAAGAGGGGCCAGTGGTGAAGCCCAGAGATCACAGTTACTTTCATGTCTGCCCCACAGTGAGTGTGGAGATAGTTAACAGATCATGGTACCCTTAGAGGTACATGGGCACATACATGCACACACATGTGCATGCATGCACACACACACACTCACACACAACAATATTTAACATCTATAACTAAAGGAAAGGACAAGGACAGGAACAGGAGGATAAAAGTTACTCTAATAAAAAATCAAGATGCCTTGGCTCAGTTCCTGGAGTAGAGCTGATTTCAGACCCAGAACTCACTTACCAGAGGGATGACCCTGGAACACTGTGGGGAGCATGTACTTTGCTAATTCCTTTGGTCCTTCTCCACTGGTCAGGAACAAAGAGAAATATTCAGGCATTTCAAGAGTTGTGGGACCCAGGGCCTGAGCAGACACTACAGCTTCATCGTGGTCACCTGCACTGGAGGGGGTCAAACATACCAGTATGCAGACACCAGTCTCAGAAGTTCCTGGGCCTCACCCCACCCATCAGCAAGAAGGCAGGACTTGGCAGTCAAAGGGACCAGGGCCCAGCAACGCCTAGGAGACCATCCATAATAGCCAGCCTGCCTTGAAAGAAGGACCAAGGCAACCCAACAGGGGTACTCCTGGAGCATGCAGCTATGGTATCCAGATAAGAAGGTGCTGCTGGAACCTACAAGATGCCACTTCTCCCAGGTTGGGAAATATAACCAATCCACCAGATACATAGAAGTAAGAACAGCGAATTAGGAAAAATGAGATGACAGAGGAACACATTCCAAGAAGAAAAAAATAAAACCCCAGAAGAACTAAGTGATGTGTAGATAGGCAATATACCTGATAGAGTTCAAGATAATGATCATAATAATCAAAAAATTTGGGAGAAGACTGGATGAACAGAGGGAGAAGTTAGTTTTTAACAAAGAATTAGAAAAAATAAAGAAGAATCAAACAGAGATGAGGAATACAATAACTGAGTTCCAAAGAGGAGACTCAAGCAGTTAATGATGAGAGAAGTGAGAAAATGCAGAAACCAAGGAAGACTGGTTAAAGCCTGAAGATTGATGATGGAGAGTCTCAAAACATCACCCAGTTACGTCATCACCAATCAGTCAGAAGAATAACTATGACATGATCATGTACCCTGTGACTCTTACCCCTAATGTGGTCTTTAAACCCATGTGTGAAAGCAATCAGGGAGGATGGCTCAAGTCCTTTGGATGGAAAGTCCTTTGAGCATGACCGGCCTGTTCTCCTTGCTTGACATCTGCAATAAATGCTGTATTTTCCTTCATCACAACCCAGTGTTAGTAGATCGACTTTTCTGCACATTGGTGAGCTGACCCAAGCTTGATTTGGTAACAAAGTGAGTTAAAGCTTCACCTTCCTTTATTGCAAATTAATAATGAACTAGTAGTACAAGGTTATTATTGAGAAATACGGCGGAAATATGAGAGGAAACTGCTAAGAGAAGTGTAACCGGGTGTAGAGAAGAGTGGAGCAGGAGGAGGCTGCTTTTTGTTACAAGCCTGGTGGTACTAACTGACTTTTTCAATCCTGTCTACAATTAAAACCTTAAGAAAAACAAAAATTAATCAAAAGCAAAATGAACTGGAGAAACAGTGTATGCCTGGAAAATATGAGGATAACAAGCTGAAAAAAACTTTCTTAAACGAACCTATGTATCCTCTGCAATTTGCTACTTGGACCTTTGAAAGAAAGTGCTGTTTGAAAAGTTAAAAAAAAGAAAAAAAAGCAAACTGTCTAGGGGAAAAGCTGTATGTATGGTGGATCTACTGCATGTTTGGATACTGAGTTAAAAACAGTGTCCACTTAACTACGTTGACCTCCCACGCAAATGAAGGAAACATCATAAAGATGGATTGGCCTGCAGTCAGCCTAGGTGTATTGCTGTCTTCCTCTAGGACACTTTCTGCAGATGCACAACTTCAGGGGGGCAAGAGTCTATGAGGTAATTTCCCGCCAGCTCTGATGCAAAGTTTGCAAAGTAAATGCAGCTGAAATTTCCACTGGTCTAAGTCCGCAACTCTCAGGACAAATGGTGAGCAAACCAGGCAAAACAATTCTTCATGCTACTTTTCATGTAAGTTTACTCACATCTGATGTATGCAACTATAGTCACAAAAAGTGAAATGATGCACTTTGTGATGTAAAATTCCCACAAAGAAACAAGTTCAACCTATAAAAGGTCATTGGCTATTCACCAAATTATCTCTTTTTAACCCTTACTGTTACACTATCTATGCCCCCTAAGTCAATGGGCCATTACTTCTTAGCTTGGCAAGACTTGCCACCCACAGCCTGAACTGAACTTTGGGAGCCCATGCCACCTGTCTGGAAGTTAATCAGACTCACCCTTTTCAGAATCTGCAATAATAGCCACAGGGAAAATTCAGACTTGGGTCACTAGTGGCAGGTCCCCTTAGTAAACATCATGAAGTGAGAAGAATACCAAGAACACTAAGAATACCAATACACGGTGCTGATACTGTGCCTGGCACTGTTCTATTATTCTCCTCATTTTAGAGATGAGGAAATGTAGGTATGGTTTCAATAAATATCTCCAAATCAGACAACTTGAAAAAAAGTGAAATCACAATTTTCCAGTGACTCTAATCTGGCCAGGGGCTGGGCCCTGTGCTCACCCCTGCTGGGTACCCACACCTGGAAGCTGTTTCCCTTTACTGTGCAGCCTGGAGGCCTCCGAGAAACCCAATGAGTTACTTAATCCCATGTAACTTAACTGAGTTACTTAATCCCATGTGTTACTTAATTGAAGGTGGTTCTCTGTAGCTTGTAAACAAATATGCCCCTCTAACAACAACCTCAGAGAAGGTGATGGCACCCCACTCCAGTACTCTTGCCTGGAAAATCCCATGGACTGTGGAGCCTGGTAGGCTGCAGTCCATAAGGTCACTAAGAGTCAGACATGACTGAGTGACTTCACTTTCACTTTTCACTTTGATGCATTGGAGAAGGAAATGGCAACCCACTCCAGGACGGGGAGAATCCCAGGGACTGGGGAGCCTGGTGGGCTGCCGTCTATGGGGCCGCACAGATTTGGACACAACTGTAGTGACTTAGCAGCAGCAGCAGCAGCAACAACAACCTTCTAAAGATTTCTAATTTGCCTTATGAAACGTATGTATAGGTAGAGTCACTGAGAACTTTCATTTTTCTCTTAGTTTCATTCTAGCCTGAAAAATATTTTCTTTCAATATGAAAGTGACTACTTTTATTCAACTGTTTTTCTAGAACATCTACTGGGCTAGCAGCATAGTTTCTCAAACATACAACTCTAATGGATTTGAATCATGATATGATTGAATACAATGGTAATCTTAAATTACTAAGACTAGAGATCTCTTCAAGAAAATTAGAGATACCAAGGGGAAATTTCATGCAAAGATGGGCACAATAAAGGATAGAAATGGTACTGACCTAACAGAAGCCGAAGATACTAAGAGGAGGTGGCAAGAATACACAGATGAACTTGTCCAATAAAGGTCTTAGTGGTCTGGATATCCACGATGATGTGGTCACTCACCTAGAGCCAGATATCCTAGAGTGTGAAGTCAAGTGGGCCTTAGGAATCATTACTATGGACAAAGCTAGTGGAGCTGATGGAATTCCAGCTGAGCTATCTCAAATCCCAAAAGATGATACTGTTAAAAGTGTTGCACTCAATATGCCAGCATATTTGGAAAACTAAGCTGTGACCACAGGACTGGAAAAGTCAGTTTTCAGTCCAATCACAAAGAAGGGCAATGCTAAAGAATGTTCAAATTACTGCACAGTTGCACTCATTTAACATGCTAGCAAGATTATACTCAAAATCCTTCAATATGAGTTTTAACAGTATGTGAATTGAGAACTTCCAGATGTTCAAGCTGGATTTAGAAAAGGCAGAGGAGCCAGAGATAACATTGCTAACACCCACTGGATCAGAAAAACATCTACTTCTGCTTCACTGACTATGCTAAAGCCTTTGATTGTGTGGATCACAACAAACTGTGGAAAATTCTTAGAGAGATGGGAATACCAGAACACCTTATCTGTCTCCTGAGAAACCTATATGCAGGTCAAGAAGAAACAGTTAGAACTGGACGTGGAACATGAACTGGTTCAAAATTGGGAAAGGAGTATGCCAAGCTCCAATACTTTGGCCACCTGATGCAAAGAGCCAATTCATGAGAAAGGACTCTGGTGCTGGGAAAGACTGAGGATAGGAGAAGGGGGTGACAGAGAATGCGATGGTTGAATGACATCACCAGTTCAACGGACATGAGTTTGAACAAATTCCAGAAGATGGTGAAGGAGAGGGAAGCCTGGCGTGCTGCAGTCCATGGGGATGCAAAGAATTGGATATGACTGAGTGACTGAACAATAACATCAAAGTTTTTCGATAATTTTCTTTTGTCTAAAACATAAAACAGTGGGCATGATAGTGTATACTTTCTTACATGTCTCTTTTCCCCACATATTGCAAGAACACAGGGATCAGCATCTCTAATAAAAATGTGGCCATTTCTTTTCTTCTTTGTTATAGAGGACACAAATTTTGGAGTTCTAAACTCTTTTAAGTTGAGGAACTTAGCTTCTAGAAACACTTTAGGCTCACATATATTTTAAAATATTGGAGTGAGGAAGATTTTATCAACTCAATACAATAGGAAAGTTTTCATTTTTAAAACAAAACTCTGCAGAAGAGCAGAAATTATTTGATGCATATGTCCCTTTATAATTACAAACCAAAACTGGAAAGAAACATATAAAACTCTATAAAGCAGAAGGTCCTGAAGCTGTTCTACTCAGAATACATACAAGCTAAAAAATTTTTTAAAAAAAATTCAGCAGAGATAACCACCTCAGAATGTTTTTTTGTAACTGACAGAGGCCAGCAAATCTGCAATGGGTTTCACAGGCCCCACACTGTTGAAAGTCAGTGAGCTTTGTAAAAATTTCAATAATGTAGCTACTGAAGAAAATGTCTTTGTACAAAGAAAAGTGCTACACCCAAATGTGTGCCAAAGCCTGAGACTGGAAGGTGTGAAGCAGTTTTCTTCCACTGCCCTGGAAGAGTCCCTCCTGCAGGCCACCACATGGTGACTCTTCTGGCAGGATTTGAGGTAGCTAACTAAGAAACCCAAATTGGAAAATACAAACTCCAGCTTTGTTTTACTTGATCAATATTGTTGAGCGAATGATGCTAACTCTTTGGGATATTTTCAGAGATATTCCATATCACTTCAGTTTTAATACCAGGTTGCAATGTGCCTCGTCTTTCAGCCCAAACCAGATGAACACAGACTATTCATCTCTAGATAGTTACTCAGACAGATCTGGAAAACATGCGTATCATGAACTGAACATTTCATCCATATCCAGAAGTTCATTCCCGGGACAACACTTTAAAAGCTGACCCCTAAAAGTCACCACACATGACAGAGTATGCATATGTCATTTCAGGACTGATTCAATATTTTCTCCATCATGATGGTGAAAATTACATGTTACATATAATGATTAAAACTAATGTTCTTTTTCTTCTTTCACTTTGTCTACTTTTTGGGACATACTTTCCACTTAAATTCATGTTATACAATCTTGACTTTCGTAAAATACCACTCAGTGAAACTTACATGCAGAAAAATAATATTCATTTTTTTTAAGATGTGTGATTTAAAATTCTTTCACACGTGTTTTCTCCCACTACTATTACTTTCCCTTTACTAGCAGTTATTTCCAATTGCCTTTGTTATTAATCAAATAAATGAGGGGAGCAAAATAGTGTATTCAAAATTAAAAAAAAAAAAAAAAACTTGTACCATGAGGTATGCTAACTATACTTTTAAACTATACAGTCAAACCTTCATCTCATAATAATGCTCAAATAAGGCACATTAATTTTTTAATCTTAAGTATGGCTGCAAAAATTGCTTCTCCATTCAACAAATTTACTACTCCTACTTATAAAAGATTAATTATATTCAAATCTTTTCATTGTCTTTAATTTCTGGTGGAGAGGGAACTTATTTTTTTTTAAAAAAGGACTTCCATTCTGAAATATATTTTAAAAACAGTTTTATGTAAAAATTTCAGTAGCATATATGTCCCATTGGGAAAACACAAACATCTTTAAACCAAACGTTTTAATCTGTAGGAAAAGTCACAAGCTTCCTAGAAAAATGAGACAGCCTAGTTTCCTTTATCTAGTACAACAGGTAAATTAACTGAATAAGGTAAATTATCTAGTGTAATTTTTTAATATACTTCAAATTTTACCTTTAGTTATTTCTATCTGTTTTATTGATGCCAGAACTGAATTTAGTGAAACTGAAGTGAGGTTAGAACTGGACATGGAACAACAGACTGGTTCCAAAATGGGAAAGGAGTACATCAAGGATGTATATTGGCACCCTACTTATTTAACTTATACACAGAGTACATCATGAGAAACTCTGAGCTGAATGAAGCACAAGCTGGAATCAAGATTGCTGAGAGAAATATCAATAACCTCAGATATGCAGATGACACCACCCTTATGGCAGAAAGTGAAGAAGAACTAAGGAGCCTCTTGATGAAAGTGAAAGAGGAGAGTGAAAAAGTTGGCTTAAAACTCAACATTCAGAAAACTAAGATCATGGCATCCAGTCCCATCATTTCATGGCAAATAGATGGGGAAACAGTGGAAACAGTGCAGGACTATTTGGGGAGACTCCAAAATCACTGCAGATGGTCACTACAGCCAGGAAATTAAAAGAGGATTGCTCCTTGAAAGAAAAGTTGTGACCAAACTAGACAGCATATTAAAATACAGAGACATTACTTTGCCGACAAAGATCCGTCTAGTCAAAGCTATGGTTTTTCCAGTGTATCAGTGTGAGAATTGGACCATAAAGAAAGCTGACTGCTGAAGAATTGATGCTTTTGAACTGTGGTGTTGAGAGTTACTTGGACTGAAAGGAGATCAAACCAGTTAATCCTAAAGGAAATCAGTTCTGAATATTAACTGGAAGGACTGATGCTGAAGCAGAAGCTCCAATACTTCCGCCACCTGATGCAAAAATCTGACTCACTGTAAAAGACCCTGATGATAGGAAAGATTGAAGGTAGGAAGAGAAGGGGATGACAGAGGATGAGATGGTTGGATGGCATCACCGACTCAATGGACATGAGTTTGAGTAAGCTCCAGGAGTTGGTGATCACAGGGAGGCCTGGTGTGCTGCAGTCCATGGGGTCACAAAGAGTTGTACACGACTGAGCAACTGAACCGAACTTTTATTTGTTTTTGATGCATTTTTAATTTTCAGTGATTTAACTTCCCCTACTTTAACCTGTGTGCCAATATAATGGGTTGGCCAAAATGTCCATTTGATTTTTTTTCTGTAAGATGGCTCTAGTAGCATTTAGTGGTCCTTAACTTCATTTGAAATCATTTTCTTAGATTGTATTGTATATTGTCATATCAGTGTGCATTTAAAAAAAAATCAAAATTGGTGAGTTTTTGTGTAGTCATTTTAATATTAAAGACAGAAGAAGAAAAGCAACATTTTTGACATATTATACTTCATTATTTTAAGAAAGGTAAGAATGCAACAGTAACACAGTTTCATAAGAAAACTATTATTCAGTGGCAAGCAGAGGGGTAAGAATTGCTCCACCAGTAGCTACCAGAACACTCAGGGACAGAGTCACCACAGAGTCACCACGAAACATCCTACACAGGTCCGGCAGTTCAGAAAGGGCATTTCCTCATTTTTAAGTGATCTCACACTTTACTCTCAAAGCTAGAAACTAGTTCACCTTTCAGGGAAATAGTATGTCAAAGCAAGAAACAGAATCATCTGCCCATGTACTTAGATTCTGCTCACATCCATCACCAAGGTTCACCCTACCACCAAAGCCTAACCCCTCCCCACTGCCATCTTTCCTGCATCCAATACCCACCAGCAATGCGGGTAGGGTATGGTGACACATGGCACAGAGATGGTGATGAGAAAGTACATGGTTACAGGACATCCCAGCCTTTCAAGAGCCAAACAAACTACTCTCCTCTCAGATAAAGAAGTGTCAGTCGTTCAGTCATGTTCACTCTTTCTGATCCCAAGGACTGTAGCCTGACAGGCTCCTCTGTCCATGGGATTTTCCAGGCAAGAATACTGGAGCAGCTTGCCATTCCCTTCTCCAGGGGATCTTCCTGACCCAGTGATCAAACCCTGCACTGTAGATGGATTATCTACCATCTGAGCCAAAAACCACACAGCCAACTTTGAAGAGTAGCTGATACATATAATTCTCATATCTGTCTCCATTCCAGAAACAGAAATGGATACAATCCAGTACTAACTCAGTGTTTCAGTAATAGTGATGGAAAACTCAAGCTAAGGACAATAAAATTTGCCTCATTTATGTTCTCCCTGAACTTAAACTCCCATCTCTCCCTTCTCATTTCTCACTTGAGAGTTCCATCACAAGACTGTCTCCCAGGTAAGTTTGTAGTGGAACTGCTCAGAGCAAGGAAGGAAGAATAAAACCTTTACACTCTCTTCCTCCACGGGCGGCCAGCTGGAGTTTCAAATACTCCCATACCTGGAAAGCAAAGCTCATTCCCTAAGAAATGAAGGAAGTGTATTTTATGTGTGTGTGCGCCAGTGAGCATGCATGTGTGAATATGCGTCTGAATATTTATGTGTGCTTGTGTGAGTGCTTGCATGTGCAAGCACATGCACATATTTATAGGAAATAACTCATTTTACAGCCATTTTTACTAATGAGGAAACTGTGGAACAGAGATGAGGAAGACATTTGCCCAGATTTACCCACCTAACCAGTGGCAGAGCTGAGCTCCAAATCTGCCTTAGACTGGATGGTTTAAACAACAGGAATTCAGTTTTCAAAGTTCTGGAGACTGGGACTGGGGTGGATTCTCTTGCTGGCTGGCAGAGTCCTGGTTTTCCCTCCTCTTATTAAGATGCTAATCCCATGATGGGGGCTCCAGCCTCTTGAACTCTTCTAAACCTGATTAATCCCAAAGGCCCTACTTCTGGATACCATCACAATGAAAGTTAGGACTTCAGTGTAGGAATGGGGAGGAGGGGAGTGAACATTCCATCCATAACAAAAAGCAGGGGGCCTGCCTGGTCCAAGAATCCACGTCCCCAGTCATGCTAGACTATACCAGAAAGCAGAGGGAAACCCAAGCACCAGAGATGCTAAGAAGAAATGTGTTTAGATGGTTAGTCAAAAGGAAAGCAGGCATCCCCAAGGACCACACCAGGGAGATATTCTGTTTCCCTACATACTCTCTGAGCAACTGGTTCCTAAAAGAGAGGCACAGGAAGTTCCATCTAAAATTATCACCAGACTTACAAATAATCACAATATGCTTCAGTTCATTGATAGCCTTAACCCAGATTGCTTTTTCTGTATATTTTTTTTCTTTATCTTTGCTTGGTTCCACCAAGAATGACCAACTCCATTAACTATTTCCTATAAAATATTTTTCCTCACTTAACTCACAGATGTGAAAAAGAAATCCACAACTTCTTTTCTCTAAGAAACAGAGTCAATAAGAAAACAGGGGAATATATAAAATGACCCTTAAAGCAAGAGATCAAATTTGCTAAATTGATGTTCTCCAAAGTTTTAAACTTCCATATTGGTGGCCAAAAGTATTATGTTCTCCTGCCAGTTTTGTTTTGCATTTTATTAGGTAACAGAGGTCCTCACTCTGAAACAAGCTAACATACTGTAGACAACACTGAATAAGGAGTCAGATGGACAGGTGTCCTTATTAAGGGGAAGCCTCAGATACACTTGATCTGTAAGCTGCAATTCTCTTCCCTGCAAAAGAGAAATTAACAGGACCATTTTACACAACCATCAATAACAATGCGGTGGAAATGTAAAATTCAAACAAATACTGAATTCAATCTCTTTGGATACTGATAAAAAGATTATGCAAGATTATGAAAGATTTTAGAATGTATGTCCTGTTTGTCAGAAGCAATTACTTTTTTAAGCACCTGCAACCTCAGGCAATTCCTTCCTATACAATGGTCAGGATAAGGCTCCTTAGCTCTGAGCCCCTTTAAAGGGGTCAATGAGTGAATATCAAAACATCCACAACACAGGATCCAATGAAGAGTCAGAAATAAATGTCACAGGAATTTCTGATTTAAATATAAAAGCATGTTATTGTCCTTATAAGGTATTCTTAACTACATTTTTTTAAATAAAAGAAGTGTTTGAAAAGCAATCATTAGCTGTGGGGATTTATCTCTGGGCTTTCTATTTTGTTCCATTGATCTATATTTCTGTCTTTGTGCCAGTACCATACTGTCTTGATGACTGTGGCTTTGTAGTAGAGCCTGAAGTCAGGCAGGTTGATTCCTGCAGTTCCATTCTTCCTTCTGAAGATTGCTTTGGCTATTCGAGGTTTTTTTGTATTTCCATACAATTGTGAAATTATTTGTTCTAGCTCTGTGAAAAACACTGCTGGTAGCTTGATACAGATTGCATTGAATCTGTAGATTGCTTTGACTAGTACACTCTTTTTCACTATATTAATTCTTCCGGTCCATGAACATGGTATATTTCTCCATCTATTAGTGTCCTCTTTGATTTCTTTCATCACTGTTTTATAGTTTTCTATATATGAGTCTTTAGTTTCTTTCAGTTCAGTTCAGTCGCTTAGTCTTGTCCAACTCTTTGTAACCCAATGAATAGCAGCACGCCAGGCCTCCCTGTCCATCACTAACTCCTGGAGTTCACTCAGAGTTCCATCCATCGAGTCAGTGATGCCATTCATCCATCTCATCCTCTGTCGTCCCCTTCTCATCCTGTCCCCACCTCTCCCAGCATCAAAGTTTTCTCCAAAGAGTCAACTCTTCGCATGAGGTGGCCAAAGTATTGGAGTTTCAGCTTTAGCATCATTCCTTCCAAAGAACACCCAGGGTTGATCTCCTTCAGAATGGACTGGTTGGATCTCCTTGCAGTCCAAGGGACTCTAAAGAGTCTTCTCCAATGCCACAGTTCAAACGCATCAATTCTTTGGTGCTCAGCCTTCTTCAAAGTCCAACTCTCACATCCATACATGACTACTGGAAAAACCATAGCCTTGACTAGATGGACCTTAGTCGCAAAGTAATGTCTCTGCTTTTGAATATGCTATCTAGGTTGATCATAACTTTTCTTCCAAGGAATAAGTGTCTTTTAATTTCATGGCTGCAGTCACCAACTGCAGTGATTTTGGAGCCCAAAAAAATAAAGTCTGACACTGTTTCCACTGGTTCCCCATCTATTTCCCATGAAGTGATGGGACTGGATGCCATGATCTTCGTTTTCTGAAGCTTGAGCTTTAAGCCAACATTTTCACTCTCCTCTTTCACTTTCATCAAGAGGCTTTTTAGTTCCTCTTCACTTTCTGCCATAAGGGTGGTGTCATCTGCATATCTGAGGTAATTGATATTTCTTCCAGCAATCTTGATTCCAGCTTGTGTTTCTTCCAGCCCAGCATTTCTCATGATGTACTCTGCATATAAATTAAATAAGCAGGGTGAAAATATACAGCCTTGACATACTTCTTTTCCTATTTGGAACCAGTCTGTTGTTCCATGTCCACTTCTAACTGTTGCTTCCTGACCTGCATACAGATTTCTCAAGAGGCAGGTCAGGTGGTCTGGTACACCCATCTCTTTCAGAATTTTCCACAGTTTATTGTGATCCACACAGTCAAAGGCTTTGGCATAGTCAATAAAGCAGAAATAGATGTTTTTCTGGAACTCTCTTGCTTTTTCCATGATCCAGCGGATGTTGGCAATTTAATCTCTGGTTCCTCTGCCTTTTCTGAAACCAGCTTGAACATCAGGAAGTTCACAGTTCATGTATTGCTGAAGCCTGGCTTGGAGAATTTTGAGCATTACTTTACTACTCTGTGAGATGAGTGCAATTGTGCTATAGTTTGAGCATTCTTTGGCATTGCCTTTCTTTGGGATTGGAATGAACACTGACCTTTTCCATTCCTGTGGCCACTGCTGAGTTTTCCAAATTTGCTGGCATATTGAGTGCAGTACTTTCACAGCATCATCTTTCAGGATTTGAAATAGCTCTACTGGAAGTCCATCACCTCCACTAGCTTTGTTTGTAGTGATGCTTTCTAAGGCCCACTTGACTTCACATTCCAAGATGTCTGGCTCTAGATGAGTGATCACACCATCGTGATTATCCAGGTCGTGAAGATCATTTTTGTACAGTTCTTCCGTGTATTCTTGCCATGTCTTCTTAATATCTTCTGCTTCTGTTAGGTCCAGACCATTTCTGTCCTTTATCGAGCCCATCTTTGCATGAAATGTTCCCTTGGTATCTCTAATTTTCTTGAAGAGATCTCTAGTCTTTCCCATTCTGTTCTTTTTCTTTATTTGTTTGCATTGATCGCTGAAGAAGGCTTTCTTATCTCTTCTTGCTATTCTTTGGAACTCTGCATTCAGATGCTTATATCTTTCCTATTCTCCTTGGCTTTTTGCTTCTCTTCTTTTCACAGCTATTTGTAAGGCCTCCCCAGAGAGCCATTTTGTTTTTTTGCATTTCTTTTCCATGGGTATGGTCTTGATCCCTGTCTCCTGTATGATGTCACGAACCTCATTCCATAGTTCATCAGGCACTCTATCTATCAGATCTAGGCCCTTAAATCTATTTATCACTTCCACTGTATATTCATAAGGGATTTGATTGAGGTCATACCTGAATGGTCTAGCGGTTTCCCCTGTTTTCTTCAATTTCAGTCTGAATTTAGTAATAAGGAGTTCATGATCTGAGCCACAGTCAGCTCCTGGTCTTGTTTTTGTTGACTGTATAGAGCTATATTCCTAAATATTTTATTCTTTTCGTTGCAATGGTGAATGGAATTGTTTCCTTAATTTCTTTTTCTACTTTCTCATTATTAGTGTATAGGAATGCAAGGGATTTCTGTGTGTTGATTTGATATCCTGCAACTTTACTATATTCATTGATTAGCTCTAGTAATTTTCTGGTGGAATCTTTAGGGTTTTCTATGTAGAGGATCATGTCATCTGCAACAGTGAGAGTTTTACTTCTTCTTTTCCAATTTGGGTTCCTTTTATTTCTTTTTCTGCTATGATTGCTATGGCCAAAACTTCCAGAACTATGTTGAATAGTAGCGGTGAAAGTGGGCACCCTTGTCTTGTTCCTGACTTTGGGGGAAATGCTTTTAATTTTTCACCATTGAGGATAATGTTTGCTGTGGGTTTGTCATATATAGCTTTTATTATGTTGAGTTATGTTCCTTCTATTCCTGCTTTCTGGAGAGTTTTTATTATAAATGGATGTTAAATTTTGTCAAAGGCCTTCTCTGTAACTATTGAGATAATGATATGGCTTTTATTTTTCAATTTGTTAATGTGGTGAATTACATTGATTGATTTGCAGATACTGAAGAATCCTTGCATCCCTGGGATAAAGCCCGCTTGGTCATGGTGTATGATCTTTTTAACGTGTTGTTGGATTCTGATTGCTAGAATTTTGTTAAGGATTTTTGCATCTATGTTCATCAGTGATATTGGCCTATAGTTTTCTTTTTTTGTGGCATCTTTGTCAGGTTTTGGTATTAGGGTGATGGTGGCCTCATAGAATGAGTTTGGAAGTTTACCTTCCTCTGCAATTTTCTGGAAGAGTTTGAGTAGGATAGGTGTTAGCTCTTCTCTAAATTTTTGGTAGAATTCAGCTGTGAAGCCATCTGGGCCTGGGCTTTTGTTTGCTGGAAGATTTCTGATTACAGTTTCAATTTCCATGCTTGTGATGGGTCTGTTAAGATTTTCTATTTCTTCCTGATTCAGTTTTGGAAAGTTGTACTTTTCTAAGAGTTTGTTCATTTCTTCTACATTGTCCATTTTATTGGCATATAATTGCTGATAGTAGTCTCTTATCATCCTTTGTATTTCTGTGTTGACTGTTGTGATCTCTCCATTTACGACAAAGGAGGCAAGAATATACAATGGAGCAAAGACAATCTCTTTAACATTTGGTGCTGGGAAAACTGGTCAACCACTTGCAAAAGAATGAAACTAGATCACTTTCTAACACCATACACAAAAATAAACTCAAAATCGATTAAAGATCTAAACGTAAGACCAGAAACTATAAATCTCCTAGAGGAGAACATAGGCAAAACACTCTCTGACATAAATCACAGCAGGATCCTCTATGATCTACCTCCCAGAATACTGGAAATAAAAGGAAAAATGAACAAATGGGATCTAATTAAAATTAAAAGCCTCTGCACAACAAAGGAAACTATAAGCAAGGTGAAAAGACAGCCTTTGGATTGGGAGAAAATAATAGCAAATGAAGCAACTGACAAACAACTAATCTCAAAAATATACAAGCAACTTACGCAGCTCAATTTCAGAAAAATAAACAACCCAATCAAAAAATGGGCCAAAGAACTAAATAGAAATTTCTCCAAAGAAGACATATGGATGGCTAACAAACACATGAAAAGATGCTCAACATCACTCATTATCAGAGAAATGCAAATCAAGACCACAAAGAGGTACCATTTCACAGCAGTTACAATGGCTGTGATCCAAAAATCTACAAGTAGTAAATGCTGGAGAGGGTGTGGAGAAAAGGGAACCCTCTTACACTGTTGGTGGGAATGCAAACTAGTACAGCCACTATGGAGAACAGTGTGGAGATTCCTTAAAACCTGGAAATAGAACTGCCTTATGACCCAGCAAACCCACTGCTGGGCATACACAGCAAGGAAACCAGAATTGAAAGAGACATGTGTACCCCAATGTTCATCGCAGCACTATTTATAATAGCCAGGACATGGAAACAACCTAGATGTCCATCAGCAGATAAATGGATAAGAAAGATGTGGTACATATACACAATGGAGTATTACTCTGCCGTTAAAAAGAATACATTTGAATCAGTTCTAATGAGATGGATGAAACTGGAGCCTATTATACAGAGTGAAATAAGTCAGAAAGAAAAACACCAATACAGTATACTAACACATATATATATGGAATTTAGAAAGATGGTAATGATAACACTGTATGGGACAGCAAAAAAGACAGATGTATAGAACGGACCTTTGGACTCTGAGGGAGAGGGTGGGATGATTTGGGAGAATGGCATTGAAACATGTATACTGTCATGTAAGAAACGAATTGCCAGTCTATGTTCGATACAGGATACAGGATGCTTGGGGCTGGTCCATGGAGATGATCCAGAGAGATGATATGGTGTGGGAGGTGGAAGGGGGGTCCAGGATTTTGGAACTCATGCACACCCGTGGAAGACTCATGTCAATTTATGGCAAAACCAATACAGTATGTAAAGTAAAATAAAGTAAAAATAAAAATTAAAAAAAGAAAAAGAAAAGAAAATTAAAGTTAGCCAACAAATAAAAAGCAGAAGTCCTCTATAAAAAATCTGCCAAACTATGGAAATTGTAATGCTGGTAATACTTAATACTGTTTTAGGTGATGCACAGATGAATTTTTTTCATCTTATAACATTCTAACGTGTATTAAGAAATAAAACACACATGCAAACTCACATCTTCATGGATTGTAAACTTGGAGTGGGGCTAAATTCAGGACTTTTTTAAAAGTCTGAAAGGTCCCAAAAGTCTAAAGTTCTAATTGCCATTTGCAACAATGAGGACGGACTTGCACGTATGCTTTGTGAAATAAGTCAGACAGAGAAAGACAGATACTGAATGTCATCACAAACGTAGAATCTAAAAAAAAAAATAAATAAGGCAAAGAGAATACAACAACAAAAAAAGCAGACTCACAGATACAGAGAACAAACTAGTGGTTATCAGTGGGGAGAGAGGAGAGAGCAGTGGGGAAGGGCAAGAAAAGGGTAGGGGACTAAGAAGTACAAAATACTATGCATAAAATAAATAATCTACAAGGGTGTGTTGTACAGCACAGGAAATATAGCCAATATTTTATAACTGTAAATAAAATATAACCTTTAAAAATTGAAAAAATAAAAAAGAAAAGCAATCATTAAGCTTCAGTTCAGTTGAGTTCAGTCGCTCAGTGGTGTCTGACTCTTTGCTGCCCCATGAATCGCAGCACACCAGGCCTCCCTCTCCATCACCAACTCCTGGAGTTCACTCAGACTCACGTCCATCGAGTCAGTGATGCCATCCAGCCACCTCATCCTCTGTTGTCCCCTTCTCCTCCTGCCCCCAATCCCTCCCAGCATGAGTCTTTTCCAGTGAGTCAACTCTTCGCATGAGGTGGCCAAAGTACTTGAGTTTCAGCTTTAGTACCATTCCTTCCAAAGAAATCCGAGGGCTGATCTCCTTCAGAATGGACTGGTTGGATCTCCTGGCAGTCCAAGGGACTCTCAAGAGTCTTCTCCAACACCACATTTCAAACTCATCAATTCTTCAGTGCTCAGCCTTCTTCACAGTCCAACTCTCACATCCATACATGACCACAGGAAAAACCATAGCCTTGACTAGACGGACCTTAGTCGGCAAAGTAATGTCTCTGCTTTTGAATATACTATCTAGGTTGGTCATAACTTTTCTTTCAAGGAGTAAGCGTCTTTGAATTTCATGGCTGCAGTCACCATCTGCAGTGATTTTGCACCTCCCAAAAATAAAGTCTGACACTGTTTCCACTGTTTCCCCATCTATTTCCCAAGAAGTGATGGGACAGGATGCCATGATCTTCATTTTCTGAATGTTGAGCTGTAAGCCAACTTTTTCACTCTCCTCTTTCACTTTCATCAAGAGGCTTTTTAGTTCCTCTTCACTTTCTGCCATAAGGGTGGTGTCATCTGCATATCTGAGGTTATTGATATTTCTCCTGGCAATCTTGATTCCAGCTTGTGTTTCTTCCAGCCCAGCGTTTCTTATGATGTACTCTGCATATAAATTAAATAAGCAGGGTGAAAATATACAGCGTTGACATACTCCTTTTCCTATTTGGAACCAGTCTGTTGTTCCATGTCCACTTCTAACTGTTGCTTCCTGACCTGCATACAGATTTCTCGAGAGGCAGGTTAGGTGGTCTGGTATTCCCATCTCTCTCAAAATTGTCCACAGTTTATTGTGATCCACACAGTCAAAAGCTTTGGCATAGTCAATAAAGCAGAAATAGATGTTTTTCTGGAACTCTCTTGCTTTTTTGATGATCCAGCGGATGTTGGCAATTTGATCTCTTGTTCCTCTGCCTTTTCTAAAAACAGCTTGAACATCAGGAAGGGCTTAGAGACCAAATAATAAAAATAACCATATTTCGTTTACCTTATCAACTATATTGCTGGTGGAATAATATGTAATTTTAGATAAATTATATTTAAATGGGATAGAAATTTCAATAACATAGTTTGGTATTCATTACCCTTGTGCCAACAATATCAACTAGCTTTATAAAGGAAAAGCATGACAAGGAGGGAAGGAACCAGGAGTCACTGTTCCCCCCGGACAGTGACACACACTTCCCTGTGAGGGATCTTTAAACACTTTCTTAGGTGTGTCTCACCACTGTATCTGTAATCACTGTTGACATGCATGCACCAAGGGAGTGGAACAGGGTAGGTGAGCAGTTAACATTTCAGCACCTGGGCCCCCACGTGACTAGCAGCACCCCTGTAAGAAAAGCTATGCTCCAGAGGCAGCTCCTGCAAGGTCTTCAGACATACCCGCCACACTAACATCTGAAACGGGCATCTGCTGGTGACATGAAAGGCACACAGGCCTGTGGATGAGATGAAACTTCTTAGAGATGCACAAGAGCATGAGAGCCCCACGCAGCAGTCCACAGCTGGGGTTCTTAAGGAGGCTCTGTCCCTAACAGCCTGGGTGCAGGCCTGGCTGTGCTGGGTTTCAGTGTCTCGTGCAGACTTAAGGCAATAGATCCCTCGCTCTGTGGTGTGACTGCGTTGGCACAGAGCAAATCTTTCAGAAAAGATACTGGTGAGAGGATCTCGAAGTGCAGAGAGCCAGAAAACCTTAGGGTTACAGAGCAGGCTTTTCAAACTTTTGTGTTCCTGCTGGGCAATAAACGTTGGTTTAATAAATATCTAAACAAGAGAGAATTAGATCAGAAATTGTTTCATCTGACTCTACTACCTGTGTGCCTGGAAAATGTCCACTTCACACTTATTGTTCAGGCAGCGTTATTAATGGCACCCCTTCCACTCTCAGAAGTATCTCACCCTGGATGATAAACCATGTGGATACTCTACCCAGCAGTGAGACTGGGGGCTGGGAGGATAAAGCTGATCCTTATGAAATTCAGAATTCTCTTACAGCTACCGTTATCTACCAAAATGGACCTGAGAGTTATGAATACCACACTGATTCCTTATGGATCAAATGTTGTACAGAAAATTCAGTTTATTTTCATTAAACTGCTAGCTACTCTCATAATACCAATTTCTGAGAACAATGCTGGATTATTAAAGAATCCTCCCATTGAGAACAATAAAAAATGCTGAACAAAATATATTTGAAAACTATCTTAAAGGCTTCAAAGAGCAGACAAGTTAGGAACTAGCATTTTAATCAAAACGCAGGAGACGACCTTCAGAGACGAGCCAGCTCAGAGCCTGCCTCTGCCCTGAGAGTATCTGCGTTTGTGCTCAGTTGCTTCAGTCATGTCTGACTCTTTGCGACCCCATGGACTGTAGCCCACCAGACTCCTCTGTCCATGGAATTCTCCAGACAAGAATACTGGAGTGGGTTTCCATGCCCTCCTCCAGGGGACCTTCCCAACCCAGGGACTGAACTTGGGTCTCTTACTTCTTCTGCACTGGCAGGCAGGTTCTTTACCACTAGGGCCACCTGGGAAGCCTACAAAGGTCCCTGCCTGACCCAACAAACTGAACTTTGTACTGATAGATTCTGGGGCTCAGAGCCCATCGAAAGTACAGATTCTAGACCCTCTGACAATAAATTGGGACTCAAATGACTACACACTCAGGGAGATTGACTCCTGAGGTGAAGGATAGCATGGCCTGATCTAAGCACATCCTAAACCCAGAGTGCCCTGATCACTACCACAGACTAGGGCAAATCTGCTTTGAAAGGCTCCTCATCCTAGAGCTTAAATTATTCTAAGATTGGAGTGGGAGTTTTCAAGGTGGTACAGGCCTTTTCACTCTTCCCATCAAAATTGTTAAAACATGCAAGATAGTTTAGAGCTTACCAGGCATGTGCAGCTGCATTCAAGCAGTTCAGGCCTTTGTTGTAACTGCCACCACATGCATGCACACACACACATGCACATAAACACATCACACATGCATACACACGCACACAGATATGGTGACAACACCAGGATAAGACCTTTGGCACCCAAAACCCAAACCTCCCACACTGATTACTCCAATGTGGTACTTAACAATAGAAACATTTCAAAGGAAACTCAACTTTAAGCTTTCCTACACATCTGACAGGGAAGAAGAGAGAGAAGATAATTCCTGCAGGGTTTACAATCTTTGGGGTTCTTTTTAATAGTTATTTGGCTGCCTGGGGTCTTAGCTGCAGCTCATGTGACCTTCTTGGGTCACACAGGATCTTTTCCTTATGGTGCTCAGACTCCCTAATTGAGGCTCACGGGCCCTGGAGCCCACGGCTTAGTAGTTCTGGCCCACAGGTTTAGTTGCCACCGCATGTGGGATCTTAGTCTGACCAGGGATTAAACTCATGTCCCCTGCATTGCAAGGCAGATTCTTAGCCACTGGACAGGGAAGTCCTTGATCTTTGTTTCTGAGACATTGATACTGGCAGCACATGTGGATGGATCAAGCAGGACCAGGTAGTGAGGAGACTGAGAGCAGGTGTCAGTCAGTCCTATGAACCAGCTGTGTGACACTGAGCAAGAGACACAACCACTGAAAGAACTTGGTTTGCTCTTATCTAACGTGACCCTGGAGGTCTGGATACATTGTGCAGCCAAACCAATGGCGTCTGTGCTTCTGAAGACTTCTCAGTGGAGGTGCATTCTGACAGAAGTCAGTTTGCTCCTGGAGGCCATATGTGATTCACTCACAGACACACGACCCCAATGACACACAGCAGAACTGGGCGCCAGGCACCCAGGGTCACGTCCTCGCTTCTGCAGAGCTATAAGGTGGCTGTGCTTTAGAAAACCATGTGCAGGATTTCAAAGTGACTCCAGCGATCACCTGGCATCCTAACAGGATGGACCTCAAGCACATTTCTGCACATGCATGGGCTTATGCACTCCTGGCTCAGGTGATCCAAGACCCTGATCTCCAGTGACTTCTTGCCGGCTTCACACAGACACAAGTGTTAGGTAACTCCTTTGTGCAGAGGGTTCTCATCACTAACTCGACCCAGGTAACATATGACTGAAGGAGAGAACCATATATTTATTTTCAGAGTTCAATTCATGACTTGACTGGGTTACATTTGCCAGCTTTAGAAAAGCAAGTATTAGGTTTGTTCAAAAGTAATTGAAGGGGCACTCTCTGTCCCCCTTCTGATGTCTGTGTCAGAAGCTTCCTCTGTCCTTTTTCACTGTAATAAAACCCTGCTACACAAAAGCTGTTGAGTGATCAAGCCTGGTCCCTGGTCCCAAAGGTAAATCATCTTTGGAGATCATGAATCTGACATCGTTCACTGTAAACTATCATCTTTGGGGCTCATCTGGGATCTTCAGGACAAGGTAAGAACATTCAGAGCTCTAGCCTCTCTGCTTTCTCAGTATACACATTTTCTGCTTTACTTTACTAACACTTTGGTGTGCTTGTGTGAATGAATGACATGCCCTGAGTGAAGCAAGTGATGAGCAGTTTCTGCTCTGTGGTTTTGTGCTGCCTCGTCATGACTGAAGGCAGCCCCCAAAAGGAGAGCATTGTTGGGGCATTATACTGACCTGCCAATGCCAAGAGACATCCAAGGTCCCTGTGAGGAGAGTGACCAGAAATGGGCAAAGTGTGTGGGCCAAACTTTCTTTTCTTGGTCAGCTTTTCCTGGTCTCTTTGACCATTTCATAATTGTGTAGGAATTAGAACTACTAACCTAATCTGTCAGACCATAGACTTTCAATGGACTTGTGATTCATGCCATTACTGTGTACTTTTATTTAGACCCCAAACTTTGTAGTCATGGAAACCCAGAATTGCTAGGAGTGTGTTTAGGAACTAAAGTGGAACCAGTGACTCCTTGTTGTAGCTGTGCCTCCAACTATATGGATGAAATGCTGTTAGCAAGCATGAGGTTTCTAAGAATGTAGGTCAGGAATCCCAGTTTGGGAGTACAGTGGGCTTCTTACTTTGTTAGTACTAGCTCTTAGCAACTAGATAAAGCTCTCCAGTGGCTTACTGATGTGGCAATAACTCATCGCTTCTACTGCAGTCAGGACAGTACTCAGGAATGTGAATGGGCACATGGAAGACAGATGCTTCCCCTAGTAATACTAGCTTGGGAAACATTCCAGGAAACTACTCTGGCAAATCAAAGGTCATGGTGGTATGGAACTAGAAATCAGGATGCCATCAGGTCTCTCCCTGGTGCATCTCCACCCCACCTTGGTGGTAGAACCAGGAGGGATGAGTAAGGTGCCTGCGTTGGTAAGGGACAAACTAAGTCTGGCCAGGGAAGGGAAGTTTTGGTGAAAGTCTGTCTACATCCCTATCCAGAGCAGGGAGCGATGCCTCCAATGGAAGGGAGCAAAGGTGCTGGTCACTGCTGTTTTCTGTCTTACAGATGGGAGCTACTCAAAGCTCCAGACTCAAAGTTCTGGCAGTGACCAGTGCCTTTGCTCCCTTCCATTGGAGGCATCACTCCCTGATGGCACCCTTGGATTGTGTCCTGAAAAACTGGGATGTTTGACCCCCAGAGTTTAAAGAAGACACACCTGACTTTCTTTTGCAAATCTGCATGACCACAATATCCATTGAAGGACGGCAGACAATGGCCAGTTGAAGGGTCTCTTAAATTACAATACTGTCTTACAACTAGACCGGTTCTATAGAAAACAAGGGAAATGGGTAGAAGTGCCATATGCGTTACTCTTTCTCTCTGTAAGATAGGCCAGACTTATGTCCTAAGGGTACAGATTTGGGTGTAAAGCCTTCAGGTCCCTCCTGTCCTCTTTGCCTCTGTATCTGGGGCTCACCACTGAGCAAGCTGAGGGTAAAGGAACCTCTCCAGGAAGAGTTGCCTCAGTCTCAATAGAAGTTTAGACAACTCCAGTTCCAATGTAGCCTCAGACTACTCTGGTTTCAATAGGAGCTCATACAGTCAAAGTAGAAGAGGTACAGACAACCAAAATGAAGGACGATACAGAGGATGAGAAAAAGGATGAGGAAGAGAAAAAGCAGGTTTCTCTAATCTATCCCTGGGAATATATGTGAAGAGTAGCTAGAGGGGCTGAGGAACAACCACACGACTTACTGCATCTTTAGGAGGCCCCCACTGGGAAAATAACCAATCCATAAAATCCATAAGCCCTTTTCTTGCCCAGAGGTACAACAGGTAAAAAGAGATCTGGGAGACTATCTACAGGATCTAGAAAAGTACACAGAAGCCTTTATAGGACTAAGTTTATTTTATGAGCTTACTTGAGGAGATATAATGTATGTCTTGGAACAGACGTTGACTCCTGACTCGGAAACTCAAGCTATGGGAGAAGCTACTGTTTTTGGAGATGGGTAGGTTGAGAATGAGGTAAGGGGAAAGAGGGAGCATGAAATAGCTCTCCTCCCTGTGGGGAGCCAAGCAGATCCTGTAGCAGAGCCAGATTTGGATTATCGCAAAGAGAATGGGATATGGGAGCAGTCCCACTTTGCCAGCTGTGTTATTAAAGGTCTTAAGAGAGCTTGAACTAAGCCTCTAAACTATGCTAGTTGTAGTTTGTCGCTCAGTCGTGTCCGACTCATTGCAACCCCATGGACTGTAGCCTACGAGGCTCCTCCCTCCATGGGATTCTCCAGGCAATAGTACTGGAGTGGGTTGCCATTTTCTTCTCCAGGGGATCTTCCTGACCCAGGGATCAAACCCAGGTCTCCCGCATTGTAGGCAGACGCTTTAACCTCTGAGCCACCAGGGAAGCCCCAAACTATGCTAAGTCGGCTGATATAGAGCAAGGAGAGAAGTAAGCTCCCAGCAGTCCCTAGAGTGACTTTAGGAAAGAAAGTTCACTAATATTTCTCCTGAGAGTACAGAGGGAGAGATGATTTTAAAAGATAAATTTTTCACTCAGTCAGCTCCTGATATCTGCGAAAGTTACAAAAACAGGCATTTGGACTGAATCAGTCTTTAGAAAAACTGCTATAGCTGGCTCAGATAGTATATTACAGTAGAGAATATGAGGAGGGAAAATGACAACAGAAAAGAACCAAAGAAAAGGCCCAGGCTCTAGTGATGGCTGTGAAAAACTACTATGAATCAGCCTGAAAATTGCCCAGAGGAATCCAGGTGAAAGAGGCAGGCTTGCTATTACTGTGGAAAGGAGGGACATATCAACTGAAGTTGCCCTCAGGCATCTCAGCTGCCCCTGGCTCACTGTCCTGTCTGTAAAGGACCACACTGAAGGAGAGACTGCCCCCAGAGATGTAGGCCCCATGGGTCAGACTCTCAGGACAATCAGGACTAAAGGTACCCAGGCACTGCCACACAAGCTCCCGTCCTAATAACACCTGAGGAACACCAAGTATTAATAACTATTGGGGCCAGTCAGTCAATTTTCTTTTGGACACTGGGGCAACTTTCTCTCTTCTCACTGAAGCCCCTGGCCCGCTTTCCTTCTGATCTACTACTGTAATTGGACTGTCAGGACAAGTCAAATGCTATTATTTCAGTCATCCTTTAAGCTGAAACTGAGATTCTGTGCTGTTTTTCCATGAGTTTCTGATTGTGCCAGAGTCTCCCTCACCCCTTCTGGGGAGGATACACTGAGCAAGGTCCAGACCTCTGTTTTCATAAATATGGATCCTGCTCTCTCCCATTAATTGAACAAAATGTAAATCCTAAAGTGTGGGCTGATGGAAAAACTGTGGGTCAAGCACAAAATGCTGTTCCTGTTTTTATCAAGCTCAAAGACCCTCACCTATTTCCAAATCAAAAGCAATACACACTAAAGAGCGAGGCACTGAAAATTTAAAGGAACAGGGGCTATTAATTCCATGTAACTGTCCATACAACACTCCTATTTTGGGTGTGAAAATGTTAAATGATAAATGGAGACTAGTTCAAGATTTATGAATAATAAATAAGCCTGTGCTGTGCTAAGCGCAGGCGGCTGCGAGCCGGCTCACTGGGCGTGGCTGAGAGGAGTTACCCCACATCCAAGGTCAGGGGCAGTGGCCTAGAGTGACAGGCTGCGACGGCACAGGAATGGCCGAGAGGAGCTACCCTGTGTCCGAGATCAGGGGCAGTGGCCGAGAGGAGCTACCCCGCATCCGAGGTCAGTAGCGGCCGGGAGGAGACACCCTATGTCTGAGGTCAGGGCGGCAGCCAGGAGGAACTACCCCGCGTCTGAGGCCAGTAGCGGCTGGGAGGAGACACCCCATGTCCAAGATCAGGGGCAGCCAGGAGAAGCCACCTTGTGCCCGAGGCCAGGGTTGGTGACCTTGAGGAGCCACCCCGAGCCCGAGGCCAGGGGCGGCAGCTGGGAGGAGCCACCCACTCCCGAGGCCGGCCGGGAGGAGCAACCGGAGGAGTGGTGGCTGTGCAGGCACAGGAAGGCCGAGAGGAGCTATCCCACGTTGAAGGTCAGGAACACGGCCGTAAGGAGATACCCCTTGTCCAAGGTAAGGAACAGCGGCTGTGCTTGCTGGAGCACTCATGAAGAGATACCCTATGCCAAGGTAAGAGAAACCCAAGTAAGATGGTAAGTGTTGCAAGAGGGCATCAGAGGGCAGACACACTGAAACCATACCCACAGAAAACTAGTCAATCTAATCACACTAGGACCACAGCCTTGTCTAACTCAATGAAACCAAGCCATGCCTGCGGGGCAACCCAAGATGCGTGGGTCGTGGTGGAGAGGCCTGACAGAATCTGGTCCACTGGAGAAGGGAATGGCAAGCCACTTCAGTATTCTTGCCTTGAGAACCCCATGAACCGTAGGAAAAGGCAAAATGATAGGATACTGAAAGGGGAACTCCCCAGGTCATTAGGTGCCCAATATGCTACTGGAGATCAGTGGAGAAATAACTCCAGAAAGAATGAAGGGATGGAACCAAAGCAAAAACAATACCCAGTTGTGGATGTGACTGGTGATAGAAGCAAGATCTGATGCTGTAAAGAGCAATATTGCATAGGAACCTGGAATATCAGGTCCATGAATCAAGGCAAATTGGAAGTGGTCAAACAAGAGATGGCAAGGGTGAATGTCGACATTCTAGGAATCAGAGAACAAAAATGGACTGGAATGGGTGAATTTAACTCAGATGACCATTACATCTACTACTGTGGGCAGGAATCCCTCAGAAGAAATAGAGTAGCTATCATGGTCAACAAAAGAGTCCGAAATGCAGTACTCAGATTCAGTCTCAAAAACGACAGAATGATCTCTGTTCATTTCCAAGGCAAGCATTCAATATCACAGTTATCCAATTCTATGCCCCAACTAGTAATGCTGAAGAAACTGAAGTTGAACGGTTTATGAAGACCTACAAGATCTTTTAGAACTAACACCCCCAAAAAAGATGTCCTTTTCATTATAGGGGACTGGAATGCAAAAGTAGGAAGTCAAGAAACACCTGAAGTAGCAGGCAAATTTGGCCTTGGAATGCGGAATGAAGCGGGGCAAAGACTAATAGAGTTTTGCCAAGAAAATGCACTGGTCATAGCAAACACCCTATTCCAACAACACAAGAGAAGACTCTACACATGGACATCACCAGATGGTCAACACAAAAATCAGATTGATTATATTCTTTGCAGCCAAAGATGGAGAAGCTCTATACAGTCAACAAAAACAAGACCAGGAGCTGATTGTGGCTCAGATCATGAACTCCTTATTAGCAAATTCAGACTTAAATTGAAGAAAGTAGGGAAAACCGCTAGACCATTCAGGTATGACCTAAATCAAATCCCTTATGATTATACAGTGGAAGTGAGAAATAGATTTAAGGGTCTAGATCTTATAGGTAGAGTGCCTGATGAACTATGGAATGAGGTTCGTGACATCATACAGGAGACAGGGATCAAGACCATCCCCATGGAAAAGAAATGCAAAAAAGCAAAATGGAATGGCTGTCTGGGAAGGCCTTACAAATAGCTGTGAAAAGAAGAGAGGCAGAAAGCAAGGAGAAAAGGAAAGATATAAGCATCTGCATGCAGAGTTCCAAAGAATAGCAAGAAGAGATAAGAAAGCCTTCTTCAGTGATCAATGCAAAGAAATAGAGGAAAACAACAGAATGGGAAAGACTAGAGATCTCTTCAAGAAAATCAGAGATACAAGGGAACATTTCATGCAAAGATGGGCTCAATAAAGGACAGAAATGGTCTGGACCTAACAGAAGCAGAAGATATTAAGAAGAGGTGGCAAGATTACACGGAAGAATGGTATAAAAAGGATTTCATGACCCAGATAATCATGATGATGTGATCACTAATCTAGAGCCAGACATCTTGGAATGTGAAGTTAAGTGGGCCTTAGAAAGCATCACTATGAACAAAGCTAGTGGAGGTGATGAAATTCCAGTAGAGCTATTTCAAATCCTGAAAGATGATGCTGTGAAAGTGCTGCACTCAATATGCCAGCAAATTTGGAAAATTCAGCAGTGGCCACAGGACTGGAAAAGGTCAGTTTTCATTCCAATTCCAAAGAAAGGCAATGCAAAAGAATGCTCAAACTAACACACAATTGCACGCAGCTCACATGCTAGTAAAGTAATGGTCAAAATTTTCCAAGCAAGACTTCAGCAATATGTGAACCGTGAACTCCCTGATGTTCAAGGTGGTTTTAGAAAAGGCAGAGGAACCAGAGATCAAATTGGCAACATTCGCTGGATCATGGACAAAGCAAGAAAGTTCCAGAAAAACATCTATTTCTGCTTTATTGACTATGCCAAAGCCTTTGACTTTGTGGATCACAATAAACTGTGGACATTTCTGAAAGAGATGGGAATACCAGACCACCTAACCTGCCTCTTGAGAAATCTGTATGCAGGTCAGGGAGCAACAGTTAGAACTGGACATGGAACAACGCACTGGTTCCAAATAGGAAAAGGAGTACGTCAAGGCTGTATATTGTCACCCTGCTTATTTAACTTCTATGCAGAGTACATCATGAGAAACTCTGGACTGGAAGAAACATAAGCTGGAATCAAGATTGCCAGGAGAAATATCAGTAACCTTGGATATGCAGATGACATCACCCTTATGGGAGAAAGTGAAGAGGAACTAAAAAGCCTCTTGATGAAAGTGAAAGAGGAGAGTGAAAAAGTTGGCTTAAAGCTCAACATTCAGAAAATGAAGATCATGGAATCTGATCCCATCACTTCATGGGAAATAGATGGGGAAACAGTAGAAACAGTATTAGACTTTATTTTTTGGGGCTCCAAAATCACTGCAGATGGTGACTGCAGCCATGAAATTAAAAGACGCTTACTCCTTGGAAGAAAATTATGACCAACCTAGATAGTATATTCATTACTTTGCCGACTAAGGTCCACCTAGTCAAGGCTATGGTTTTTCCTGTGGTCATGTATGGATGTGAGAGTTGGACTGTGAAGAAGGCTGAGCGCTGAAGAATTGATGCTTTTGAACTGTGGTGTTGGAGAAGACTCTTGATGGTCCCTTGGACTGCAAGGAGATCCAGCCAGTCCATTCTGAAGGAGATCAACCCTGGGATTTCTTTGGAAGGAATGATGCTAAAGCTGAAACTCAAGTACTTTGGACACCTCATGAGAAGAGTTGACTCATTGGAAAAGACTCTGATGCTGGGATGGCTTGGGGGCAGGAGGAGAAGGGGATGACCCAGGATAAGATGGCTGGATGGCATCACGGACTTGATGGACTTGAGTCTGAGTGAACTCCGGGAGATGGTGATGGACAGGGAGGCCTGGCGTGCTGCGATTCGTGGGGTCGCAAAGAGTTGGACACGACTGAGCGACTGAACTGAACTGAACTGATGAAATTATTCCCAGGTTTGGGCTGCCATGGTGCCTTCAGAGCAACAATGCTCCAACTTTAAAGCTGCTGTAACTCAAGGAGTCTCGAAAGCTCTAGGAATAAAATATCACTTACACTTTTCTTGGAGACTGCAATTCTCAGAATAAATTATGAAGTCTAATGACATTACTAAGAGACATCTGCATAAGCTAACTCAGGAAACACAAGACAGCTGGTTTAAAGTTTAACACATAACTTTATAAGGGATTGAACTGTCCCTAAGAAGAAGGGACTGCCACTATGGCAGTTTGTTTTTGCACACAGATATTGTCATAGATCCTAAAGCCTTAGAATTACTTAACTATGTGACTCAGCTTTCAGCTTTTCAACCTCCTCATCAATTGAAGGCGTCCCATGGTGGGCTCACCATTTCAAGGAAAAGACTTTCTTCAACTCTGTGAATATCTTCACCAACAACAATCACGTGTAATTCTTTTCTTTAATCTGATGACATCTAGCAATCCTAAGATGGACTGGTATAACATTTTGTACGTTAACTATGCACATAATGTGACTTCCAACTTTGATTATACATTATTTCGGTTTAATGACTATTTTTCTGCTCATAAGAAAGTGAATGGGTGTAGATCTGCTGGTTTCCTACCTGATGTTTATCAAATATGGGATGAGGTCAAATGGCTAACTCCTGAAAAGAGACACCTTCTATCTAATGTTCCCATATGCTTGGAACAAATAAAGTCATCCCCAGAAGTTAGCCAACAACATAATTATGATGATTGGAAACGATCGGTACTTTTGCCTCAAGAAATATGCAATGTAATCATTCCTGTGTTCTCCAATCCCAGTTCCGGTCCTCTCTTTGCCTGGCCAAGCATTCATTGGGACTGGATATCTGAGTCACGCTGGCTTGCTCCAAACAGGATTTACTGGACATGTGGCTCTTACCTATGGGCATGGCTTCCCTTTGTCTGGATAAGGAGATGCACCCAAGGTTTACCTTTTAATCAGGGCTTCATATTTTCAGAGCTTCAAGTTAAATAAGCAGGGTGATAATATACAGCCTTAACGTACTCCTTTTCCTATTTGGAACCAGTCTGTTGTTCCATGTCCAGTTTGAACTGTTGCTTCGTGACCTGCATATAGGCTTCTCAAAAGGCAGGTCAGGTGGTCTGGTATTCCCATCTCTTTCAGAATTATCCACAGTTTATTGAGCTTCCAGAGAAGCCTGCTAATCTGCTACACGTTAAAACTCACTAGGCAAGGTCTGTATTTCACTGGTATGATTATCTGGCTACAATATTCATCCCCTCTCTGGGAACTAAGATATTATGTTACGAGTTGATCCTCTTACTAACTGTACTCAACAGGCTTTACAAGATTCTCATAAAGCTATTTCAGTCCTTAATGCTAAACAAATACAAATTAGAAAGGTGATTTTACAAAACAGATTGGCCTTAGATATTCTTTTTTTAAAAATTTTTATTTTTACTTTATTTTGCTTTACAATACTGTATTGGTTTTGCCATACATTGACATGAATCAGCCACGGGTGTACATGCCTTAGATATTCTAATGACTGCACAAGAAGGAACTTGTGCTATTATTCATACCCAATATTGTATATATATACCAGTTCAGTTCAGTCACTCAGTCATGTCTGACTCTTTGCAATCCCATGAACCACAGCACGCCAGGCCTTTCTATCCATCACCAACTCACAGAGTTTACCTAAACTCATGTCCATTGAGTCGGTGATGCCATCCAACCATCTCATCCTCTGTCGTCCCCTTCTCCTCCTGCTTTCAATCTTTCCCAGTATCAGGGTCTTTTCCAATGTGTCAGCTCTTCGCATGAGGTGGCCAAAGCATTGGAATTTCAGCTTCAGCATCAGTTATTCCAATGAACACCCAGGACTGATCTCCTTTAGGATGGACAGGTTGGATCTCCTTGCAGTCCAAGGGACTCTCAAGAGTCTTCTCCAAAACCACAGTTTAAAAGCATCAATTCTTTGGTGCTCAGCTTTCTTTATAGTCCAACTCTCACATAAATACATGACTACTGGAGAAACCATAACCTTGATTAGATGGACCTTTGTTGACAAAGTAATGTCTCTGCTTTTTAATATGCTGTCTAGGTTGGTCATAACTTTTCTTCCAAGGAGTAAACGTCTTTCAATTTCATGGCTGCAATCACCATCTGCAGTGATTTTGGAGCCCCCCCCCCAAATAAAGTCAGCTATTCTTTCCACCGTTTCCCCATATATTTGCCATGAAGTGATGGGACCAGATGACATGATCTTAGTTTTCTGAATGTTGAGCCAACTTTTTCACTCTCCTCTTTCACTTTCATCAAGAGGCTCTTTAGTTCTTCTTCATTTTCTGCCATAAGGGTGGTGTCATCTGCATATCTGAGGTTATTGATATTTCTCCCGGCAACCTTGATTTCAGGTTGTGCTTCTTCTGGCCCGGAGTTTCTAATGACATACTCTATACACTCACTTTACTAAATACATGAACAAGATGATTCAGGTTATGGATTCTCCTGAAGCCTCAGTCACCTCACTTTGGGAAATGTTAACTAGCCCCCCATGATGGAACTATTCCTTTTTTACTTTTTCTTCTCTGCGTCTGTAACTCTGTAACTGGATGTGTTTCTAACCTTGTGAAAGCTTTTCAGTTACAAATGCTTGTCCAGGCTCCTAGAGTGCCACAGCCTCCTTCAACTATTATTTGGGGCCCCTAGATCAGAGACGCTCAATATGAAGGTTAAGAGAATATATTGACTCAACAATTTAGGGACAGCACCCCATCACAGCAGGAAGTAGTTATGGAATGAAAATGATGCCCTTTCCCCTTGGTAACATAATGCTCCTAAAAGAAAAGGGGGGAATGAGAGAGTCAATTCTTAGGCAAGTTGTTAAGAAGTCCAGGTCCCTGGGGAGGAGAGAGGGGTCTGGAATTCTCAAGGAAGACGAAAGGACAAATGTCTTTTTTTTCCCCCTCTACATTCCTTAGTCTTAGTCACATAAATATCTTTTTGTTTAAGTCCTGAATTGATGATTAAGCAACAACACTACTCAGCTTAAACTCTGTACGCAAGATTATATAACAACATATATATATATAACTGCTTGACAGTTTCTCCTTCATGAAAACCTTCTGACTAATCCTGTTATCTTAAAATGTATATTATGGGAGTGGGTCTGGTAAGATCTTTCCATTGTTAAGATCTAATCCTGTTATCTTAAAATGTAAATTGTGAGAGTGGGTCTGGTAAAATTTTTACAACCTTGAGACATTCTTTTGATTTATTGTGGTAACTAATTTAGAAAGTATATAGCTCCCTTGCTAAAGACTAGCGAGGGGGCACTCTCCACCCCCTTCTGATGTCTCTGTCAGAAGCTTTCTCCACACCTCTTCACTGTAATAAAACTCTGCTACACATACACACACACAAAAGTAACTGAAGTTTTGCACTGTTGAAATTTGCCATTTGGTATTAGAATACATTCTTAAATAAATGTGGTAGCTGCTATGTGACTATCCGGGTGTGTGGGTGCCTGGATGAGTGAACTAGGCAGTCAGCAAAGGATGCGACCTGGACCGTGGGCCCAGCGAAAACTCCAGCCGAGCTGCCGCATCACGTTCACGCTAGGCTCCTCAAGCCGTGCATAATGTGCTTTAGAAAACAACATACAAAGGTATTCCAAACTATAGCCTGAAATTCTGCCAAGCAAAATCTGCCTTTGGAGGACACAGCCTCCAACTTTCTTAATCTGCTGGAATTAAGTGAAAATGGAGCATTGAAAAAGACAAAATCTGCTGTAGTAATAACTCAGAAAGTGAGACTGATCAGGTAAGCTCTATGTGAAGGTGAAGGCGAAAGTGAAGTCGCTCAGTCGTGTCTGACTCTTTGCGACCCCGTGGACTGTAACCTACTAGGCTTCTCCGTCCATAGGTTTCTCCAGGCAAAAATACTGGAGTGGATTGCCATTTCCTTCTCCAGGAGATCTTCCTGACCCAGGGATTGAACCCAGGTCTCCCACATTAGAGGTAAATGCTTTAACCTCTGAGCCACCAAGGCCCAACAAAATACTTTTCTGCCTGTGTTTTTTAACACAGAAAGCATAACATCACTGGAGGGTTCTTTGTTTCATATTTTTCCAAACCCTCAAAAACTGGGAAAGTCACTTTCTTTGAATCCTAACATCATTTAGTCCTGGTAGAGGGATTAGTTAGTGTTGTTTTGTTTTGTTTTGTTTTTGTTTGTTTTGCTTTGCACCCAGCTTAGTTCTCTGACTAGGAACCAAACACTGACAGAATGTGGTCCACTGGAGAAGGGAATGGCAAACCACTTCAGTATTCTTGCCTTGAGAACCCCATGAACAGTAGGAAAAGGCAAAATGATAGGATACTGAAAGAGGTACTCGCCAGGTCAGTAGTGCCCAATATGCTACTGGAGATCAGTGGAGAAATAACTCCAGAAAGAATGAAGGGTTGGAGCCAAAGCAAAAACAATACCCAGTTGTGGATGTGACTGGTGATAGAAGCAAGATCTGATGCTGTAAAGAGCAATATTGCATAGGAGCCTGGCATGTTAGGTCCGTGAATCAAGGCAAATTGGACGTGGTCAAACAGGAGATGGCAAGAGTGAACATCGACATTCTAGGAATCAGCGAACTAAAATGGACTGGAATGGGTGAATTTAACTCAGATGACCATTATATCTACTACTGTGGGCAGGAATCCCTTAGGAGAAATGGAGTAGCCATCATGGTCAACAAAAGAGTCTGCAATACTTGAATGGGATGCAATCTCACAAATGACAGAATGATCTCTGTTCATTTCCAAGGCAAGCCATTCAATATCACAGTAATCCAAGTCTATGCCCCAACCAGTAATGCTGAAGAAGCTGAAGTTGAACGATTCTATGAAGACCTACAAGACCTTTTATAATGAACACCCCAAAAAGATGTCCTTTTCATTATAGGAGACTGAGTGCAAAATTAGGAATTCAAGAAACACCTGGGGTAACAGGCAAATATGGCCTTGGAATATAGAATGAAGCAGGGCAAAGGCTAATATAGTTTTCCCAAGAGAACACACTGGTCATAGCCAACACCCTCTTCCAACAACACAAGGGAAGACTCTACACATGGACATCACCAGATGGTCAACACCAAAATCAGATTGATTATTATATTCTTTGCAGCCAAAGATGAAGAAGCTCTACAGAGTCAGCAAAAACAAGACCGGGAGCTGACTGTGGCTCAGATCATGAACTTCTTAGCCAAATTCAGACTTAAATTGAAGAAAAAAGGGAAAAACAAGAGATCATTCAAGTATGACCTAAATCAAATCCCTTATGATTATACAGTGGAGGTGAGAAATAGATTTAAGGGCCTCAATCTGATAGATAGAGTACCTGATGAAGATGGATAGAGGTTCGTGACATTGTACAGAAGACAGGGATCAAGACCATCCCCATGGAAAAGAAATGCAAAAAAGCAAAATGCCTGTCTGGGGAGGCCTTACAAATAGCTGTGAAAAGAAGAGAGGTGAAAAGCCAAGGAGAAAAGGGAAGATATAAGCATCTGAATGCAGAGTTCCAAAGAATAGAAAGAAAAGATAAGAAAGCTTTTCTCAGCGATCAATGCCAAAAAATAGAGGAAAAGAACAAAATGTGAAAGACTAGAGATCTCTTCAAGAAAATTAGAGATACTAAGGGAACATTTCATGAAAAGATGGGCTCAATAAAGGACAGAAGTGGTTTGGACCTAACAGAAGCAGAAGATATTAAGAAGAGGTGGCAAGAATACACAGAAGAACTGTATAAAAAGATCTTCATGACCCACATAATCATGATGGTGGGATCACTCACCTAGAGCCAGACATCCTGGAATGTGAAGTCAAGTGGGCCTTAGAAAGCATCACTATGAACAAAGCTAGTGGAGGTGATGGAATTCCAGTTGAGCTCTTTCAAATCCTGGAAGATGATGCTGTGAAAGTGCTGCACTCAATATGCCAGCAAATTTGGAAAACTCAGCAGTGGCCACAGGACTGGAAAAGGTCAGTGTTCATTCCAATCCCAAAGAAAGGCAATGCCAAAGAATGTCCAAACTACCGCACAATTGCACTCAGCTCACATGCTAGTAAAGTAATGCTCAAAATTCTCCAAGCCAGGCTTCAGCAATATGTGAACCGTGAACTTCCAGATATTCAAGCTGGTTTTATAAAAGGCAGAGGAACCAGAGATCAAATTGCCAACATCCACTGGATCAGGAAAAAAGCAACAGAGTTAAAAAAAAAAAAAGAACTATTTCTGCTTTATTGACCATGCCAAAGCTTTTGACTGTGTGAATCACAATAAACTATGGAAAATTCTGAAAGAGATGGGAATACCAGACCACCTGACCTGCCTCTTGAGAAATCTATGTGCAGGTCAGGAAGCAACAGTTAGAACTGGACATGGAACAACAGACTGGTTCCAAATAAGAAAAGAGTACGTCAAGGCTGTATATTGTCACCCTGCTTATTTAACTTCTATGCAGAGTACATCATGAGAAACACTGGACTGGAAGAAACACAAGCTGGAATCAAGATTGCCAGGAGAAATATCAATAACCTCAGATATGCAGATGACACCACCCTTATGGCAGAAAGTGAAGAGGAGCTAAAAAGCCTCTTGATGAAAGTGAAAGTGGAGAGTGAAGAATTTGGCTTAAAGCTCAACATTCAGAAAACGAAGATCATGGCATCTGGTCCCATCACTTCATGGGAAATAGATGGGGAAACAGTGAAACAGTGTCAGATTTTATTTGGGAGGGGGGCCTCCAAAATCACTGCAGATGGTGATTGCAGCCATGAAATTAAAAGACGCTTACTCCTTGGAAAAAGAGTTATGACCAACATAGATAGCATATTAAAAAGCAGAGATATTACTTTGCCAACAAAGGTCCATCTAGTCAAGGCTATGGTTTTTCCAGTAGTCATGTATGGATGTGAAAGTTGGACTGTGAAGAAAGCTGAGTGCCAAAGAATTTATGTTTTTGAACTGTGGTGTTGGAGAAGACTCTTGAGAGTCCCTTGGACTTCAAGGAGATCCAACAGTCCATCCTAAAGAAATCGGTCCTGGGTGTTCATTGGAAGGACTGATGCTAAAGCTGAAACTCCAATATTTTGGCCACCTCATGCGAAGAGTTGACTTATTGGAAAAGACCCTGATACTGGGAGGGATGGGGGCGCAAGAGGAGAAGGGGACGACAGAGGATGAGATGGCTGGATGGCCTCACCGACTCGATGGACATGAGTTTGAGTGAACTCCAGGAGTTGGTGATGGACAAGAAAGCCTGGCGTGCTGTGATTCATGGGGTTGCAAAGAGTCGGACATGACTGAGGGACTGAACTGAACTGAACTGAATACTTCCTGGCATCTGCCTTTGCATCCTGTTCCATGACAATGGCCCCCATAGCTTCAGCTTGAGAAACTCTCCTCACCATTAAAATAATTTAATAAAAATTTAAATTTTGGTTGAGCTATTCATTTAGTGATAGGGCATCCAAGCTTGTGCTATTTATGGGTTACTTCACACATTATTTTAAGCCAACCAAATAGAATCCATATACACAAAGTGGTAAGCTGGAAAGCCAAGTAAATCTTTTCACAATTTATAAACTGTATTTTGTTAACAGGTAAACTGGCATTCCATGGCAAATTTAATCTGATTTAAATCTACTCTATTCCTCAGAACAGCTCAAGGGACATTTGAATATAAATTTAACTCATTTATTCAACTTTGGGCAGTATCTTTCAACACAATGTGATAAAATGATATGGATAGGGATATTTGCCTAAAGCAAAATAGAGCTGAGTATTAAAACACTGACACAAAAACCGTTTTTAAAATGGTAAAAGTCATCCTAATTCCAAATATAGAGAATATAAGCCTGGTTAAAGATGTAAATTAAAACAGCACCATTAAAGAAATAACAAAAGGTCACCATATCACTGCTGCCATGGGTCTAGATAACCAACAATATATAAGTGGCCAATGGTAATTTGAAACTATATTTGATGGTTACTAGAAAAAATAATATGGGTAAAGAAGCCTAGGGGTTACATTCTACTCATCCAAGGAATTGAAAAAAGAGGGACCGCTTGTCCACACTAAAAGTTTATATATACTAAAGCTGCTTTAGTGATTCCTTCAGCATCTCATGGCCTATCAGAACCAGAGGAGGAAGAGGACACACCCCATCACCCACTCTTTGCTTTACAGACATCTGAGACAAATGGTCATGTAGTCTCTTGAACAGCTCTGAGCTTTCGTTTAATCACTACATATGGCAATCCAGTCTACTCTTTGACATCTCCAATCATAAGATCATTTTAGAAACAACAATCTAAAGAAGCTTTCTTGTAACTCCTACACTGGTTTTAGCTGATTGATTAGAAAGTCTGGGGTTTACTTCCTCTTCTCTGTGTTAGCTCAGCAAACATCTGAGACTCACCCTCAGAGATTTTCCTCTCCTGTGGACCATCCTCCCCTCGTACTGTCAGGGACTGAGACACAGCCCGCACCTGTATCTCAGGAGTGTTCACCAGTCCTTTTTTGGACATGGCATGGAGCAGTCAATCAGGTACAGAGCATGGTGGGACTAGCATTTCTTATGAATCAAAAGTTAAGTATTTACTAATGCAGACTAAACATGTCACATGAGAATTAGGCTCTAAAGAAAATAGAGAAATAACACAAGAGTCAAATTATTCATAACTCTTTCAGAAACAATCATGGCAGAAAGTTTGGTAGCGCTCACAGGAAACATACTAATCTCAATATATAGATAAAATCTAAGTATAAAATAACTTTCAGACTTCAGCCCAAATTTAAATATTCAAAAGCTGAAATTTTATTTCTCACTTGGTGATGTTTTAGTCACTAAGTCACATCTGACTCTTGTGACCCCCTGGACTGTAGCTCACCAGGCTCCTTTGTCCCTGAGATTTCCCAGTCAAGAATACTGGAGTGGGTTGTCATTTCCTTCTCCAGGGGGTCTTCCCAACCCAGGGATAGAACTCTTGTTTCCTACATTGCGCACTGTGTCTTGCATTGCAAGTGGATTCTTTACCTGCTGAGCCAGAGGGGAAGCCCATTTTTCACTTACCATGTTATATATCTTTCATATCTAAGTGAAGGAGAGACAACAATATTTCAACTGCTTGAGACCTTGTGTTGCTTAGTAACTTGACAACCTGCTCAAGAAAGAAAGGAAAAGGAAGAAATGTTACTTGAACTCAGTGATATTAATATCATGTAATTTTTATCCTAAATGAAAAACAAATAACTTACAATTGTTAAAGTATCAGAATTGATGTGAAAGAGCTCTTGGATATTGCATTTCCTGTCTTCAAAATCCCCACCTTCACGCTGGTCTTCATCACTCACAGCACTGTTCCTCTTACCAGCCTTTTAAAGGCCTGACTTACTAATAATTAAATTTCTAACCACCTAGAAAATTAGATTGGTCTCTAAAATAACACTTATACATCTGATCATTTGCAGCCTGAGATTTTAAAAGTGTTCTTTGATTTTAAATGCAAAACCTTGAAAAATTGGCCAACAGTAAAGGGAAAAATAGAAGTACTCACAGAATCCATTAGATCAGTTTAGTTTGACCACAAAATAGAATATGTGCTTTAATGAAGTTTTTTTTGTTGTTTGTTTTTGTTTTGTTTTGTTTTTGAAAAAGCTCACTATTTTACAGGCCATTGCTCTCATTCTGCATTTGCCTACATTTTGTGAGGAACTTTCCAACTAATTAACAGTGATACAATCATCAAATCCAATGGGTTGTGTTACCTCAATCTCAGATCTTTCCAGAGAGTCCAGAAGAAGTAGCCCACAGAAACCCAATATGTTTCCTAATACAGATGTGGGCATGTTTAAATTATGTTTTCCAGACAATAACACACCACTGACAATTCCTACTTATGACACTATTATACCAGATACCAATCATATGTAGCGCAGCAACTTCTATTTACTCTCAGAATTCCATGATAAATTTGCTTGGAAAAACACTGGAGTAAAAGAAAAATGTTTATGGTCAAATTCCAGAAGTGACAGCTACCCTAAGTTGATCAATTAGGACACTAATAAAATAATCCTGGCCAACTGTTCCACAAATTACAGCATAATACTCTTAACAGGAATAATAGCATTCTTGGTGCCTATCAGGGATATGGATAGAGAACAAAACAAACCCATTCAGAAGCTGTTCACTAGCTAAGTCATGTCCAATTCTTTGCGACCCCATAGACTGCAGCACAGCAGGTTTCCCTGCCCTTCACTATCTCCTGGAGTTTGCTCAAGCTCACGTCCATTGAGTCAGTGACGCCATCCAACCATCTCATCCTCTGTTGCCTCCTTCTCCTCGTACCTTCAATCTTTCCCAGAATCAGGGTCTTTTCTAATGACTCAGCTTTTCCCATCAGGTGGCCAAAGTATTGGAGCTCCAGCTTCAGCATCAGGCATCAGTTATTCTAGGAAATATTCAGGGCTGATTTCCTTTAGGATTGACTGGTTTGATCTCCTTGCTGTCCAAGGGACTCTCAAGAGTCTTCTCCAGCACCACAATTAAAAAGCATCAAATTCTTCAGCACTCAGCCTTCTTTATGGTCCAGCTCTCACATCCATACATGACTACTAGAAAAACCATTGCTTCAACTATACACAGACCTTTGTCAGTGAAGTTATCTCTCTCTTTTTTAATATGCTGTCAAGGTTTGTCATAGCTTTTCTTCCAAGCAGCAAGTGACTTTCAATTTCATAGCTGCAGTCACCATCTGCAGTGATTATGGAGCCCAAGAAAATAAAATCTGCCACTGTTTCCACGTTTTCCCCTTCTTTTTGCCATGAAATGATGGGACTGGATTTCATGGTCTTAGCATTTTGAATGTTGACTTTTAAGCCACCTCTATCACTCTCCTCTTTCACCTTCATCAAGAAGTTCTTTAGTTCCTCTTCGTTTTCTGACACTAGGGTAGTTATCATCTGTATATTTGAGGTTGTTGATATCTCTCCCAGCAATCTTGATTCCAGCTTGTGCTTCATCCAGCCAGGTATTTTTCATGATGTACACTGCATAGAAGTTAAATAAACAGGGTTACAATATACAGCCTTGACATATTCCTTTCCCAACTCCTTTCCCAGTCTGTTGTTCCATGTCCAGTGCAAACTGTTGTTTTTTGATCTGCATACAAGTTTCTCAGGAGGCAGTTAAAGTGGTTTGGTATTCCCATCTCTTTAAGAATTTTCCACAATTTTTTGAAATCCACATAGTCGAAGGCTTTAGCATAGTCAATGAAGCAAAAGTAGATGTTTTTCTGGAATTCTCTTGCTTTTTCTATGACTCAACAGATGTTAGCAATTTGACTTCTAGTTCCTCTGCCTTTTCTAAATTAAACTTGAACATTTGGAAGTTTTCAGTTCATGTACTATTTCAGCCTAGCTTGAAGGATTTTGAGCATTCCCTTGTTAGTATATGAGATGAATTCAACTGTATGGTAGTTTCAACATTCTTTGGCCTTGCCCTTCTTTGAGATTGGAATGAAAACTGGCCTTTTCCAGTCCTGTGGCTACTACAGAGTCTTCCAAATTTGCCGGCTCATTGGTGCAGCACTATAGTAGCTTCATCTTTTAGGATTTGAAATAGGTCAGCTGGAATTCTGTCACCTCCATTAGCTTTGTTCATAGTAAGGCCTCCTATGACCCACTCAATTTCATACTTCAGGATGTCTGGCTTTAGGTAAGTGACTATTCCATCATGGTTATCCAGGTCATTAAGGCCTTTTATGCACAGTTCTTCAGTGTATTCTTGCCACCTATTCTTAACCACAAAAACTCCACAGTTATTTCTGCAAGCTTCTTGAGGAAAAGGACATAATACCCCATGAGAGGCAGCACTTCATAACAGGAAAGCCATAGAAATTGATTCTCAGTTTGCTCTTTAAATATTTTATTCAACTTAGAACTTGAATTTAAATCCATTCACCTAAACTATTGTTTTAGTGAATAACCATATCCTCTTAAGAGGTTTAAAAAAAAAAAAGAAACTTTAATATCAGAAAAGCAGAAGGCATGTATTCTGTTCTAAAAATGTTTCTAACTTCAAATAAATATAATCTGGATTGCATCTGTGCTACTCTGGAAAAACTGCTTTTCCTAAGATTTTCCATCACCTCCTGACTCCTAAATACAACGGAAATGGCTGCATCCATATGTCACTTGACCTTCCTGCAAGGCTGACATGCTGATTACACCCTTAGAAAAAATTTGGTTAAAAGTAATTTCTAAGCCTCAACTAAAATTGGCCTTGGGAAGGCCAGCAAAGGGAGCTCTCATGCCTACCAATTACCCTGAACAAGAAGGGAGGGTCCCCCTAGTTTCAAGGATGTGTGTGTGTATATGTGTGTGTGTGTGTGTGTGTGTGTGTGAACTCACTCAGTCTGTCGGACTCTATGCAATCCCAAGGACCAGGCCACCAGGCTCCTCTGTCTATGGGATTCTCTGGCCAAGAATACGGGAGTGGGTTCTTATTCCCTTCTCCATGGGATCTTCCTGACCCGAGGATCACACCCTGGTCTCCTGCATTAAAGGCAGATTCTTTACCATCTGAGCGACCAGGGAAGCCCATCTCCGAAGGGAAGGGGCCTCTACTTCCCTGGTAGGAGAAAGGGAGATGTTCTTCCTGCTGGGTAACAAGCTCACCCAATGGAAAACTCTGTAGCACAGCCAATAAGAAAGATGAACTTTCATTTTCCTCCAATGAATTTTCATAGAGAACAGCCTTGCCCACTCCTCTTTTTCTCTATACAAGCTCCTCCCCTTTGCCTCAGCACCTCCCTGTGGGCCAAAGCTTGTATTTATTTCCCCAATTACAAGTCTTCTAACAATTTCCAAATAAACTTTTGCTGGTGAGACAACTGGCTATTTTTAAAGTTGTCACTCTCTACTGCAGGGTTCCTGCCAGTCCTAAGGCCTTTTTAAAGTGAACTATTCTGGTTTCACATTAAATATTGGCATATCCCAGAGTTCTATTGTCAGTTCCATATTCTCTTCAATATATGATGTATATTTTCTCCTCCATCAACATATATGCCTGCATTTACATAACTATATTCTTTTAACAGCCATCTTCACCTCAGCTGTATCCTATTGATATTTTCCTAACAAACATCTGCACTTTAATTACCCACACACATTTTCATTTGACATGTCTAATACCAAATTTATCAACCCCACACCCAAAAATTATCATCAATGACAATCCCCAAACCTATTCAGTTTCTCCTCTTTTATTCCATAGCTTGAGATCATGCACCACTGCTTTCAATCCACCATCAAAGTTAGAAACATAAAAATCATTCTGGAGCCACCTCCCCTTCTTCCCCTGCCTGTTTTGGTCTGACAAGTCCTGTCAGTTTTAACTCTGATACATCTTTGGAATCCATCCCTTCCTCTTTCAACTCTAATATCAGCATTTACTTCCATATTATAACTTGCATAGATAGATGTAAGAGATTTCTAATGGGTCTGCCCAAATCTAGTCCAGTAGTTCTCAAGGTATATTTCCTGCAACAGGAGGCATCATAATCACATGGGAATTTATTAAAATTCAAAATCTCTATTAAAAAAAAAACTGCTTCTCAGAGATCTGGGCATAGAAAGAATCAATCAGCATTTTAAAAAGCCTTTCAGGTGATTTTAAAATAAATAATGAGTCTCATCTCTTCCTATCCATTCTCCAAATGAATATCCAAGTACCACCTCCAAAAGTGTCAATATTTCCATGCCACTTTCTTGTCTTTTAAACCTAACAGGCTCATAAATAAGGGAAGGTTACATAACCTCTTCATAGACTGTTTCACAGATCATACTTGGAACTTGCTTCTCCTTGTATAATTCAAATGAACTCGATTAAAAGTTATGTGTTACATTTAAATGCAAAAGATTATAGAGGACGAATAATTATCGATCACCTTCCAAAAAGCATACATATGGGAGAGAACAGATGTCTAAAAGGATCAATTCCACAATTCCCTGGAGTTATTCGACCTAATATAAAAAAAAGCACCATCATCATTTATCTCTCTCCCTCTCTTTTAACACATTGAATAACAAAAACTTGAAGCTATCAAACTACAATATTTTTAGAATCTAGTAACTACATAGACAATGGAGATGAACGACCTGACTCTTACAAAATGATCTCAGAACTGTTAGATGAAATGCAGAAAATACAGATTTAGCAAATCTGAATATTCCAGAATGCAATCTACAGATTCAATGCAATCCATGTCAAAATACTACTGGCATTTTTCACAGAACTAGAACAAATAAACCTAAATTTGCATGGAAACACAAAAGACTCCAACTAGCCAAAACAATCTTTAGAAAGAACAAAGCTGGAGGTATCACATTCCTTGATTTCAAACTGTACTATGAAGCTCCCTTAATCAAAACAGGATGATGCTGGCACAAAAAACAGACACATAGATCCACGAAACAGTATAGAGACTATAAAAATAAACCTGAGCTTACATGGTCAAATTTATCTACAACAAAGGAGGCAAAGATATATAATGAGAACAGACGATTTCTTCAACAAATGGTGTTGGGAAAACTGGATAGCTATATGGAAAAGAATCAAAGCAGACTACTTTCTAACACCAAATGGATAAAGACTTAAGTATAAGACTGGAAGCCATAAAACTACTAGAAGAAAACACAAGCAATATGCTCTTTGAATCTGGCTTCAATGGAGGAGACCTGGGTTCAATCCCTGGGTTGGGAAGATCCCCTGGAGAAGAATATGGCAACCCACTCCAATGTTCTTGCCTGGAGAATCTCATGGACAGAGGAGCCTGGTGAGCAGTCTATGGGGTCATAAAGACTTGGACATGACTGAGCAACTAACACACTATGCTCTTTGACATCAGTCTTAGATATATATATATATATATATATATATATATATATATATATATATATATATGACATGTCTCCTCAGGTAAGGAAAACAAAAGCAAATGAATGGGACTACATCAAACTAAAAACTTTTTGCACAGTGAAGGAAACTAAAGTGAAAGTTGCTCAGTCAGACAAAGTTGTCTGACTCTTTGTGACCCCATGGACTGTATAGTCCATGGAATTTTCCAAGCCAGAATACTGGAATGGGTAGCCATTCCCTTGTCCAGGGGATCTTCCCAACCCAGGGATTGAACCCAGGTCTCCCGCATTGCAGGCAGATTCTCTACCAGTTGAGGTACCAGGGAAGCTGGAAGGAAACTAAGAATAACAACAATAAAAGGCTGCCTAACTGAATGGATGAAGACATTTCCAAATGATGTATCTGATAAGGAGTTAATATCCAACATATCCAAAGAACTCACACAATTCAACATCAAAAAAACCTCAAATAACCTGATTAAAACGTTGGCAGAGAACCAGAGTAGACAGTTTCCAAAGAAGACATACACATGGACCACAGACACATGAAAAGATGCTCAACATCACTAATCATTATGGAAATACAAATAAAAAACAGAATGAGATAACACCTTATACCTGTAAGAATGACTATAAAGTCTGCTACAGTTATGGTGTTATTATCAATTTCTCCCTTTATGTTTGTTAATATTTTCTTCATGTATTTACATGGACCATGTATTTACATGCACATTGGGTGCATATACACTTACAATTGTTATATCTTCTTGCATTGATCCCTTGATCATTATTTAATGCCTTTCTTTGTGTCCTGTTACAGTCTTTTTTTAAAGTCTATTTTGTCTAATATGAGCACTGGTACCCCAGATTTCTTTTCATTTCCATTTATACAGAATAACTTTTACCCCTTTCACTTTCAGTCTGTGTGTGAGTTTAGATCTGAAGTGGGTCTCTTGTAGGTATCACATATATGGGTCTGGTTTGTGTATCCATTCAGCCAATCTATGACTTTTGATAGGAACATTTAATCCTTGTACATTTAAAGTAATTATTGATATGAACTTATTGCCACTTTGTTAACTGTTTCTGAATTATTTTCATAGTTCTTTTGTTCACTTGTGGGATGATGTCTATCTTTAGAATTAGGTACCTTTAGCTACCAGTTAGAAAGTTTTCTCTATTTTTGTGTGTATCTATTATAGAGGCTTATATACAATAAAAATTTCTCTCTCTGTGTACACATATATATGTGTGTGTGCTTATTTCTTAATTATTTTTATTGAAGTATAGTTGATGTACAATATTATATAAGCTACAGGTATACAATATGCTAAGTCACTGCAGTCGTGTCCAACTCTGTGAGACCCCATAGACGGCAGCCCACCAGGCTACCCCATCCCTGGGATTCTCCAGGCAAGAACACTGGAGTTGGTTGCCATTTCCTTCTCCAATACAAGAAAGTGAAAAGTAAAAGTGAAGTCACTCAGTCGTGTCTGACCCTCAGCTACCCCATGGACTACAGCCTTCCAGGCTCCTCTGTCCATGGGGTTTTCCAGGCAAGAGTATTGGAGTGGGGTGCCATTGCCTTCTCTGGGTATACAATATAATGACTTACAATTTTTAAAGGTGATGTTCCATTTGCAGTTATTGTAAAATATTGGCTATATTTCCCATGTTGTACAATATGTTCTTATAGTTCATTTTATACCTATAATTTATATCTCTTACTCCCCTACTCCTTTATTGATCCTCTCCCTCTCCTCTCTCCTGGTAATCGTTAGTATGCTCTCTATATCTGTGAGTCTTCATCTTTTGTTGTTGTTGTTGTTGTTATATTGACTAGCTTGTTGTAATTTTTAGATTTCATATTTGTATAAGTGATTTCATATTTGTCTTTCTCTGTCTGACTTATTTCACTTAGCATAGTGCCCTCTAAGTCTATTCATGTTTCTGCAAATGGCAAATTTTCATTCTTTTTTATAGCTGAGTAATGTGTATGTGTATACATATATATATACATATAAAAAACATCTATATCCATTTATCTGTTGATGAACAACTAGGTTGCTTCCATATGCTGACTATGATAAACAATGCTGCTATGAACACTAGAGTGCATATAGCTTTTTAAATTAGTGTCTTTGGTTTTTTGGGGATGTGTAACAGGAGTGTGATTGCTCAGTTATATGATATTTCTTTTTTTGGTTCTTTGAGAAACCTCCATACTGTTTTCCACAGTGGCTGTACCAATTTACAGCCCCACCAATAGTGTACAGGGTGCCCTTTGCTTCACATCATCATCAACATTTGCTATTTGTGCTCTTTTTGATGACAGCCATTCTGACCAGTGTGAGGTGATACCTCATTGTGGTTTTGATATCCATTTCTTTGATAATTAGCCAGGTTGAACATTTTTAATATGCCTGTTGGACACCTTGCATCCTATTTGGAAAAGTATCTATTACTATCTTCCACCTGTTTTTTAATCACTTTAAAAAAAAAGACATTTATATTTGGTTGCACTGGATCTTCATTGCTGCATGCACACTTTTTCTAGTTGCAGTGAGCAGGGGCTACTCTTCAGTTGCAGTGTACGGGCTTCTCATTGCAGCGGCCTCTCTTGTTGTGGAGCGTGGACTCTAGGGAACATAGGCTTAGTTGTCTCGTGGCATGTGGGATCTTTCCTGACCAGGGATCAAACCTGTGTCCTGTCCACTGTAAGATAGATCCTAAACCACCGGACGATCAGGGAAGCCCTCTTTGCTTTTTTTGATGTTGAGCTCTATGAGCTGTTTATATATGTTGGATATCAATCCCTTATTGGTCATATTATTTGTAAATATTTTCTCCCATTCAGTAAGTTATCTTTTTGTTTTGTTGATGGTTTCTTTTGATGTGCAAAATGTTTTAAGTTTAATTAGGTCCCATTTATGTTTCCTTACATTTCCTTGGCTTTAGGAGGCAGATCCACCAGTACACTTTGAAAGAGTGTACTACCCATGTTTTCCTCCAGTTTAATAGTATCCAATCTTATATTTAGGTCTTAAATCCGTTTTGAGTTTATTTCTGTGTATGGTGTTAGAGAATATTCTAACTTCATTCTTTTACATGTAGTTGTCCAGTTTTCCTAGCACCACTTATTGTAGAGGCTATCTTTTCTCCACTGTATGTTTTTGCCTTCTTTGTCACAGATTATCTGACCATAGGTGCATGGGTTTATCTCTGGGTTTTCTACCCTTTTCAATTTATTTACATGTCTCTTTCTATGCTGATACCATACTCTTTTGATTACTGTAGTTTTTTAGTTATAAGTGATTATTTTAAATTTCTGATCTCTTAAATTCAAACCATTTTTAGCAATCCTGCATTTTTACTCCCTGCCCCCAAGTTTACTGTTTTTGACATCATATTTTACATGTTCTGTAACTTATCATGGGCATAGATGATTTTACTACTTTTATCTTTCAATCTTTCTACTAGCTATCAATGTGGTTGCTCTATTATTTTTAATGTGCATTTGCCTTTATCAATGAGATTTTTCCTTTTGGAATTTCACATTTCTAGTTGTGGCCTTTTCTTGCCAGGTTAGAAAAGTCCCTTTAGTATTTCCTATAAAGCCATTTTGGCAGTGCTAAACTGTTTGAGCTTTTGCTAATCTGTAAAACTCTATATCTCCTTCAAATCTGAAGGATAGCCTTCCCCTGGTAAAGTATTCTTCAGTTCAGTTCCTCAGTCATGTCCGACTCTTTGTGACCCCATGAATCACAGCACACCAGGCCTCCCTGTCCATCACCAACTCCCAGAGTTCACTCAGACTCACGTCCATCGAGTCAGTGATGCCATCCAGCCATCTCGAGTCCCTTGGACTGCAAGGAGATCCAACCAGTCCATTCTGAAGGAGATCAGCCCTGGGATTTCTTTGGAAGGTATTCTTATTGTAGGTTTTTTCTTTACAACACTTTAAATATATCATGCTACTCTCTTCTGGCCTGCAATTCTGCTGAAAAGTCAGGTGACAGCCTTATGGGAGTCTTCTAGTATAAACTAGCTGCTTTTGCCTTGCAGATTTTAATATTCTCTCTTTATTTCAATTTTTGACATTTTAATTACAATGTGTAGACACGTTTGTGTTGATCTTGTTTGAGACTCTCTATGTTTCCTGGATCTGGCTGTCAGCTTCCTTCCTCAGGTTAGGGAATTTTTCAGCTATTACATTTTCAAATAAGTTCTCTGCCTATTTATTTCTCTCTCCTCCTCCAGGGGCCCCTGTAATGTGACTATCAGGATGCTTTATGTTGTTTCAGAATTCTCTTAAATGCTTGTTTTAAAAGCTTTTTCTATTTTCTTTTTTTAGTATTTTCCACTATTTTGTCTTCCAGTTTGCTTATCCCTTCCTCTGTATCATCTAATCCACCATGGATTACTACCAGTGTATTTTTAAATATTTGCGTATATATTTGGCTGAGCTGGGTCTTAGATGTGGCATGCAGGATCTTTTAGTTGCAGCATGTAGAATCTGTCTTCTTTTTTTTTTAAGTTGCTGTATGTGAACTCTTAGCTGTAGCATGTGGGATCCAGCTCCCTGAAAAAAGTGAAAGCGTTAGTCACTCAATCATGTCCAACTCTTTGCGACCCCATGGGCTCTAGTCCACTAGGCTCCTCTATCCATGGAACTCTCCAGGCAAGAATATTGGACTGGGTAGCCATTCCCTTCTCCAGAGGATCTTCCCGACCCAGGGTTTGAATCCAAGTCTCCCACATAGCAGACACATTTTTTACTGTCTGAGCCAACAGGGAATCCCTGACCAGGGTCCAAGTCTGGGCCCTCTGCATTGAGACCAAGGAACCTTAGCCGCTGAACCACCAGGGTAGTCCCGAGAATATTTTTAATTGCAGTTATGGTATTCTTTAGCTCTTTAGATATATTTGCTATTATTAGAAACGTCTAACTTTTTACTGGGTTCATGCATTCTTCTCCAGATTTCTTTGATGATCTTTGCCTTCATTACCTTGAACTGTTTATCTGAGAGGTTGCTTATCTCCACCTGACTTAGTTCTTCTTCTGGGGTTGTGTCTTTTTCCTTTATTTGAAACACATTTCTCGCTCATCTCATTTTTCCTAATTCTCTTTCCGTTTATATATATTTGGCTGCTTACGTTTCCTGATGTTGGAAAAGGGGCCTTATGCAGGAAACATACCAGGGGCCCAGAAGCACTCTCCTGTTAAGGCTCTGAGGTGCCCCCTTTGTGGTTCTGTGGGTCCTTCTGTTGTGGAAGGTTGACTATTGTGGGTGCACTGGTAGGTGAGGCTGTACCCTGGCCCATTTGGTTGCCAGACCCCATCTAACGTGGAGCTGCATCTGTTGTTGAGCAGGCCTAGGCCCTGGCACAGTTGGCTGCATGGCCCAGAGAGTCCTGGTGCTGGCTCAGTAGTGGACAGGGAAAGGTACCAGGGTTGGTGGATGGCTGTGGGTTTATGTTAGCCTGTGGCAGCTTGGTGGGGAGTCAAGTGGAGAGAGAGCATCTCAGGCCTGTTGATGGTTCGGGGTGGTTTCTGATGCAGCAGGCTGCAGGGTCCAGAGTTTCTCAGAGCTGGTGTTAGCCCACTGGTGGGTGGGACCAAGGCCCAGTGCATCTTGGGGCTGGTCAGACCCTTTGGTGGACAGAGCCAAGAACCAGGCTCTCTGGCTGTGGGGTCCAATGGTTCTGGAGCTGCTATCAGCCATCTGCTCTGTAGGGCTGGGGTCCATGGGGTCTAGGGCTATTGCTGGCCCACTAATATATGGGGCTGTGTCCCAAGATCTTTGTCTAAAGGTTTCTTGGGGTCCTGTAGCTGTTGTCAGCCAGTTGAGGGGTAGAGCTGGGTCTTGAAGTCTAGACTTCCAGACACAGGCATTCCAGATCTTGAGTCAGCCCACTGATGGGAATGTCTGGGTCCTGATAGCTGGCTGCAGGATCCACTGGTGGGTGGGCTGTCTCATGCCCCTCTGCTGGGCAGGGCCTGGTCCTGGGTCAACAAGTGGTTTAGGGAGCCTAGGGCAGCCAGCTTGCTGGTGTGTGGCTCTGTCTCTCTGCCCAGTTAGTTGCTTGGCCTAGGACATCCAAGGAGCAGTGCTGACTGCTGGTTTAGGGGCCAAGCCACGGCACTAATAAGCTAGAGGGAAGATTCCAAAATGACATCTACCAGCTCCAACGTCCTCGTGGAGAAAGAGCTCCCAGAAGGCTGTGCCACTGTCCTTGTCCCCAAGGTGAGTCCCAGCTACATCCAGTCTCTCTGGAAGAGCCTCCACAACTAGTAAGAGGGTCAGCTCCCAGTTCCTTTCAAACTGCTGATTCTGCCCTTTAAGAGCAAAGTCTCTGTTTCCCACAGCCCTTGGGCTCTCTCTAAAGCAAGGCCTGTTGGTGTTCAAATCCAAACATTCTGGGGACTCATCTGCCCCAGTGTAGGACCTGTGGGTGAGGAAGCCTGATGTGGGGCTCAGACCCCTCTCTCCTGGGAGAGAATCTCCACAATCATGGCTATTTTACTGCTTGTGGTTCACTTGCCCACTGGTGCTGGTCTTGATTAAACCTCATATTTGCCCTTCCTGCCCCTCCTGTGGCTCCTTTCTTATGTCTTTAGCCGTACATGATGTTTTCTGCTGGTCCTCAGGTTGTCTTCATAGATAGCTGGTCTATAAACAATTTTAATTTTGAGGTCCTCATGGGAGGTCAGGTCTTCTTACTGCATCATCTCAGCCATTCCAAGTCTGGTTTTACCTTTTTTTCTTTTTTTTTTCTTTTTTTTTGTTATCTCTAAGAAATGATGGGTGCTTGCTAAACTTACTGTGGTAATCATTTCTTGATGTATGTGAATCAAATTATTATGCTTGCAATTGAAACTTATAGAGTGCTGTATGTCATTTATGTCTCAATAAAACTAGTAGAAAAAAACTTATTTGAAATCCACAAAATTAGGACATATACCAGGAAAGGGGATTATTTTAAATAAATTCAAATTCACATCAGATTCAGTTAATATTCTTAATGAAATTTTTATCTTAGACATCCTTTTCATGAAGGATTGTGTAAGAATTATGAACATGGAATCTGTAAAATAAAGGGTTATTTCTTAAACTTCAACTTGCACATAAATCTCATGGAATCTTTTAAAAATGCACTGAAATCGAAACTGATAAAGTCTTCTGACAAACAAAAGCCTAGGGCCAGATGGCTTCACAGGCAAATTCTATCAAACATTTAGAAAAGAGCTAATGCCTATTCTTCACAAACTCTTCCAAAGACTGCAGAGGGAGGAACACTCCCAAACTCATTCCAGAAGGCCACTATCACCCTGTTATCAATACCAGACAAACATCACAAAAAAAAAAAAGGAAAATTAAAGGCCAATTTCATTGATAAATATAGATGCAGAAATCCTCAACAAAATAATAGCAAACAGAATCCCAGAAACAGAACAAGAAACAAAAGGAATCAAGATTGGAAAGGAAGAAGTAAAACTGGCACTGTTTGCATGTGACATTATACTATACATAGAAAATCCTAAAGATACCACCAAAAAGTTACTAGAGCTAATCAATGAATTTAGTAATGTCACAGGATACAAAACTAATACACAGAAATCCCTTTTATTCCTATACACTAACAACAACAATTCAGAAAGAGAAATTAAGGAAAGAATCCCTTTCACCACTGCAACAACAGCAACAAAAATAAAATGCCTAGGAATAAACTTACCTAAGGAAACAAAAGACCTGTAGGCAGAAAACTGTAAGACGCTAATGTTAGAAATCAAAGACAACACAAACAGATGGAGAGATGCCGGGAGCCAGCACAGGAGATCCCACCCATGACAAGGTCATGCGGAGAGACCTGATGGGCAAGGCAGATCAGGACTCAAGGGATCCCCTGGACCTGCTCAAGCATCTACCCCCAAACCATAATCTGTTTGTTTTACTATTTCATGCCTCTCACCAACACCTCTGACATTAATGGGGGGCTATCCCCGACCACTTTTCTTTGAAGAAAACAACTTAGAGCTTTAATTAATAATTCTCCTGGGCATAATAAGAGTGTTCCAATCCAAACCCCTCTGATGATTTTCTAGCTAGCCTGACAGGTTCGTTCAAACTCCTGCAGTTACCCATGTGATTGTTTATGGCCTCCTAACCATGAGAGACACGGGAGGCCTATAGTATTCTAAAAATATAGAGCCTTAAAGAGAGTTAAGGAATTATTAGAATAGTACTGGTGGAGGGTTTCATTGTTGAGCCAATATTTGCTGCTAAGTTTCCATATCCCTTACCCATTATTCTTTTGAGAGTATACATTAATTACTATAGTTAAAAATAACCTGTAGCCTTTGATTTAACCACATCAGAAATTCTTTTCATGTTATAGCCCACTTCACCTTTAATCTATAGGAATGTGACATTATCTAGTGCTTTCGGAGAGTGGCTCCTGACTTTAGAATAATCACCTTTGGAGAAAATAAGTTTTCTGGTTGGCTAATCATCATCAGAAAGAATCATAAAAATGTTAGCAGGCCTTCTGGCCAGAAGATGATGTAAATCACCTGAGACCTTTGTATGTCAGAAAGAATGCAGAAAGAAAGCCTGGTCTCAATAATGGTCAGGACTGCTGACCCCACATGACTCTGCACCTCCCATTATTCTCTATGTAAATAAAGCTCAAGGTATATAAGCTCCTTGGAAAAAATAAAGTTTGGGCCACTCTTGATGAAGCTTGGTCTCCCCGTGTCGTTATTTTCCTCTTTGTTTTCTGGCTGACTCCCTGGAGCGCAGGGCTCTCTGATTTCACTTTCCTGCCCCGGCTCCTAAGACCCACGCGAAAGGGAGCCCAAGGCGGGGCACCCTCCACTATTCAAGTGGGCGCCTGTAGCCTATGTGAACAGAGCAAGTTCCTTGTCTGGAGCTTTATTGGCTTTCTGCATAAACCAAGGAATATCGGCCCTTTCTCTCCTCTATTTTCTTAACTGTAACATTCCCTCCCTACCTCTCTCTAGATCTCTAATTAATCTCTTTCAAGAAGCCGACGCCATCCCCGTGAGGATACCCTGGATCCAACCAGGGCTGGACCCCCATAAGTGGTGCCTGGAACAGGCTATCCAAAGGTAGGTTCCCCATTGTGCAGTTTTCGGATGGCTAGGACCCCACTCAGGGTGCTAGGACCCCCCTGCATAAGATAGGTAGGGAAAGAGGGGTGGGAAGAATTGGGTTGAAAAGAAATCCAGGTGATAGATTGAAAAGTAACCTGAAGTGTTGATTCTTGCAATATAAGACAAGAAATCTGTACTGGAATCTTAAATCTTTCTCTATAAAAATCTCTGACCCGAGTAACAATGAGTTAAAAGAATGACAACTCTTTATAGAAGTAATTTTGCAACTGTTAAACAAAAGAGGAATTAAAGTTACAAAGGCTAGTGTCCAATCCTTTTTTACATATGAATAAGAACAACATTCTTGGTTTCCAGAAGAGGGCACTGTTAATTTAGATAATTGGGAGAAGGTAGGGAAACAGCTAAAGACTTATTATACTTGGCATTAGCCAGAAAAGGTTCCTGTAGATGCTTTTCCTCTGTGGCATATGATTAGAAATGTCCAGGACCCCCATCATGAGGCTGTTAGATAGCCTATGGGGGAGGCTATAGCGGTGGATGGTGATGGGTCTCCACCTTCTGCGCAGATCATATTTTCTGCCATTGATGAAGAAAAGGAGGGAGACTGTGCTCTACCTCCTAGGGGAAGGAAAGGGCTTACAGGACGCTGCGGCCGGGCACCCTGGCAAGCCCCCTCCCCTTCTACGCAAACCTTTAAAAATTTATCCACCACTTTCTTATTTAAGGCAACCACCGCCACCTCTGCTTGCACCTTCCAGGGCCCAGGAATTCCCCACTTTGCCTCCAAAGCCTCCCAGAGCATTGCTTAAGGCTGAAAAAGATAGAGAGATTTTTTTTTTTTTTTAACAAAGGAGCTTTTAAAGCAGACGCATACACAATATAGAGCCTGCTCCTTGCAGAAAAACCCCTCAGAGGGGCCTCACCCAAGAAAAAAAGAGAAAGAGAGAAAAATAGTTGTAATAAAAAGGATTCTACAAATAAAAAATATTTCTCTTGTGGCCAAATGGGGCATTTTTGCCAGCAATGTCCTGCCAAACAGAGACAACAAGCCCTGCCAATCAACCACAGGTAGCTCAGGACTGGACCTCAGTTCCACCACCACAACAATAATAACCCCTGACTTTCCGGTTACCCCGATTCCAACAGGAGTGGCTGGCCCCCTGCCTGAGGGCATTGTAGGACTTGTGCTAGGGTGTAGCTCGATTTCTTTTCAAGGAATTTCGGTGGTGCCTGATGTAGTAGATCTTGATATATTGGAGAAATTAAAGTTTTAATCACTCCACCTACTAAAACTGTGCAAATTAATAAAGGTCAAAGAATAACACAGCTTTTGCTTTTACCTTATTAGACAGGAAAAACCTTGACTTCTCAAGCTAGGGGCCCCAGAGGATCTGGATCTAGTGATCTAGCTTTTTGGGTGCAGGAAATTACAGCTTCTAGGCCTTTAAAAGATCTTTTAATTCAAGGAAGTAAAATGTCAGGGCAGTTAGATACTAGACCAGACATCTTGTGCATTGCTGGGAAAGACTGGCCCAGCTCTTGGCCAACACATACTACTGAAAATGAGTTGGTGGGATTAGCGAGAGACCCCTCAGTAGTTAAAAGTGCAAAAATATTAGATTGGCAGTTTGAGGATACCTGTGGAACGTTCCAACCCTTTGTGGTTCCTTCACTCCACTTTACCTTATGGGGGAGAGTTGTACTGTCTCAAATGGGAGTGCTACTTTTTAGCCCTGATGATAGTGACTTCCCAAATGCTCAAAATGGGCTATGATCCATCAAAAGGATTGGGTAAACAACAGACAGGAATAACTGAGCCAATTTGCCCAACTCCTCAACGACTATGTACTGGATTGGGGTATCCAAATTTTTAATGGAGGCAATTGTTTTTGCTGCTGACCCCATTACATGGAAATCTCAAGATCCAGTGTAGGTGGAACAATGGCCTCTGACTAAGGAAAGATAAAGTTCAGTTCAGTTCAGTCACTCAGTCGTGTCCGACTCTTTGTGACTCCATGAATCGCAGCACGCCAGGCCTCCCTGACTATCACCAACTCCCAGAGATCACAAAGACTCTCATCCATCGAGTCAGTGACGCCATCTAGCCATCTCATCCTCTGTCGTCCCCTTCTCCTCCTGCCCCTAATCCCTCCCAGCATCAGAGTCTTTTCCAATGAGTCAACTCTTCGCATGAGGTGGCCAAAGTACTGGAGTTTCAGCTTTAGCATCATTCCTTCCAAAGAACACCCAGGGTTGATCTCCTTCAGAATGGACTGGTTGGATCTCCTTGCAGTCCAAGGGACTCTCAAGAGTCTTCTCCAACACCACAGTTCAAAAGCATCAATTCTTTAGCACTCAGCTTTCTTCACAGTCCAACTCTCACATCCATACATGACCACTGGAAAAACCATAACCTTGACTAGACAGACCTTAGTCGGCAAAGTAATATTTCTGCTTTTAAATATGCTATCTAGGTTGATCATAACTTTTCTTCCAAGGAGTAAACATCTTTTAATTTCACGGCTGCATCACCATCTTCAGTGATTTTGGAGCTCAAAAAAATAAAGCCTGACACTGTTTCCACTGTTTATCCATCTATTTCCCATGAAATGATGGGACCGGATGCCATGATCTTCGTTTTCTGAATGTTGAGCTGTAAGCCAACTTTTTCACTCTCCTCTTTCACTTTCATCAGGAGGCTTTTTAAGCTCCTCTTCACCCTGCCATAAGGGTGGTGTTATCTGCATATCTGAGGTTATTGATATTTCTCCTGGCAATCTTGATTCCAGCTTGTGTTTCTTCCAGTCCAGTGTTTCTCATGATGTATTCTGCATAGAAGTTAAATAAGCAGGGTGACAATATACAGCCTTGACGTACTCCTTTTCCTATTTGGAGACAGTCTGTTGTTCCATGTCCAGTTCTGACTGTTGTTTCCTGACCTGCATACAGATTTCTCAAGAGGCAGGTTAGGTGGTCTGGTATTCTCATCTCTCTCAGAATTGTCCACAGTTTATTGTGATCCATACAGTCAAAGGCTTTGGCATAGTCAATAAAGCAGAGACAGATGTTTTTTTCTGGAATTCTCTTGCTTTTTCCATGATCCAGTGGATGTTGGCAATTTGATCTCTTGTTCCTCTGCCTTTTCTAAAACCACCTTGAACATCAGGAAGTTCACATTTCACGTATTGCTGAAGCCTGGCTTGGAGAATTTTGAGCATTACTTTACTAGCATGTGAGCTAAGTGCAATTGTGCGGTAGTTTGAGCATTCCTTGGCATTGCCTTTCTTTGGGACTGGAAGAAAACTGATCTTTTCCAGTCCTGTGGCCCCTGCTGAGTTTTCCAAATTTGCTGGCATGTTGAGTGCAGCGCTTTCACAGCATCATCTTTCAAGATTTGAAGGAGCTCAACTGGAATGCCATCACCTCCACGAGCTTTATTCATAGTGATGCTTTCTAAGGCCCACTTGACTTCACATTCCAGGATGTCTGGCTCTAGATGAGTGATCACACCATCGTGATTATGTGGGTCATGAAGATCTTTTTTGTACAGTTCTTTGTATTCTTGCCACCTCTTGTTAATATCTCCTGCTTCTGTTAGGTCCATACCATTTCTGTCCTTTATCGAGCCCATCTTTGCATGAAATGTTCCCTTGGTATCTCTAATTTTCTTTAAGAGATCTCTAGTCTTTCCCATTCTGTTGTTTTCCTCTATTTCTTTGCATTGATCGCTGAAGAAGGCTTTCTTATCTCTTCTTGCTATTCTCTGGAACTCTGCATTCAGATACTTGTATCTTTCCTTTTCTCCTTTGCTTTTCGCCTCTCTTCTTTTCACAGCTATTCGTAAGGCCTCCCCAGACAGCCATTTTGCTTTTTTGCATTTCTTTTCCATGGGGATGGTCTTGATCCCTGTCTCCTGTACAATGTCATGAACCTCATTCCATAGTTCATCAGGTACTCTATGTATCAGATCTAGGCCCTTAAATCTCTTTCTCACTTCCACTGTATAATCATAAGGGATTTGATTTAGGTCATACCTGAATGGTCTCGTGGTTTTCCCTACTTTCTTTAATTTGAGTCATAATTTGGCAATAAGGTGTTCACGATCTGAGCCACAGTCAGCTCCCGGTCTTGTTTTTGCTGACTGTATTGAGCTTCTCCATTTTTGGCTGCAAAGAATAGAATCAATCTGATTTCAGTGTTGACCATCTGGTGATGTCCATGTGTAGAGTCTTCTCTTGTGTTGTTGGAAGAGGGTGTTTGCTATGACCAGTGCATTTTCTTGGCAAAACTCTATTAGTCTTTGCCCTGCTTCATTCCGCATTCGAAGGCCAAATTTGCCTGTTACTCCAGGTGTTTCTTGACTTCCTACTTTTGCATTCCAGTCCCCTATAGTGAAAAGGACATCTTTTGGGGGTGTTAGTTCTACAAGGTCTTGTATGTCTTCATAGAACCGTTCAACTTCAGCTTCTTCAGCGTTACTGGTTGGGGCATAGACTTGGATTACCATGATATTGAATGGTTTGCCTTGGAGACGAACAGAGATCATTCTGTCGTGTTTGAGATTGCATCCAAGTATTGCATTTTGGTCTCTTTTGTTGACCATGATGGCTACTCCATTTCTTCTAAGGGATTCCTGCCCACAGTAGTAGATATAATGGTCATCTGAGTTAAATTCACCCATTCCAGTCCATTTTAGTTCGCTGATTCCTAGAATGTTGATGTTCACTCTTGCCATCTCCTGTTTGACCACTTCCAATTTGCCTTGATTCATGGACCTGATATTCCAGGTTCCTATGCAATATTGCTCTTTACAGCAAAGGACCTTGCTTCTATCACCAGTCACATCCACAGCTGGGTATTGTTTTGGGTTTGGCTTCATTTGGTCTTTCTTTCTTGAGTTATTTCTCCACTGATCTCCAGTAGCATATTGGACACCTACTGACCTGGCAAGTTCCTCATTCAGTATCATATTATTTTGCCTTTTCATACTGTTCATGGGGTTCTCAAGGCAGGAATACTGAAGTGGTTTTCCATTCCCTTCTCCAGTGGGCCACATTCTGTCAGACCTCTCCACCATGACCCGCCCATCTTGGGTTACCCCGCGGGCATGGCTTGGTTTCATTGAGTTAGACAAGGCTGTGGTCCTAGTGTGATTAGATTGACTAGTTTTCTGTGAGTGTGGTTTCAGTGTGTCTGCCCTTTGATGCCCTCTTGCAACACCTACCATCTTACTTGGGTTTCTCTTACCTTGGGCGTGGGGTATCTCTTCAAAGCTGCTCCAGCAAAGTGCAGCCGCTGCTCCTTACCTTGGATGAAGGGTATCTCCTCACCACCACCCTTCCTGACCTTCAACTTGGGATAGCTCCTCTAGGACCTCCTGCGCCAGTGCAGCCACCGCTCCTTGGACGTGGGTTGATTTTCCCGGCCGCCGCCCCTGGCCTCGGGTGCGGGGTGGCTCCTCCTGGCCACTGCCCTTGGCCCCGGATAAGGGGTGGCTCCTCCCGGCCCCTGACCCTGGCCTTATACGTGGGGTGGCTCCTCCAGATCGTTGCCCCTGACCTCGGACGCAGGGTGGCTCCTCCCAGCTGTTCCTGCACCATCCCAGCCTGGCACTCTCGGCCACTGCCCCTGACCTTGGTCATGGAGTAACTCCTCTCATTCGCGCTGAGTGTGCCAGCCGTCACAGCCACTTGCTCTGAGTGCACTGGCCATTGCAGCCTCTTGCACTGAGTGTTTAGAGAAATTTAAATGTCTTTTTTTTTTAACTTGGCAGAAATCATATACTTCACCTTTTTAAAAAAATATCAATTTCATCACTGAAATACTAGAAAGCAAGTAATTCATGATAATGTCATGTCTCAGCTACAAACAGGGCCTCCAGCAAAGTGGATGCATTTCCACACAGTCTTATAACCTGCCCCTGAGATGTTCTCTGAGGGTTTTCCTCTGAAACAGGGAACACCATCCCCCCAATGGCTCATCTGACAGAACCTTTGGAAGGAGCCTCACGTTGACAACAGTCAATTCTCTCTCCTCAGACACACTCCTTGGCCCCTACATCTTTTATTTTTGTCCTCTTCAAAATTTTTACCTTTCCCCAATATTATTTCATTTCTCTCCACTGTCACTCAGGAAACAGCATTTCTCAGTGTCTTTAGATGGCACTCTGCCAATTGTTTCTCTAGATTCTCACCACCAAACACCACCTGACCTATGAACAGTCTCTGAGGTCTGTCTCCTGCTTTATTTTCTGTAGCTCTTCTCTGTGTTCTAACCTAATGTCCACAGCCTTTGGAAGGGCCCCACATGTTGACCATGTGGGCAGCTCATGGTTCTGAGTCCTGTGCCTTTCACCACCTCCTGGGCATCTCTACTTAGGAGCGTCCCTCCTCCTCCAACTCCACAGGACCAAATTCCAACCCATTCATTCAACAAAACTAAGGACTCTGTGGCAGGTAGCATGTTTAAGAACTTATGCTGCAAAGTCCTCTTCAGCTTGGAAACAGAAGCTCTGTGTTTCAGCTGGTCCATGGTTGGCCGCTGACAGAGCATTTTTAACAGCCTACTTCACACTGAGGTGTGGCCATCAGACCACCTTACAGGTGATGGAGTGCAAGGAGCGATAAAGCACAGTGAAGCACAGCCACAGAAGGAAATCTTGTCTCCACTTCCTCATCCCTTCTCTGGGGCTCAAAGGCAGAGTTAAGGAACTGAGCCACTTGGCCATAAAAATCCCTGGGGATACTGAGACAACAAGAGCTAGAAAATGAATGACAATCTTGTGGGATGGAGCTACCTCCTTCCCAGACACTCACATGCCTAGACACTTCTCTGAAAGAGTAAAATTAACCTGCCATCCTTTGTAAATCATGGGAGAGGTAGCCAGACCAATACTATACCTCCTACACCCACTAAGCAAAGGCATCCTGCAGGCATAGAGGGATTGTGTACCCTCATGACAAAAAAGGTAGAAAAAGTAAGCAACCCCTTTGCAGCCAGAAACCACCACCATCCCTGGTGGAGACCTGGACTCAGTTCTGGATCTGATCACACACTAAGGCTCCTGAATTTCCTGTTTCCCTTCCTCTCTTTCTCCCCTGTTCTCTAGGGCAGGTTCTTATCTCTTCCAAACAGTACAAGAGGCTTCTGCCCCCAGGACCCCACTCCTGCTCCTGGACTCACACCCTGTAAATACTCCTTTGTTGTTCCTCCTTCACAAACACTGAATGGCTCCTTTCTCTTCTGTTCTGTTTCCCACTGTCAATAGCACTGATTTTGCTCTCTAGACAGGAATGTCCCAGCATCACCCCCCACCTCCCACACAAGTCTCAAGGCTGACTTAAGGCCCTCTTTCTGCTGTCATCAGACCATAGAGTCTCCTCCCATCATATATAAACTTTGAAGTAATTGTCAGGGTAACTCTCACTGAAACACGAGCACAGCTGGATAGAGACTCTCATGTCATGTACCCCAGCCACCGGCACAGGACGGGTATGCGAAAGCCCCAGCAAATTCCTACCGAATATGAACCTTGCTATAACCAACCTAGACAGCATTATAAAAAGCAGAGACATTACTTTGCCAACAAAGGTCTGTCTAGTCAAAGCTATGGTTTTTCCAGTAGTCATTTATGGATGTGAGAGTTGGATCATAAAAAAAAAGCTGAGCACTGAAGAGCTGATGCTTTTGAACTGTGGTGTTGGAGAAGACTCTTGAGAGTCCCTTGGACTGCAAGGAGATCAAGCCAGTCCATCCTAATGGAAATCAGTCCTGAATATTCATTGGAGGGACTGCTGCTGAAGCTGAAACTCCAATACTTTGGCCACCTGATGCAAAGAACTGACTCATTGAAAAAGACCCTGATGCTGGGAAAGATTGAAGGCAGGAGGAGAAGGGGATGACAGAGGATGAGATGGTTGGATGGCATCACCAACTAAATGGACAACAGTTTGAGCAAGCTCCAGGAATTGGTGATGGACAAGGAAGCCTGGCATGCTGCAGTCCATGAGGTTGCAAAGAGTAAGACACAACTGAGCAACTGAACTGAACTAAACCACCATGCTCTCTCAGAAGCCCCCCAACCTCAACAATCAACTCCCACCTTTGGTAGATACCAGAGTCACCTCAGTAGCTTCCTAAACAAAGGTTCTTACTTTGCACTCTGAAAATATTTTTTTTTCTCTAGGATGGAGGCCTGGAATGTACATTTAACAAAAAAAAAAAAAACTCCACAGCTAATGCCAATGCTCATATAGGAATCACTGATAAGTAAGTACAGTTGCCTCTGAACAACATGGGTTGGAATATGGGTGTTTTTTCAATAGTAAACCCAACAGCACTGCAGGACCCAGTGGGTTGAATCCAGGGGCACAGATGGCTGACTTTAAGTTACACCTCGATTTTCAACTGCTTAGAAGTTGGCACCCCCAAACCTCTCCTTTAAGGGTCAACTGTATTCAAATAACAATTGAGCTATGATCTTACAACTAAACTCGAGACACTGCAAAGAATTTATACAACTTGCCTCAGAGTCATGTCAAGACACAGTTGAAAGCTGATGGGAACTCCACCTATTATTTAAGTAGCCAAAACAACACATAATTATCTCATCAGTCAACCAAGGTGTCTGCTGTTTATGCAGTGATGTATGCATTTTACCTATGTCATGTGAAAAGTGACATAAGAAAGCTGATGCCTCAAAGGCTCCACGTTAAATATCCAATACACAGACAGCCTGTATTTCCTCACAATCTGGAACACACTAGAGACAGAAACTACCTAACTAGCTCGTGATCTAAATGAAGTCAGCACCAGGGCTTTGTTTCCTAATTCCTGGTCATGGAGAGTGCAGGGCTTTCCTCTCAGTTGCTGGCATGGCCCTGCTGAAAACTGAATACTGGCTCAGATGGATGCAGGGTCAGAGCCAACGAGGCAGACCCTCCCCTGAGGAGGGGAGAAGACGGAATAGAGGGAAAGTCCAGAGCAGAGTCACAGAACACAAACACTGCTGTTCCACCCCATGTCAGGACACAAGAGGGATGCCAAGAGCTGGAGAAGCCAAGATGCAGAAAGTTGTCCCAAACCTGCAAACGAGCAAGTGACGAGAGGACACAGGCAGACACGAAACAGTGAAGCTGAACTAAGCCAGAGGTGCAGGCTAGAGGGAGATGTGGGGCAGGGACAATGCCCACACTCAGGGTTCCCAGCACATTGGCCTGCGTGTCGGTAGGAGGTCTGTACTTCAATCCATGTCTCCGACTAAATTAGCAGCCATGTAACCGCAAAATTTCTTCAGCCAATGGTTCTCAACTGTCCTACCTGTAAAGTATATGGCCTATATGCAATATTCCCATTGTTTGAGACAATCAAATATGTAATGTGAACTAATTTTAAAGTATAAGACATCTTGCAAATGGACAGCGTTACTGTTAACTTACTAATTTAAAAACAAGCAATTATATTTCACAGTGATGCAAAAGCACTTAAGCTTATTCCAACAAGACGATGACAGGCAATAACAGAAAGCAATAAGGAATAAACCAAATGAAGTTTGGTAAAAGCCACAGTTAAGAAAGAACAATACAACACATTGACTAATTTATAAAATGCTGTTTCTCTAAGGACTCTCTGAGGTTCGTGACATTGTACAGGAGACAAGGATCAAGACCATCCACACGGAAAAAAAAATGCCAAAAAGCAAAATGGCTGTCTGTGGAGCCCTTACAAATAGCTGTGAAAAGAAGAGAAGCCAGAAGCAAAGGAGAAAAGGAAAGATATAAGCATCTGAATGCAGAGTTCCAGAGAATAGCAAGAAGAGATAAGAAAGCCTTCTTCAGCGATCAATGCAAAGAAATAGAGGAAAACAACAGAATGGGAAAGACTAGAGATTTCTTCAAGAAAATTAGAGATACCAAGGGAACATTTCATGCAAAGATGGGCTCGATAAAGGACAGAAATGGTATGGACCTAACAGAAGCAGAAGATATTAAGAAGACGTGGCAAGAATACACAGTAGAACTGTACAAAAAAGATCTTCACGACCCACATAATCACGATGGTGTGATCACTCATCTAGAGCAGACATCTTGGAATATGAAGTCAAGTGGGCCTTAGGAAGCATCACTACAAACAAAGCTAGTGGAGGTGATGGCATTCCAGTTGAGCTCTTTCAAATCTTGAAAGATGATGCTGTGAAAGTGCTGCACTCAATATGCCAGCAAATTTGGAAAACTCAGCAGTTGCCACAGGACTAGAAAAGTCAGTGTTCGTTCCAATCCCAAAGAAAGGCAATGCCAAAGAATTCTCAAACTACCACACAATTGCACTTAGCTCACATGCTAGTAAAGTAATGCTCAAAATTCTCCAAGCCAGGCTTCAGCAATATGTGAAATGTGAATTTCCTGATGTTCAAGCTGGTTTTAGAAAAGGCAGAGAAACCAGAGATCAAATTGCCAACATCTGCTGGATCATGGAAAAAGCAAGAGAATTCCAGAAAAAACATCTATTTGTGCTTTATTAACTATGCCAAAGCTTTTGACTGTGTGGATCACAATAAACTGTGGAAAATTCTGAAAGAGATTGGAATACCAGACCATTTGACCTGCCTCTTGAGAAATCTGTATGCAGGTCAGGAAGCAACAGTTAGAACTGGACATGGAACAACAGACTGGTTCCAAATAGGAAAAGGAGTGCGTCAAGGCTGTATATTGTCACCCTGCTTATTTGCAGAGTACATCATGAGAAACACTGAACTGGAGGAAACACAAGCTGGAATCAGGATTTCTTGGAGAAATATCAATAACCTCAGATATGCAGATGACACCACCCTTATGGCAGAAAGTGAAGAGGAACTAAAAAGCCTCATGATGAAAGTGAAAGTGGAGAGTGAAAAAGTTGGCTTAAAGCTCAACATTCAGAAAGTGAAGATCATGGCAGCCAGTCCCATCACTTCATGGGAAATAGATGGGCAAACAGTGGAAACAGTATCAGACTTTATTTTTGGGGGGCTCCAAAATCACTGAAGATGGTGATGCAGCCATGAAATTAAAAGATGCCTACTCCTTGGAAGAAAAGTTATGATCAACCTAGATAGCATATTGAAAAGCAGAGACATTACTTTGCCGACTAAGGTCCGTCTAGTCAAGGCTATGGTTTTTCCAGTGGTCATGTATGGATGTGAAAGTTGGACTGTGAAGAAAGCTGAGTGCTAAAGAATTGATGCTTTTGAACTGTGGTGTTGGAGAAGACTCTTGAGAGTCCCTTGGACTGCAAGGAGATCCAACCAGTCCATTCTGAAGGAGATCAACCCTGGGTGTTCTTTGGAAGGAATGATGCTAAAGCTGAAACTCCAGTACTTTGGCCACCTCATGCGAAGAGTTGACTCATTGGAAAAGACTCTGATGCTGGGAGGGATTAGGGGCAGGAGGAGAAGGGGACGACAGAGGATGAGATGGCTGGATGGCATCACTGACTCGATGGACGTGAGTCTCAGTGAACTTTGAGCGTTGGTGATGGACAGGGAGGCCTGACGTGCTGTGATTCATGGGGTCACAAAGAGTCGGACACGACTGAGCGACTGAACTGAACTGAGATACACTGTTGGTTAGTCCACAGCTTTGATTTGGGTTTTTTTTTTTTTTTTAACTTTGGAAAGATATGGTTATTTCTAGAGTTTGACTTAATGAGAACCTGGAAACAGGAGCCTTCTCTGTATTGCCTGTACTATTTCATGAAAACAGCAGACACTAAATCTTACCTAGTCTACACTCAAAAGTGAAAGATGCTTATATGGGACTTTGCATAGCAAGAGATGATAAGGTTTTCTTAGTGCACACACTATCAGTGAGAACTCCCCTTCTACTCATACCACCTCCTTCTCTGATGGTTGTCAAGCCTCAGGGCAGGTTGCCCAGCCTCCAGGGCATCAGAGCAGACTCCCTTGGAATTCTCCAGGCCAGAATACTTGAGTGGGTAGCCTTCCCCTTCTCCAGGGAATCTTCCCGACCCAGGGATTGAACCCAGGTCTCCCGCATTGCAGGCAGATTTTGTAAAGCTTTACAAATACAGATGTGACCAAAAAATAAATACCTCAGAATAAAACCACAAGATTAAATAAGTCATCCAGGAACCTCTAAAGCAGTCAGATGTTTTGGAAAGTGTTACATATGTCACTGGCATCCACAGAAGCACACACATGAAGGACACACAACACCAAGAGATTCACCAAATAAGTTTTCTTTTCTTTACCCATGACGATTAGCAAAGCATTAGAAGCAGAGGATATAGAAATACAGCTTTATACATATTTCAAGTGTCCACAAAACTACTGAATGCATTTCTAGTGGATAGCTAAATTATATCACCATTACTGTCAGCTGCGCAAAGACATTAATTAAAAGTAATTTTGAATGATCTGTAAGAGTACAACGTTCTTGGAAACCACTATTGGGCAAGTGATTACTGCTGGATTAGATTTTTCCAGACAATTCATTCTGTGTCTCTCCTAGAATCTATGGGTAACATGTCCATAGAAGATAAACTAAATCAGATCAAAGTAATAAAGAAACTTTTTTTTTTTTAAGATTCAGAGAATCTGCCTGCAGTGCAGGAGACACAGGAGTCCTTATTCTTAACCCCTGGCTTAGCAAGATGCCCTGGAGGAAAAATGGCAATCTACTCCAGGGTTCTTGCTGGGAAAATCTCATGGACAGAGAAGCCTGGTGGGCTACAGTCCATGGGGTCACCTAGAGTAAGCACAAGTAAGCATGTGCACATATATTAGAAGTCAAATAAATGCAATTTCAGTATCAGATGCTATTTGGGATTATGAAGGTTTTTTCCTCCCAGCTCAGCATCATTCTCTTGATTTTAGGGCAGGAAGAAGGCACACACTCAGGTATTCTTTGGAATTCTTTCTCACAAAGTCCAGGCTTATTCCCCAATCTTCTTATCCTACCCTATGGAGATTACGTACGAAGTTCAGGACTTCACAGACAGTTAGTATTCAATAAAGAATCACGCATTGAATAAATATCACGTGGAATCTGGTTATCCTCCTGCTCATACAAAATCCCCTACATCATTGAACGATGATTTCACCTCAGAGGAAGCTGTGGGTTACACCCTGTAAGGGACTCTATCCCCAAAACGGGTATTTCATTTGTCTATTTCTAACAATCCAGAGACAGGAAAGATACTGAAAATGCAAAGTGGTAAACAAAGCTTGACAATAATACCTCAGGGCAAGAAAACGATAATGGGGTTCCAGAGTCATGAAAGCCCATGGTCTGTACAAAGGGCTGAGCCAGGGGGGCACCTGCAGCTGACATGCACAGCTGAGCAAAGCCTGACCTGAGTGACTCTTGTAAAAACCCCTGAACATTTGCTAAGTTGATGGTGATTTGTCTGATTATACCTGATAATTATTTGCTCAAGAGTCATGCATCAGCAGAGACCATCAACAGTCAAATAACTGGATTAAAGCTTATGAAAAGAGAATTGTTATCCCAGCTTTCAAATCATTTTTTGGTTTTATAATACAAGACCCAAGATCCAAACCCCAGTGCCTCCCAAGACTGGCCCCGTTTGTCTATAAGACAGCATCCCTCCAACCTCAGCTGCTCCTAACAGTAGCGGCACTGAACTCGCTGGAGACGTAGAAAAAAGGGTCACTTTCAACTTTCTAAGGCACTTTTGTGAAGTTAAGCCCAAAATACCAAACAAGAAGAAAATGAAACCCCTGAAAGAAAGCTCTAGAACATTTTACTGTATATATTGCCTTTTCAAAAAAACCTAACAATTAGGAAACACACCACCTTTAAAGCTGGTAATGAGTCTATACCATGTGTTACTGTGTCAGGGGCTGGAGTAACTGTAAAGGCCTGGCTAGATCTCCTGAAGACTCTCTAAAGAGGGTGGGTGGGGCCAGTGAGGAAAGCAAAAATTCTGTTTTTGTGTAGTCACTTGAACGGAAATCATTCTTCTATCACTGGAACCAAGTGGTTCCGAAGAACTTGCACTAAAGCAGTGCAGAAAAGGCATAACTCCCAACAGGACCTCACACCTGACTTTCACAGTGGCTCATGTGTGAGCTAAATCTGTGTAGGCTTGTATCATGGCCCCACATCCTTTATGAGCATTTCACAACTAGCACACCACAGGCTGATCCTACACCAGAAACAGCCTGACAGGGGAAAAGGGAGGCCCCTGACACATGACATAACAGACATGAGTAACCTGAAGTAGTAAGAATATAGACACATTAAAAGAAAAATGTGAATAATCAGGAGCAATTAAGGCACCGGCCTTCTGGACAGGATCCTTTCTGCCATCCCATTCTTTGTTTTCTGACACTGGGGAGGGAGTGAGAGCAGAGATGAGTCCTTATTCTTAGAGAGAACAGCTGACGTCTGCCACCTGAAGACAGGAAAGCCTTAAGGCTCACTGATTGAAGATTATGTACCTAACAAGTCAGTCACTCATCTAAACGAAAAGATGCTTTTAAAAGAAGAGCAAATGAGTACAAGAGCTGTTTTACAAATACACACTTTTTCACTTCTTCTCAGATTGCTGCCCCGACCTAGAAGCTCCTCTATTGCATCAGGCAAAGATGACAGCCAAGCCTGGGTCCTCAGGGCCTGTAAAGAGACACCCCAGGACAGTAAGGTGTCATCCTTGACTCACTGCAAGAGCTCTGGCATCCTCTTTTTCTCCCTTTCCGATTTTGGAACTGGAAGCCAAAACTTACTAACTAAAGTACAGGTAGGAAAGAGAATGATTCCAGCTTTACAACTGGTTTGATAGAACATGACTAGGGGGATAAGGTCAGGAAGCTGGTAAGGGAGTGAATGACGACTCCCTGTTTTCTCAGAAGGACCACAGTGAATACAGTTTTCATCTGATTCAACACATTTCTAATTATAACTCATCCACAGGGAGATGGATACACATGTATCTTTTGGTAAAGACAGAAGGTTTTCACACACCTAAAATTGCAGTCATGTGGTTATAGTTCAATATCATAATAATAATATGCATGACATATATTTCCTTGTGGTAGAAAAGAAACGGCATGCAAACTCAGACCTGATTTGGGCTCAAAGAGACACAAACTGGCATCTTCACATACAAGGCTCACGTGCACTCACCCTTCCAAGGTCTCTTCCTTTCTTCTACAATGGGTTCCCTTTTCTGGAAGTTCTCTACACCCTTGGAATCTTCTCCAACAGAAGTTCTGCCCAGTGTGTAAAATGTCTTTGACCCTCCTCTCCTTTTCCTCCTCTTTTCAGGGGTCATCGGGAAGCAGGTTAAAGATCGTGGTAAGGGGAGGGGGTTCAGTGTCACCTAAGAAGGTTGTTAATGTGAAAAAGATTTAATAATTTGTATAAATTCTTTTCTGCCCCCCCCCCTTTTTTTTTGCTTTGTCCTCACAAAGAAAGCAGATGATACTATGGGTGAGAAGATAGTCTGACCGGGGTAAATGAAAAAGAATGAACCTACTGTATTGTCACAGCTACCAATCAAGTTAAAACCACCTTATCTGTGAAAAGGATTCAGGGGAGGAATGAATTCACATACTGGAGCAATCCCATCCCCACCGACATTTCTGTCATCCCTTTGAAAGACTGACTTACATACACCCCAAACTTGAATAAAGAAAATATGAAACATAGACATTATCACCAGGAGGCATCACAACATTGTCAGGAACCCATTTCCAGAGCTCCAGATGATAGCAGTGTGCTGTGTTTAAGCAGATCTGCTCTTTGCCTGTGGTTCTTTGTACGAAAATACAGAAAGAGAGAGACACAATGCTCTGCTTTTACCCCTAATTAGTAAGGAGTCTGGGTCTTACTTCCTCTAAGATTATGTTACTGGCTTTTCAGAATAAAAATTATATTTTCAAGTGTTAACTTTTCTGTGAATCTTAGGGCAAGTCTTCAAAAAGATAATGTATTATTCTCTTCAAATAACTTTTGTGTAGCTAAAAAACAACAATCTTAGCAAGAGAGATGGTTTCAAATACTTTGAGAAGAAAATTTACAAAGAAGATAGACCTATACTCAATAGTTTTCTAGTAATGAGCTTATTAAGTGCCTATTAAAGTTGAATCAATGATAAAAGGTGAGCAATATATAAGCTTCTGAAAATTTAAAACAGATTACATTTTTAAGATGCAACTTCTGTGTAAGTAAACATACAGAAAGGACAAAATTAATATATGTGGAAAACAGCAAGACTGCAGTAAGCTGAGTAACAAAGACAGTGATGACAAGGATAGAATCTGGATCCATAGTCCTGAGTGGCCCATGGCAGCTGTGTGAGAAGGGGGAATGGTCTGGTTACTAAAACAAGGCAGTGGAATCCATGACCTCAACAATGGCAAATGTGATTTATGAAGCTGGATCAAGATAAACAGTGCATGCTTGCTGAGTCACTTCAGTTATGTCTGATTCTTTGTGACCCCATGGATTATAGTCTGCCAGGCTCTTCTGTCCATGGAATTCTCCAGGCAAGAATACTGGAGTGGGTTGCCATTTCCTCCTCCAGAGGAATCTTCCCAATCCAGGGATTGAACCCACATCTCTTATGTATGCTGCATTGGAGGGTGGGTTTTACCACTAGCACCACCTGGGAAGCCAGGAACCTGAGTCATTGCAGGCAGATTCTTTACCATCTGAGCTACAGGGAATTCTTGGGGAGCCAGAGGGCAAACTAAAAGTAAACAACAAACCACTGTTTGCTCATTTACCTCAACATGAAATATAGGAAAGGGTGCAGATTCTTGAACAACGAGAATTTTAAGTACGGTTAAGATAGCCATGCTCATCCCTTAGACACATCAGCAGTTCCGATGGCCCTGATAAAAAGAGGTCTATAGATATATTTAAAAGATTTTGAAAGTGGAATAAACTGAAACCATTCTGTCATTTGATTTTCTTCGTGGGTATTTTATAAAGATCAGACTTTGACTGGGGAGGGAGGTGGAAGGGGGGTTCAGAATGAGGAAAACATGTACACCCATGACTGATTCATGTCAGTGTATGGCAAAAAACCACTACAATATTGTAAAGTAATTAGCCTCCAACTAAAATAAATAATTTTTTTTTTTAAGATCAGACTTTGAAATAAAAACAAGCTTTAGGGACTTTGCTGGTGATCCATAGGCTAAGACTCCATGCTCCCAATTCAGGGGCCCCAGGTTCAATCCATGGTCAGGAAACTAGAGCCCACATTTCAATTAAGAGTTTGCAAGCCACAACTTAAGAGCCTGTGTGCCACAACTAAGAGCAGGTATGGCCAAATAAATAAATATTTTAAAACAAACTTCAGTCATACTTGGTAGAAAAGGGGGGAAATATTTCTCATCTTTTTAAAAGCAGTAATTTGGTTAGGTCTTATATTTGGGCTGCTTTGCATTTTAGGGAAGACTTAATTTGGAATGTAAAAAGACATTGCTTCTATTTTGTTTCAAGAATTGAGTCCTCTCCATTTACTTGCTTTTTATGCAGCAATATTCAATAGCAAGCTGGCATTATTATAATATGAAAGCTTGTACTTAACAAAATCAGCCAAGTGTATCTAGCATTGCCAGGGTAACACTGAAACTTAACTTTCAAAACAACAACAAAATGTTACTTTTTCTCCCCTCTCCAGTTCAAAAGATGGAGACTTCTTCCATTTTTATGGAGCCCTATGCTTTTGAACTGTGGTGTTGGAGAAGACTCTTGAGAGTCCCTTGGACTGCAAGGAGATCCAACCAGTCCATTCTGAAGGAGATCAGTCCTGGGTGTTCTTTGGAAGGAATGATGCTAAAGCTGAAACTGCAGTACTTTGGCCACCTCATGTGAAGAGTTGACTCCTTGGAAAAGACTCTGATGCTGGGAGGGATTGGGGGCAGGAGGAGAATGGGACGACAGAGGATGAGATGGCTGGATGGCATCACTGACTCGATGGACATGAATCTGAGTGAACTCCAGATGTTGGTGATGGACAGGAAGGCCTGGCGTGCTGCAATTCATGGGGTCGCAAAGAGTCGGACATGACTGAGCGACTGAACTGAACTGAACTGAACTGAACTGATGCTGATGTGGGCTTCAAGAAGTTTGTCTCAACTCAAATTCTAGCTTCCAGTGTTGCTTAAAACCAAGCTGGTTTCGTTTTTTGGCACCAGAAAGAAATCAGGAGAAATTCCATCTGAATTAAGAAAAATTAAAATCTTACTTGTAACAGTAATTGATAAAAGTACAGAGAACCTTAGTAAAAGGGGCCACAAGTAAAGCCACCAACATTATGTAAAAAAGTACAAAAGAAAAAAAAAAGATTCTTTGTGTGTACTCAAAGCTAAGAAATTATAAAGAATCACCTGCCTATGTTTTGTGCTTTTAATTACATTAGAATAAATTCATGAGAAAAAAATATACAAAACAACCCATTATGATCACCTTGCAGATCAAAGAAAAACCTTGTCTACATTCCTACCAACATTCACCTGAAAACACAGTTTTTATGACTGTACAGGAAATAGTGATAAGAAAACATGCCCGACTTCTGCCAAGCCATAGCTGACCATGGTCCATACACACTCATCCTTCTGCTTTTATTCAAGTTCACAGACACCACTCTCAGTACTCTTTCCAACAAATTCTGGGTGGTAATGTTTATCCTGGGTGTGAACGCAAGCTAGGTCACTTCAGTCATGTAGGAGTCTTTGTGACCTCATGGACTATAGCCTGCCAGGCTCCTCTGTCCCTGGGATTCTCCAAGGAAGAAAACTGGAATGGGTTGTCATGCCCTTTTCCAGGGGATCCTCTTGACCCAGGGATCAAACCCACATCTCTTATGTCTCCAGCATTAATAGGTGGGTTCTTTACCACTAGTGCCACCTGGGAGCCTCATGTTTATGCTAGAGCTTCCTAAAATGTTTCCTACAACTTGACATTTTGAAGTCACTTTTCCTACCTAGTTAAGTTTTATCAGTTATGAAAGAATAGGCATTTTGTTCACTTAATGCTGGCACAATGTCATAGAAAACAATTTAATACAACCACCAAACATTTTTTTTGAGGCTAAACATATATTAATAGTACAATGGTACTATAATTAGCAGCACATTAAATCCCACTTCTTCTATGGAGGCATCATTAAGAAATCAGCAGTTTGGGGTCTGATTTCACTTTCTTCATGTGTGTAAAGGCTAAGAGATGACAGTTTCCAGGAGTACATCAGTCTTCATGCATCATGTACCACTGCACATGGTGATGGGAGGGGAGGAGGTGTTATTGAAGGAGCCAGGAGAGCCAATCTTAGTTTATGCACTGAAGTTTAGGTTTAATGATGCAAATCTCCTCTGCCACATGTCTGTTCAATATGCAAGTTAAAAACACACAGGGACTTAGATTTTGCTCTCAATCCTCTTTCATATGTAAGGACTTGAGGGGAAAAAAAAATCCTTTGAAGCTTCCACTGGAACAGGCAGTAATCCAGTTTTTAGTCAGAGTTAAGTCATACCATAAAGAAGGCTGAGTGCTGAAGAATTGATGCTTTCAAACTGTGGGGCTAGAGCAGAAGCTTGAGAGTCCCCTGGACTGAAAGGAGATCAAACCAATCATTCCTAAAGGAAATCAACCCCAAATACTTATTGGAAGGACTAATGCTGAAACTAATGCTCCAATACTTTGGCTACCTGATGCGAAGAGCCGACTCATTAGAAAAGACCCCGATGCTGGGAAAGATTGAAGGCGGGAGGAGAAGGGGATGACAGAGAATGAAATGGTTGGATGCCATCACCGACTCAATGGACAAGAGTTCGAGCAAACTCTGAGAGATAGTGAAGGACAGGGAAGCCCGGTGTGCTGCAGTCCATAGGGTCATAAAGAGTTGGACACAACTTAGTGACTGAACAACAACAAACCAATAGTGGGCATAACCTTCATAAACACAGCAGATGCATCCTCTTGGGACTCTGTTACTGTCCCAAAGTGTTCAAGGGAAGGTCAGTGGGTCTCCTAGAGGACTTTTCATTATATTCCCAGGGTCCACATTCCTAAAGAGCAAAATCACAGTCCATATCTTTAGTAGCTTCATCAAAGGAAGAAAGAGATAAATTTCTCCTTCAGAGACAGAAAAATTTGTTTTGCTCTGTAAGTTAAAACAAGCTTACACTTTTGACAATACACTTTCAGAGAGGTTTACCTTTAAAAGTTTTTCAGCTTAAAAAATTATCATTTATCCAGAAAATTATAGCCTGACATGATCATTCTATGGGTAACTGGAGCTACCTGAAAAATATTTACTTTTTCATGTGTGCTTGTGTGTGTTAACTTGCTTCAGTCATGACTTTTTGTAACCCTATGGACTATAGTCCTCCAGGCTCCTCTATCCATGGGATTCCCCAGGCAAGAATAATGGAGCACTCTTTCATAAAACTAGAATTTTACTGGTAGTTATATAAATAGGTAGATCAAAGGAGGGAATTCTCACTGGAATCTAGAGCTGTGGCTTCCCCAGACCCTCGACACAGCAGTTACTATCTTTCCTTTAGGTTCCAGCCATCCTAGTGCATGCAAGGGTGTGCCACACAGTGGTTGTGAATTTCATTTCTATTCACATCTTTAAAAATCTTTCGATCAGGCTGTGTTGTTTTCATTTCACTAAGCTGTAAGAATTTATCACATACTCAGGATATTAACCTCTGATCAGATATGACTTGCAAATACTTTCTCCCATTTCTCAGGTTTTTAAATTTTCTTGTTTATTTTCATTGTTTCAAGCAGAGATATAGTTCATCTTGATGTTGCCCAACTTTTTATATTTTTCTCATCATATATGCTTTTGGAGTCTATCTAAGAAACAACCCACGGTAATGAAGATCCACTATGTTTCCTCCTGAGTTTCATAGTTTTAGCTCTTATGTTTATGATCCATTTTGAGTTAACTTTTGTTCGTGGTAGAGGTTAAGAGGTACAAATTAACTTTTTGCATGTGGATGTCCAGTTGTCTCAGCATCACCTGTAGAAAAATATTTTCCTTTGCTCTTGAAATGTCTTGGTACCATTGTCAAAAATCAATAAACCATATATGTCATTATTTCTGGGCTCTTAATTCTATTCCACTGACAAATAGTCCACATATACCAGGAAGTGTAAGTGCTTCAACTTAATCCTCCAAGATTGTTGTGAATATTCTGGACCCCTTGCATTTTCACATGACTTTGCAAAATCAGCTTATCAATTTCTGGGAGAGAGAAAGGTAGTTGGGACATTGTCTAGAACTGTGTTCTATCATCTGTGGAACAATTTGGTGGTGTCTTCTATAAATACAGTGTGTCATTCTGTTTATTGGATCCACTTTAGCTTTCTTTGGGCGTCTTCTTGTTTTCAGCGTAGAAGTCTTACACTTCTTTTGTTAAATTTATACCCAAGTATTTTACTTTCTTCATGCTATTATAAAGGGAAATATCTATATAATTACATTTTCACAGTGTTACTTGCTAGTGTCTAGAAATAGAATTGATTTTTGTACACTGACTTTATATCTTGTTCAATCTTCTTGAATTCCTTTATTCCGCCCCTCCCCCCAGTGGATTCTTTTAGGGTTTTTTTCCCATATAAAAGACCATGTCACCTACAAAGAGAAGATAGTTTCAGTTCTTCCATCCCAATCTAGATATTATTTACATATTTCCTTTTCTTGCCCAACTGCCCTGACAAGAGCCTCTAACAGACTGTTAAACAGAAGTGGTGCAAACGGACACCTTCCTCTCGTTCCAGACCTCAGGGCAAAAACATTCAGTCTTCCACGTGAGCTGTGGGTTTTTCACAGACACTCTCCAGCAAGTTGACAAAGTTCGCTTCTATGCCCAGTTTGCTGAGTGTCTCTATCATGAAAGGCTGCAGGATTTTGTCAAAAGATCTTTCTGTATCTATTGAGATGTTCAGAGGGCTTTGATCCTTTATGTTTTATGTTACAATAATTGATTTTCATATATGCAATCTCACATTCTTAGGATGAATCCCATTAGCCATGACATAATTCTGGATTCCATTTGGCAGCATTTGGAGAGAATTTATGTCTGTATTTGTAAAGGATATTGGTCTGTACTTTATTCTGTGATGTGTTTGCCTGATTATTGAGAGGGTAACAGGCAGGAAGGCCAGGGGTCTCCAAATGGAGGAAATAGCCTGCAAGTGTCAGTCATTTTCTCTCTCTTAAGCGGCAGGAGGAAACAAACTAGCGATATTTTTTCCTTCTCTATACAAATTTAAAAGGAGGTTTCTCTTAAAATTCTGTGTTGCCATGACACCTGGTTTCACCTGAAGTTAACCAATGCCTTTTTATTATGGAAATGTTTATCTTAAGGTATGCTAATGTACTATGCATTTACCCCAAACTCTGTCTTCAAGTTGGTTCTGCCTTTTGGGCTCAGAAACTACTTGATAAACCAGTATGTTATACTCCAATGTTGTTCCTCTAATCTATGTAAATGACACTATTTGTATGCTACTCTGCCCTTCTTCAAGATTCAAGTTAATCCTTTTATGGCCCAAGATAAACCATTTGGAGCCAAGATTATCCCCAAATACATCTTATGGGTGAGGGGCCTGGTGCCATTCTAAGTTTTGAGACATTCCTTTCTTTCATTATCAGACTGCTGGTGACTATATAACATCCAGCTAAAGACTAGCAGGGGGGTATTCTTTCTGCCCCCTTCTGATGCCTATGTCAGAAGCTTTCTCTATCTCCTTTATACTTTAATAAAACTTTGTTACACAAAAGCTCTGAGCGATTAAGCCTCTTCTCTGGCCCCAGATTGAATTCTTCTCCTCCGGGGGCCAAGAATCCCAGTGTCATAATTCAACAACAACCTTTCATTTTGGGGGTCATCCGGGATCCTTCAGGACAAGATATGGATGCTTGGAGCTCTAGTTCTTTGTTCTCTTAGAGAACACGTTTTCTGCTGTGCTTTATTAACTCTACAGTGTGCTTGTGTGAATGAATGACATGCCCTGTGTGAAGCAAGCGAGGACCCTTGCTCTGTGGTTCCACGGTCATCTCATACGGCTTATGGCAGAAACCTGTCAAGGGTTTATACCGACCTGCCAATGCCAAGAGGCACCCAATGTCTCCTTTGGGAACCGACCAGAAATGGGCAAAGCATGTGGACTGAATTCTCCTTTCTTGGTCAAACTTTTCAGTCTCTTTGACCATTTCATAACTCCTCGGGAATTAGAAGTACTAACCTAATCTATTGGATCAGACTTTCAAGAGACTTGTGATCTATACTGTTACTGTGTACTGTGGCTTACGTCCCAAACTTGGATTGGTAGTCAAGAAAGCGCCTAGTCTCGCTAGGAATTGAAAGTTCGGAAGCTAGATGTAGCTCTAGCCCCAAGATCATCTCGGAGGTTAAAGGTTACTCAGATTGGGACTGCAGTGGGTTTTTCTCCTTTGGTAATGCTGGCTCTTAGTGGACCAGAGGAGGCTCTTATATTGGTGTTGTGATGCTTGAAAAGACCATCCCAGCTTTATGTTCGTATCAGTCTTATTATGGTCAGAAGTATACTCAGTGTCATGCACAGGCACTCAGGTGATGAATGTTTCCCCCAGCGGTCTTAGCTTGAGAGGCATTCCGGAAGGTTACTCTGATTGCACCCTGGGTGGCATCAGAGGCAAGCAAGGTTAAAGGTAAAGAGCTGGACGTCAGGTAGAGATGCTATCAGGTTTACCCCTGGTACATCCCCACCCCATCTCAGTGGTAGAACTGAGAGGGTCAAGGACAGCACCTGCATTGGTAAGGGACAGACTAAGTCTGATCAGGAAGGAAAAGCTTTTGGTGTAAAGACTGTCTACACCCCCATCTAGAGCAGGGAGGGACGCCTCCAGTAGAAAAATGGCATGGGTCGCTATTTTTCTCTCTTACAGATGGGAGGTAACAACTCCAGCCTCACTCCTTTGAACTGTATCCTAAAAAATGGGATAGATTTGATTCCCAGGGCTTAAAGAAGACACACCTGGTCTTCCTATGTGATACTGCATGGCCACGGTATCCACTGAAGGATGGCAAATGGTGGCCGGTTGGAGGGTCTCTTAAGTATAATGCTGTTTTACAATTAGACCGGTTCTGTAAAAAAAACAAGGGAAACGTGATTTTAAAAGATAGATTTATCACTCAGTCGGCTCCAGGTATCCTCCATAAGCTACAAAAATGGGCGTATGCCAGATCAGTCTTTAGATACTCTGTTACAACTGCCTCAGATGGTCTATTACAGTAAAGAATATGAAAAAAAGAAAAAAAGGCAAAAAAAGACAAAAGAAAAGGCGGAAGCCTTCGCAAAGGCTATGAAAAACTTTCTTAAACAGCCGGAGAAAAATGCCCAGAAGGACCCAGGTGAAAAGGGATGGGCTTGCTATTACTGTGGAAAGGAGGGGCACCTCAAGTAGGATTGCCCTCAGGCATCTAAGCCGCCCCGGCTCCATGTCCGGTCTGCAAAGGACCACACTGGAAGAGAGATTGCCCTCAGAGGCCTAGGTCTCTGGGGTCGGACTCTCAAGACAATCAGGACTAAAGGTTCCCAGGGGTCCCCACACAAGCTCCTGTCCTAATTACACCTGAGGAACCCCAGGTATTAATAATTGTGGGGGGCCAATCCGTCGATTTCCTTTTAGATACTGGGGGCAACTTACTCTGTGCTTACTGAAGCCCCTGGCCCACTTTCTTCCCAATCCACTTCCGTAATGGGACTGTCTGGACGAGCTAAAAGGTATTATTTCAGTTATTCTTTATCTTGCAACTGAGATTCTGTGCTATTTTCACAATAGTTTCTGATCATGCCAGAATCTCCCTCACCCCTTTTGGGGAGGATATACTGAGCAAGGTCCATGCCTCTGTTTTTATAAATATGGAGCCCTCCCTTTCTCTCCCTCTAGTTGAACAAAATGTAAATCCTAGAATATGGGCTGATGAAAAATCTGTGGGTCGAGCACAAAATGCTGTTCCTGTAATTGTCAAGCTCAAAGACCCACACTTATTTCCACATAAGAAGCAATATCCTCTGAAACCTGAGGTTAAGGATAGGTTAAAACCCATCATCGAAAATTTAAAGGAACAGGGACTATTAATTCCCTGTAACAGTCCATACAACACTCCTATTTTGGGTATAAAAAAATCAAATGGTAAATGGAGACTAGTTCAAGATTTACGTATAATAAATGAGGCTGTAGTTCCTTTACACCCCGTGGTGCCTAATCCTTATACTCTATTGTTTAAAATTCCTGAACGAGCCAAATATTTCTCAGTAATTGATTTAAAAGATGCCTTCTATTCAGTGCCTTTGGCAGAGGAAAGTCAATTTCTATTTGCCTTTGAAGACCCTACACAGCCAGCTTCTCAGTTAACCTGGACAGTTTTGCCCAGGGATTTCATGACAGTCCTCACTTATTTGGACAAAGTTTGTCACGGGATCTACAAAACTTTAATAGCTCTGAAGCGGTGGTGTTACAATATGTAGATGATATTTTGCTCTCTGCTGAGACAGAGGAAGCCTCTTCGTGAGCCTCAGAAGATTTCTTAAACTTTCTGGCAGGCTGTGATTACAAGGCATCAAGAGAAAAGGCTCAGCTTTGTGAACAATCAGTTAGATATCTGGGCCTAATCATATCAGAAGCGACTAGGGCCATAGACACTGAGAAAATTAAACCTATACTAAATCATCCCCTACCTATGACTTTAAGACAATTGAGAGGATTTGGGGGAATCACAGGTTACTGTCCCATTTGGATTCCGGGTTATGGGCCCAGCCTTTATATAAACTTATAGCTGAAACTCAGCAGGGCCAAACTGACAAACTGGTTTGGTCTCCAGAAACTCAAAAGGTTTTTAAGGTTCTTCAGACTGCTCTCCTGCAAGCTCCAGCTCTGAGCTTGCCCACAGGGTCAAAATTTAATTTGTTTGTCACTAAAAGGAAAGGTATAGCCTTGGGAGTTTTGACACAACCCCGAGGGCCTCACCAGCAACCTATTGCTTATCTAAGCAGAAAATTAGGTGTACTTTAATGTGGGTGGCCCCACTACCTAAAAGTAAGTGGGGCAGAGGCTTTATTAGCACCTGAAACTTTAAAAATAATTAATAGATGAAACCTTACTGTACTGACTTCTCATGATGTGAGTGAAATCTTAAATTCTAAGGTTAATATTTGGATGACAGACAATAGGCTTTTTAAATATCATTCATTGTTGTTAAAAAGACCAGAAACTAAGCTTAAAGTTTGTGAAAATTTAAATCCTGCCAGTTTCCTTCCTGAGAAGGAAAATGAAACACCTGATCACGATTGTTCTCAATTCCTAACTTTAAACTATACAGCTTGGGAAGATCTAGTGGATACTGTTATGCACCGAGCCTGTATCTCCGAACTGACTGAGAGAGCAAACAAGTCCACCACAGTAATGCAAAGGCAAGAAGGGAATTTTATTTCTAGCGCGCTAGGGCTCAAGTCTCATCCAACACGGCAGAATCTGAGGAGAGCCCCGAACAAAGGAGTATGGCGGCTTATATACAGGCAGTTCTTTGTCTCAGTTGCAGGAGTAGCTGGCGTTACATGATTGGCTAGGCAGGATGAGCACATGTCCTGTCTCTTTCTGGTTGGTGTGTACGGGAAGTCTTCCTAATTTGGTCAAGGAATGCTGTTTTTTTCCCAGCTAACAGGAAACATCACTCAGGTCCCTGGTGCTATGCACCTCACTGAGCCATCCAGCCTGCCTGACATTCCCCCCTGTTCTTAGATCATACAGAGGAATTTTCCTCTGGTTCCTGAGACAGTCTGATATTGTTGCTGAAGCACGAACAGCTGTACTGTATTTATGCGTTCCTTTACAAAGGCTACAAGTCTATTGATAATGCATGGGCCAAAGGTAAGCATTAATAGAAGTACTAATAGGGGTCCCGGCAATGTGGAGATTAGGGTGGTCAACCAAGGGGACTGTTGAAATGAAGACTCAAACCACCCTTGTTGAGCCTCACATTCTCTTTTACGTTGGGCTAATCCTTCTCTCACTTTGGCCATAGATTCCCTGACTATTCCGGTGTGATCAGCATAAAAACAGCACTCTTCTCCTAGGCTGCACAAAGTCCTCCTTGTTGCAGAAAAAGCAGATCTAAACTTCTCCTGTTTTGCAGGACCACTTCAGATAGTGAAGTTAAAGATGATTCTAAATGATTAATAGATTGTCTATATGGGTAATGTCTTCATCTACGGCCACTCTTAAAGTGTTAAATCCTTGACTTTGCATGGACAGAGCTGCTATTCCAGTTCCGGCCCCGGCTATTCCCAGACCGAACATAGTGGCTGTGGTTATGGCAGTAATGGGCTCTCTCTTAACTTTATAAGCTCTTTCTTGTTGATTAAGAGTCAATTTGTGGGCCCAATAATCATATACAGCTTCTTCTGGTTGATACAGTATCTTTGGTATCACAGCCACCATAACACAGAATTCTTTTTTAGGGTCAAAGATTGAGCTGTATAAGCATGGAGTCAGCCCCATGTGCGAACAGACCCACCATCCTCCCATCCGTGGTATTAGCCACCTGGCTATGGGCAAGTCCGTAGGCTCAACGACATGCGCACGCAGTGGAGACCTCTCTGATAATATCTTGTCCATACATAACCCTTTTCCCCATACCTCTCTCATTGTAAGGCCTACTTTTCGTTCTCCCCATCGACATTGGGGAGGATCGGTGCCGTTGGCCAGGTCGTAAGAGGCGTTGAGGCCTACTGCCTCGTAATAAGGGGGAATTAAGTTGTAACATAACCAACAGGATTTAGTTGCCTCAGGATGGGTTTGATTTAAGGTAGCATAAGCTGCCTTTACTAATTTCCATAGTGGATCTGTTTGTCCAAGTTTAGCAAGGGGGCCCGCCTCTGGGTCTTTTGTTGATCCCTGGGATGTAGGTAGGGAGGTTGTCGGGTAGAGAGTTGCATGGACCTGTTCAACAGGGTTTGGACCGATACTATACATTTGTACCGGTTCTAAAACTTGACTCACAACAATGATCCCATTATAAATAGTCAGGTCATTTCTGGTCTGAAGTCCCCATGATATCCCTTTGACCCAGGCCTTCTCTTTTTTTGCTTTGTCAATGTGAAACCTTATTTTTACCTGGGCAAAGTTATGATCCTTTTCCCAATCAGCGTATGGAGGTACAGGTCCTACAAATGAGAAGTTAAGCAAGTCCCGATTTCCTACATCCCACTGTCTATACCCTGGAGTCTCCGACCCATCATTAGAAGTTACGCAGTCCCAAGATTTACAATAAGAGTCCTGTATCCCCCCACAGATCTTCCAGTTGTGCCTGGGTGCACCTGGACATGCCCAGAATGCATGATTCTGGAGGTAGCCCCTCTTCCAAGGTACATTTACCACCGGCTTAAGGTCAAAGTATAAGTCTGGACACCAAGTATTTGGTGGATGTATTGTGGTGGTGGAGTTAAGCATCTCACGTGTTAGTCCATTTTGCAGTTTCCAGGTGATTTTGACAGGTTGGTGCAGGTTCACGCTGGCAGCTTCGGAGCAGAGTAACACGGTCATCCATAAGATGGTCCAGACGAGTTGCCTTGGTCCTGTTGACGACGCCGGAGCTTCAGCCTCAGGGGGTTGGACGGGTGCAGAGATGCTTCCCATTCTTTTTTAGTGTCTTCCTCCTCTGCTGAAGTAGCTGGGCGTATGTGTTTTGCAATGCACCCAAGGCCTGATACCATCGACCTTTAGGGCAGTTGGGGTGGTAAGAAGAATAACATAAGGACCCTTCCATTTAGGTTCTAGTGCCTTGGTGTGGTGCCTTTTGACCCACATCCAATCTCCGGGGCCGATGTTATGTGAAGGGATAGTCCCCTTGTTTTGACCCTCATGTATTTCCCAGAGCAGTTTCCAGACGTGAGAATGCACTTTGCCCAAAGCCATCAAGGCCTCCTGGAATTGTCCCAAAGTAGGAGGTGGAAGTTTCTTTCCTTCAAATATTGGACATAAGGGGGAGGTCGCCCATACAGAATTTCAAATGGGGTCAGATTAAGCTGATAAGGAGTATTACATGCACGAAAGAGGACGAAGGGAAGGAGAGTCACCCAGTCCCCGCCAGTCTCTATAGTCAATTTAGTTAAAGTTTCCTTTAGGGTCCGATTCATTCTTTCAACTTGCCCCTAGTTCTGTGGGCTGTATTCACAATGTAATTTCCATTTGGTCCCCAGAGCTAGGGCAAGGCTCTGAACTATTTGGCTCACAAAAGCAGGTCCATTATCAGAGCCAACAGTCACCGGCAGGCCAAACCTGGGAACTATTTCTTCTAAAATCTTTTTAGCCACTACCATTGCAGTTTCTCCCTTAGTAGGAAAAGCTTCCACCCACCCTGAGAATGTATCTACCAACACTAACAAGTACCGGTAACCATACTTGCCTGGCCTTACCTCGGTGAAATCTATTTCCCAGTGCTGCCCTGGCCCTTCTCCCCGATACCTCAGTCCTGTGTGTTGCCTCTTTCCTGGCCTCATCTGTTGACATGCCTTACAAGCATGTATTATGTTCTTCACAGTTGTTTGGTGCCTGGGGAATCGCAGGCGCGCAGTTTGAAAAAGCATCAGCGTCTTTTTCTCTCCCAGATGAGTAGACCAGTGTAGATGCTCACACAGTTGCCGTCCCAACTGAGCAGGGAGTATCAAGTAACCATCGGAGTCTCGGTACCATCCATCCTCCCCTTGTTGGAGGTTGGGACGTTCCTGGATCCAGGCAAGGTCTGTGGATGAATACTCAGGGGTTGGGGGCAAAGTTCCCATACCTGGGGGTGGAAGTCCAATCGCCAACACCGGAGCGATAAAATCTTCATCAGCCGCTTTTCAAGCTGCCAGATCTGCAGCACGATTTCCTCGTGCCGTGGGGCTGTCCCCTTTTTGATGTCCAGGTACATGTACTATTGACACAGCCAAAAGCAACTGCACAGCCTCCAGAAGTCGACGGATTTCTGGCAAGTTTTTAATCTCTTTTCCTTCAGCTGTCAAAAACCCCTGTTCCCGATATATCGGGCCTTGGATGTGTACCGTGCCAAAAGCATAGTGAATGTCAGTAAAAATAGTTATTCTTTTTCCTTTAGCTCTCTCTAATGCTTGAATCAGGGCAATTAACTCTGCTCTTTGTGCTGAGGTGTCTGGGGAAAGAGTCTCTGCCCATATCGTCCGTCCAGAATCATCTACCACTGCGGCCCCCGCCCGTCTCTGTCCATCTTTTACATAGCTGCTTCCATCTGTAAACCATATTAGCTCACTGTTATCCAGTGGCATATCTGTTAAGTCCTTCTGTATTACCATTACTCCGGCCAGTATCTCATCTCAATCGTGGAGGGGGCTATCCCCCTCCGGATTGGGCAAAAGAGTAGCCGGGTTTAGAGTGCAGGGCGTTTGAAAATGAATCCGTGAGGTGTCAAGTAGCAGGGCCTGGTAGTGTGTCAAGCGGGTATTGGAAATCCATTTACCCGGGGGTTGTTTCAGAACTCTCTCTATAGCATGAGGAGTGTAGACCAAGAGTCTCTGTCCATAAATCAGTTTATCAGCATCATGGACTAGGAGTGCAGTGGCTGCAATGATTCGGAGGCAAGGTGGCCATCCGGCTGCCACTGGGTCCAATTTCCTGGAAAGGTAAGCTATGGGACGCTTCCATGGTCCCCACTTCTGTGTTAGTACCCCTTTTCCTATCCCTCGCCTTTCATCTATAAATAATTGGAAAGGCTTAGATGGGTCAGGAAGGGCAAGGGCAGGAGCTTCCAGCAAGGCACGCCTGAGCTCCTGAAAGGCCGTTTTCATTGACTCAGTCCATTTCCAGTCTGTTTTCTTTGGTCCCTTCATACAGGGGCCTGGCCTTTTCTGCAAATCCCAAGATCCATAATCAGCAATATCCCACAGTTCCCAGAAATTCTCTCACTTGTCTAGGGTTGGCCGGCTCAGGGATCTGGAGGATGGTTTCTTTCATAGCCTGTGTTAGCCACCTCTGGCCCTGTTTTATCTTATAACCGAGGTATGTAACCTCTTGCTTGGCAATCTGGGCCTTTTTGGCACTGGCCCTGTAACCTAAAGTCCCCAAGGTTTGGAGAAGGTCACCTGTTGCCTCTTGGCACTCTTTTTCCATAGTCGCTGCCAGCATAAGGTCATCAACATATTGTAATAAAACAATGGTAGGGTGTTCAACCCGATACTCACGGAAGTCTTCATCCAAGGCCTCGTTAAACAACATGGGTGAGTTTTTGAAACCCTGTGGTAAGCGAGTCCACGTCAGCTGCACAGGAGTATGACCACCGTCTTCCTGCCATTCGAGGGCGAAGATCTCTTGGCTTGCAAGGGCAAGAGGCAGACTGAAAAAGGCATCTTTAAAATCTAAAACAGTATACCAAACGTTGCTTGGTGGCAAGCTGCTTAGCAATGTATAAGGGTTAGGAACCATAGGATGAATATCACTCACCCGTTTGTTGACTTCTCGCAGGTCTTGAACCGGTCTAAAATCAGTTCCCCCAGGCTTCTTTACGGGAAGCAGGGGAGTGTTCCATGGGGACCGGCACTTTCTCAAGACCCCAGCGTCTATGAGGCATTGTATGTGAGGAGTAATTCCTTGCCGAGCCTCTTGACTCATGGGATACTGCCGCACTCTCACCGGTGTGGCACTGGCTTTCAGTTCCACAATAATAGGGGGCCTCTGTTTGACCAGTCCCATTCCTGCTGTTTCAGCCCAGGCCTGAGGGTATCTCTGAACCCATGGCTGTACTTCGGGACTTATTGTTGCTGGGGCCTCTGGCAAGTACAGTCTGTATTCATCCTTTAATGCCAGAGACAAGACCTGAAGAGGATGCCCGGTTCCATCTAAAACTGACACTTGCCCGTGGTCGAAATGAATTTGGGCATTTACTTTAGACAGTAAATCTCTTCCCAGCAAGGGCGCTGGACACTCAGGTATCACCAGAAAGGAATGGGTCACTTGGTGGGCCCCCAAGTTCACATGCCGTTTTGTAGTCCATCCATATCGCTTAGTCCCGGTTGCTCCCTGCACCCAGCTACTTTTCTTAGACATGGGTCCATCTCTTTGGTTTAAGACTGAGTATTGAGCTCCCATATCCACCATGAAGCCAACCGGTTTCCCCTCCACATTTATAGTTACCCAGGACTCGAGCCCTGACCCCCCTAGTCACTATCCTCACCCGCATAGAGGATATGACTGTCTGGAGAGGGAGTCTCGTTCTTGGGATTTTTGGGCCCCTCTTTTAGATTTTTCTTGGGGCATTTATCTTTCCAATGTCCAATCTCCTTACAAAACGCACATTGGTTTTTTCCAAGCTTACGCCTTGCAGGTTTTTCCTCAGTCTTTGAGTCTAGCTTTTTCCCTTTTTGGAACCTATTTTTGTTTTCAACTCCGGCAAAAAATATCTGAGCCAGCTCTTTTTGGTTCTTACAGTTTTCTTCAGCTCTAAATTCTCTTTCTTCCCTTCTAATGTGGTCCTCTCTCTCCTCTGGGGTCTCTCTATGATTGAAAACTCCCTCTGCTGCCCTCACTAGATCTTGAAGGGACTGTTCACCCAGCCTCTCTATCTTTTGTAACTTTCTCCTAATATTGTGGGCTGCCTGATTCACAAATGCTAGCATAACTGCTGCTCGAGACTCATCTGCCTGTGGGTCCATAGGAGTATACTGTCTAAAAGCTTCCACTATCCTTTCAAGGAAGGCTGCCGGGCTCTCATTTGGCTCTTGCCTCACTGAATTTACCTTGGCCAAATTAGTTGGCTTTCTGGCGGCTGCTCTAAGGCCGGCCATAAGGGTTTGGCGGAGACGCTCAGAGACGCTCCCTACCTTCAGCGTGTTCGAACTCCGAGTTGGGTCGCACCAAGGGGAACACCTCCTCAATGAGGTTAGGCTGTATTGTGGGCCTCCCATCTACCCCCGGCATGTTCTTCTGAGCTTCTAACAGGATTCACTCATGCTCCTCTGTAGTGAAAATCACCTGTAACAGTTGCTGACAATCATCCCAAGTGGGGTTGTGAGTAAAGAGGATAGATTCTAAAAGATCATTAAGACCCTGCGGTTTTTCAGAGAAAGAGGGAGTCTGAGTTTTCCAATTGTACAAATCACTAGTGGAAAAGTGCCAATACTGATATGTCCATTCCCCGCCCTCTCTGGCTGGCCCCGCCCGGACCGGAAACGCGTGAACAGTGGAGGAGGGAATTTCCGGGCCTTCTTCTGCTGCACTGGCCATTTCCCTTGCTCTTCCCTGAGTTCCCTGGGCGGGGCCCCCTTCCCTAAGAGGAGCCGAGGGCTCTGCCCTCCTCCAGGCTTGTCCCGATGAAACTTGTGGAACCTGTGGAAGCAAGGGTGGATGTGGATCCATGTACGGGGGTGGGGGGGGGGCGGGGGGGGAGGGACACCGGCTTAGGTCGTTTATCGTCCTGTTTTTCTTCTTTTTCTTCAGAAGCTTTCATGACTAGCACCTGTGGGTTTAGCGAGGTTGGAGTCGGGGAAGAGGGACGGGGAGGTTTAGGAGGTTTAGAAGGAGCGAGAACAAAGGGTTTAAGCCATTCCGGCGGGTTTCTCACTAGATCCTGCCAGACCAGAATGTAGGGAGTCTGATCTGGGTGCCTGGCAGGACTAGGGGTAAGCACCCTCTCTTTAACTGCCTGAATAATTTGGGGATTGAAGGTTCCCTCTTGTGGCCATCCGACGTCAAAGGTGGGCCACTCAGCAGAACAGAAAGTCACCAATTTGCTCTTCTTCACCAGTAATGAAAGATTCTGAGCTCTAGACTTAAAATCAGAAAAATGGTCAGTCATCAGAGACAGCGGAGTAGAAGTAGATTGCCCCATGTGTACAGAGAACATGGACAATGACAACAAGACTCACACGGACAGTGCCGGCACACAGAGTCACAAAAACGACACAACAAACAGATTCCAACTCTCAATATTACTTTCAGTCTCCTTTATAGCACTAGAGACCCCTTCTCTACTTGCAAGTGTCTTACCGTCAGGACGTCCTCAGTGCCAGCTGCCCTCCCGGTTCGCTACCGGGGACCCGGCCTTACGCTGGACTTGCCTCTTCACTTTACACCTAGATGCCTCCCCAGTACGATACTGGGCCCCGGACTTAATCTAGGCCTCTGCACTGCTAGCACCGGTGCTCAGAGCTCTCAACTCCTAAAGAGATTATTCCCTTCTACCAGGAGAGTTGTCCTCCCCAGTAGGCCAGAGATTCCAGACGAGCCCCCAAATGTTATGCACCGAGCCTGTATCTCCGAACTGACTGAGAGAGCGAACAAGTCCACCACAGTAACGCAAAGGCAAGAAGGGAATTTTATTTCTAGCGCGCTAGGGCTCAAGTCTCATCCGACACAGCAGAATCTGACGAGAGCCCCGAACAAAGGAGTATGGTGGCTTATATACAGGCAGTTCTTTGTCTCAGTTACAGGAGTAGCTGGCGTTACACGATTGGCTAGGCAGGATGAGTGCATGTCCTGTCTCTTTCTGGTTGGTGTGTACGGGAAGTCTTCCTAATTTGGTCAAGGAATGCTGTTTTTTTCCCAGCTAACAGGAAACATCACTCAGGTCCCTGGTGCTATGCACCTCACTGAGCCGTCTGGCCTGCCTGACAGATACTCCTGAAGCCTCAATTGCCTCACTTTGGGAGATGATAACTAGTTCCCCATGGTGGACAACAATCTTAATTACAATAATCCTGATTGTTTTGTTTTTACTGTTTGCTCCCTGCATCTGTAACTGTATAACTGGATTTGTTTCTAGCCGCATAAAAGCTTGCAAATTACAAATGGTTGCTCAAACTCCTGCTACTGCTGCAGCTGCCTCCAACTACTATTTGGGTCCCCTGGATCAGATATCCTCAGTATGAGGATTAGGAGAATATGTTGCCTCACCAATTTAGGGACAATGCCCCTTCTCAGCTCAGAAGACGTTATGAAACAAAAATGACAAAAATGTTTCCCTAGGCAACATAATTCTCCTAAAAGAAAAGGAGGGAATGAGAGGGTAACAGGCAGGAAGGCCAGGGGTCTCCAAATAGAGGAAATAGCCTGCAAGTGTCAGTCATTTTCTCTCTCTTAAGTGGCAGGAGGAAACAAACTAGTCATATTTTTTCCTTCTCTATACAAATTTAAAAGGAGGTTTCTCTTAAAATTCTGTGTTGCCATGACACCTGGTTTCACCTGAAGTTAACCAATGCCTTTTTTCTTATGGAAATATTTATCTTAAGCTATGCTAACGTACTATGCATTTACCCTAAACTCTATCTTCAAGTCCGTTCCGCCTTTTGGGCTCAGAAATTACTTGATAAACCAGTATGTTATACTCCGATATTGTTCCTCTAATCTATGTAAATGACACTATTTGTATGCTGCTCTGCCCTTCTTTAAGATTCAAGTTAATCTTTTTATGGCCCAAGATAAACCATTTGGAGCCAAGATTATCCCCAAATACATCTTATGGGTGAGGGGCCTGGTGCCATTCTAAGTTTTGAGACATTCCTTTCTTTCATTATCAGACTGCTGGTGACTATATAACATCCAGCTAAAGACTAGCAGGGGGGTATTCTTTCTGCCCCCTTCTGATGCCTATGTTAGAAGCTTTCTCTATTTCCTTTATACTTTAATAAAACTTTGTTACACAAAAGCTCTGCGTGATCAAGCCTCTTCTCTGGCCCCGGATTGAATTCTTCTCCTCCGGGGGCCAAAAATCCTGGCGTCATAATTCAACAACAACCTTTCATTATGATAGCAAAATGGTCTCACAGAATGAGACGGGATGTGTTCCCTCCTATTTCATTTTTTCTTTTTTTAATTTTGTGAATGATCAGTGGTAATTCTTCAAATGTCTGATATAATTCACCAGTGAAACCATATGCTGCTGCTGCTAAGTCACTTCAGTCGTGTCCGACTCTGTGCAACCCCATAGACAGCAGCCCACCAGGCTCCCCCGTTCCTGGGATTCTCCAGGCAAGAACACTGGAGTGAGTTGCCATTTCCTTCTCTATGCATGAAAGTGAAAAGTGAAAGCAAAGGCGCTCAGTCGTGTCCGACTCTTAGTGACCCCATGGACTGCAGCCCACCAAGCTCCTCCATCCATGGGATTTTCCAGGCAAGAGTACTACAGTGGGGTGCCATTGCCTTCTCCGGAAGCCATATGGGACTGAGCTTTTTTTGTGAGTAGTTTTTGGGGGGCTGTTTGTCTTTTACTAATTAAGTCTCTACTTTCTATAGACCTATTCAGACTTTCTATTTCTTCCTAAGTCAGTTTTTTTTTAAGAATCTATCCATTTCATCTAAGTTAACTAATGTATTTTCATATGATTATTCATAGTACTTATCCTTTTTTATTTCATTAGGTCTGTAGTGATATCTTTTCTTTGTTCCTGATTTTAGTAATTTGAATCTTTGTATTTTTCATGGTCCAGCTGAAGGTCTCTCAATTTTGTTATCTTCTCAGAGAATCAACTTTTGGTTACATTTACTTTCTGTATTATTTGTCTATTGTGTTTCATTTATTTCCACACTAGTGTGTATTATTTCCTTCTTTCTACTTGCTTCAGGCTTACTTTGCTTTTCCTTTTTAGTTTTTTACAGTGGAAGGCAAGACTGACTTCAGATTTTTTTTAATAAAATATTTATAGACATAAATTTTTCCAAGCACTGATTTAATTGCATAGCATTAAATATATTTATCACAATAAATATAAATAAGCATTACATATAAAATATGTATTAAGTATATATATTTGTATATAGTATAAAATGTAATATATTGTGATTTCATTTATACTGATCTTGAAGTATTTTCTATTTTTTCTTGTGATTTCTTTTTTTGAATCATTTGTTGATTCAACTAAATACTTGAGTTTAGTATTTACAGATCTGAAAATTCCCCCAAATTTCTTTGTTATTGCTTTCTAATTTAATTCCATTATGACTAGAAACTATACTTTGTCTTTCAATAGTTTTAAGTTTATTAAGGTATTGAGCTCAAGTTTATAAAGGCTTGCTTTTGCATGTCCTAGCACACGGTCCATCCTAGAGAACATTCTGTGTATGTCTGAGCAGTATGTATGTTCTGCTGATTGGGTGCAACACTCCATTCTCTTAAATCTAGTCTGTTTATGCTGTTGTCTAAGTTTTCTAGTTCTTTGTTAAATTTCTGCTTAACTTTTAAACTTTTATTTATCTATTTTTGGCCATGTTGAGTCTTCATTGCTGTGCACAGGCTTTCTCTAGTTGTGGCGAGAGGGGGCTACTCTCTAGTGGCACACAGGATTGCAATGGCTTCTCTTGTTGCAGAGCATAGGCTCCAGAGTGTGCAGGCTTCAGTAGTTGCAGCTTGCAGGCTCCAGAGCGAAAGTGCAGTGGTAGTTTTACACAGGCTTAGCTGCTCCACAGCACATGGGATCTTCCCAGACCCAGAATCAAACCAGTGTCCCCTACACTGCAAGGCAGATTCTTAAACACTGGACCACCAAGGAAGCCCTGCTTAATTTTATATCCATTACTGAAAGTGGGCTATTAAACTGTTCACATATTATTGATTTGTCCTTTAAATTCTGTCAGTTTTTTCTTCATGTATTATGGGACACTGTTGATAGATGCCTCTGTTTAGAAATCTTCCTGGTAGATTAACTCTTTTATTATTGTGGCATGTCCCTCTTTATCTCTACTAACATTTTTTTTTTAACTTTTATGAAGGTTTTCTTGAAAAAATTTGTAATTTATTTTTATTTTTTTATATTTTTATTTTTTACTTTACACTACTGTATTGGTTTTGCCATACATTGACATGAATCCTTCACAGGTGTACATGACTTCCCAACCCTGAATCCCCCTCCCATCTCCCTCCCCATATCATCTCTCTGGGTCATCCCAGTGCACCAGCCCCAAGCATCCAGTATCCTGTATCGAACCTAGACTAGCGATTTGTTTCTTACATGATAGTATACATGTTTCAATGCCATCCTCCCAAATCATCCCACCCTCTCCCTCTCCCACACAGTCCAAAAGTCTGTTCTTTACATCTGTGTCTTTTGCTGTCTCGCATACAGGGTATCATTACCATCTTTCTAAATTCGATATATATGTATTAGTATACTGTATTGGTGTTTCTCTTTCTGGCTTACTTCACTCTGTATAATCGGCTCCAGTTTCATCCACCCTATTAGAACTGATTCAAATGTATTATTTTTAATGGCTGAGTAATGCTCCATTGTGTATATGTACCACAGCTTTCTTATCCATTTGTCTGCTGAGGGACATCTAGGTTGCTTCCATGTCCTGGCTATTATAAACAGTGCTGCGATGAACATTGGGATATACGTTTCTCTTTCAATTCTGTTTTCCTTGGTATGTATGCCCAGCAATGGGATTGCTGAGTCATAAGGCAGTTCTATTTCCAGTTTTTTAAGGAATCTCCACACTGTTCTCCATAGTGGCTGTACTAGTTTGCATTCCCACCAACAGTGTAAGAGGGTTCCCTTTTCTCCATACCCTCTCCAGCATTTATTGCTTGTAGACTTTTGGATCACAGCCATTCTGACTGGTGTGAAATGGTACCTCATTGTGGTCTTGATTTGCATTTCTCTGATAATGAGTGATGTTGAGTATCTTTTCCTGTGCTTGTTAGCCATCTGTATGTCTTCTTTGGAGAAATGTCTATTTATTTCTTTGGCCCACTTTTTGATTGGGTCGTTTATTTTTCTGGAATTGAGCTACATGAGTTGCTTGTATATTTTTGAGATTAGTTGTTTGTCAGTTGCTTCATTTGCTATTATTTTCTCCCATTCCAAAGGCTGTTTTTTCACCTTGCTTATAGTTTCCTTTGTTGTGCATAAGCTTTTAATTTTAATTAGATCCCTTTTGTTTATTTTTGATTTTATTTCCAGTATTCTGGGAGGAGGATCACAGAGGATCCTGCTGTGATTTATGTCGGAGAGTGTTTTGCCTATGTTCTCCTCTAGGAGTTTTATAGTTTCTGGTCTTACATTTAGATCTTTAATCCATTTTGAGTTTATTGTTGTGTATGGTGTTAGAAAGTGTTCTAGTTTCATTCTTTTACAAGTGGTTGACCAGTTTTGCCAGCACCACTTGTTAAAGAGATTGTCTTTAATCCATTGTATATTCTTGCCTCCTTTGTCAAAGATAAGGTCTCCATAGATGTGCAGATTTATCTGTGGGCTTTCTATTTTGTTCCATTGATCTATATTTCTGTCTTTGTGCCAGTACCATACTGTCTTGATGACTGTGGCTTTGTAGTAGAGCCTGAAGTTAGGCAAGTTGATTCCTCCAGTTCCATTCTTATTTCTCAAGTTTGCTTTGGCTAATCAAGGTTTTTTGTATTTCCATACAAATTGTGAAATTATTTGTTCTAGCTCTGTGAAAAATATCGTTGGTAGCTTGATAGGGATTGCATTGAATCTGTAGATTGCTTTGGGTCGTATACTCATCTTCACTATATTGATTTTTCTGATCCATGAACATGGTACATTTCTCCATCTATTAGTGTCCTCTTTGATTTCTTTCATCAGTGTTTTATAGTTTTCTATATATGGGTTTTTAGTTTTTTTAGGTAGATATATTCCCAAGTATTTTATTCTTTCTGTTGCAATGGTGAATGGAATTGCTTCTGTAATTTTTCTACTTTCTCATTATTAGTGTAAAGGAATGCAAGGGATTTCTGTGTGTTGATTTTACATCTCACAACTTTACTATATTCATTGATTAGCTCTTGTCAGGGTCCAACCGCTGCAGGACCCAGGGTAACCCAAAGGAGAAATGGCGTCAGCGACTGATTTAGAGAGAGATATGAACAAAGCTAGTGGAGGTGATGGAATTCCAGTTGAGCTATTGCAAATCCTGAAAGATGATGCTGTGAAAGTGCTGCACTCGATATGCCAGCAAATTTGGAGTACTCAGCAGTTGCCACAGGACTGGAAAAGGTCAGTGTTCATTCCAACCCAAAGAAAGGCAATGCAAAAGAATGCTCAAACTACCACACAATTGCACTCATCTCACATGCTAGTAAAGTAATGCTCAAAATTCTCCAAGCCAGGCTTCAGCAATACATGGATCATGAACTTCCTGATGTTCAAGCTGGTTTTAGAAAAGGCAGAGGAACCAGAGATCAAACTGCCAACATCTGCTGGATCATGGAGAAAGCAAGAGAGTTCCAGAAAAACATCTATTTCTGCTTTATTGACTATGCCAAAACCTTTGACTGTGTGGATCACGATAAACTGTGGAAAATTCTGAAAGAGTTGGGAATACCAGACTACCTAACCTGCCTCTTGAGAAATCTGTATGCAGGACAGGAAGCAACAGTTAGAACTGGACATGGAACAACAGACTGGTTCCAAATAGGAAAAGGAGTACATCAAGGCTGTATATTGTCACTCTGCTTACTTGCAGAGTACATCATGAGAAACGCTGGACTGGAAGAAACACAGGCGGGAATCAAGATTGCCGGGAGAAATATCAATAACCTCAGATATGCAGATGACACCACCCTTATGGCAGAAAGTGAAGAGGAACTAAAAAGCCTCTTGATGAAAATGAAAGAGGAGAGTGAAAAAGTTGGCTTAAAGCTCAAGAAAACGAAGATCATGGCATCCTGTCCCATCATTTCATGGGAAATAGGTGGGGAAACAGTGGAAACAGTGTCAGACTTTATTTTGGGGGGCTCCAAAATCACTGCAGATGGTGACTACAGCCATGAAATTAAAAGACGCTTACTCCTTCCAATAAAAGTTATGACCAACCTAGGTAGCATATTGAAAAGCAGAGACATTACTTTGCGACTAAGGTCCGTCTAGTCAAGGCTATGATTTTTCCAGTGGTCATGTATGGATGTGAAAGTTGGACTGTGAAGAAAGCTGAGCACCGAAGAATTGATGCTTTTGAACTGTGGTATTGGAGAAGACTCTTGAGAGTCCCTTGGACTGCAAGGAGATCCAACCAGTCCATTCTGAAGGAGATCAGCCCTGGGATTTCTTTGGAAGGAATGATGCTAAAGCTGAAACTCCAGTATTTTGGACACTTCATGCAAAGAGTTGACTCATTGGAAAAGACTCTGATGCTGGGAGGGATTGGGGGCAGGAGGAGAAGGGGACGACAGGATGAGATGGCTGGATGGCATCACTGACTCATGGACGTGAGTCTGAGTGAACTTTGGGAGTTGGTGATGGACAGGGAGGCCTGGCATGCTGCGATTCATGGGGTTGCAAAGAGTCGGACACGACTGAACAACTGAACTGAAGTGAACTGAAGGAACTAATGTTGAAGATAAGAAAATAAAGGAGAGAAAGAGGCTGCTTTTCCGTTGTTTACGTAGAAAGCTTATAAAACTCCTAGACAAGAAGTTTGCCCTGTTCACGGAGGCCAACGGTGCCCTCCCGGTCTCCCAAGGGAGTGAAGACACAGAACGTCTTCCGGTTCAGGTCTTAGAAATCCGGACAGATAAGTGAACGCAGGGAGCCTCTATGCTCCAAGGGATCATCCTGAAAAAGAAAGTAATGAGAGGGTAACAGGCAGGAAGGTCAGGGGTCTCCAAATGGAGGAAATAGCCTGCAAGTGTCAGATATTTTTATCTCCCTTAAGCGGCAGGAGGAAACAAACTAGCGATATTTTTTTCCTTTTCTCTACAAATTTAAAAGGGGGTTTCTCTTAAAATTCTGTGTTGCCATGACACCTGGTTTCACCTGAAGTTAACCAATGCCTTTTTCTTATGGAAATGTTTATCTTAAGCTATGCTAATGTACTATGCATTTACCCCAAACTCTGTCTTCAAGTCAGTTCCGCCTTTTGGCTTTACATGATAAACCAGTATGTTGTACTAGATTTTGTTCCTCTAATCTATGTAAATGACACTATTTGTATGCTGCTCTGCCCTTCTTTAAGATTCAAGTTAATCTCTTTATGGCCCAAGATAAACTATTTGGAGCCAATATTATCCCCAAATACATCTTATTGGTGAGGGGCCTGGTGCCATTCTAAGTTTTGAGACATTCCTTTCTTTCATTAACAGACTGCTGGTGACTATATAGCATCCAGCTAAAGACTAGCAGGAGGATACTCTTTCTAACCCCCTTCTGATGCCTATGTCAGAAGCTTTCTCTATCTCCTTTATACTTTAATAAAACTTTGTTACACAAAAGCTCTGAGCGATCAAGCCTTGTCTCCAGCCCCGGATTGAATTCTTCTCCTCTGGGGGCCAAGAATCCTGGCGTTGTAATTCAACATCAACCTTTCAGTAATAGTGAGAAAAAAAGACACGGGGTAAGCAAGCTGCTTTGAGGGAGGCCCAATAGCTTTATTTTTAAAAGGTACTTTTATACCTTGCCTTACACATTGAGGGAAACGAAAGATGCAAAGTCATACAGTGTCAGCCCAAACATTCCAGCAGTTTTGCCCTTATCGAAACCAGGATTTTCTTTGCATACCTTTTAGTATCTTCTGGCCTTGGAGGCCTGTGGACATTTATGACCCTCTTTTGATAAAGGCTGCTCAACCAGACAACGTATTTTCCCTCAAAGTGTTTTTTTCTTTATATTTCTAATCTATGTCAGCCTCAGAAAATGTTCAACAGAGTTACATTTTTCACAAAGCAAAGGTGCAGTGAGTTACAAGAAAGAACCAATTTGCTCAAAAGTCCTGATGTGGTTAATTTCAAGGCTACACTTGTTTTTCTTACATTCTCACTATGTTTACTAATGCATTCCCAGGTGCACAGTGGATAAGATATATGGGAACTTAGCTACAAGCATTGGCCGAATAATGAAATCCTACACCAGCACTACTCTAATAACTTTTAACTCTTAGAAAGGCTCTATGTTTTAGGCTTTCCATGCCTCTCACAGTTGGGAGGCTGTAAATAACTATATGCGTAGCTGCAAGAGTCTGGATATACCTGCCAAGCAAGCTAGAATGCTAACAGAGGGGGGTTGATTTTAAATATTCCTCTCATGTCCAGGAGACTTATTAGCTATAGCCCTAAGTTGATTTTCTCCAGAGAAAGGTGGTCGGGGATAGCCCCCTGTCAATGTCAGAGGAGTTGGTGAAAGTCATGAAATAGTAAAACAGACAGATTCTAATTTGGGGATAGATGCTTGAGAAAGCCTAGGGAGTCCCTTTAGTCCTGAAGCCTTGCTTAACAGTTCTCTTCCTCATGACCTTTGTCATGGGTTGGATCTCCCGTGCTGGCTCCTGGCAAGCTCTAATAATTTTCTGGTGGAGTCTTTACAGTTTTCTATGTAGAGGATCATGTCATCTGCAAACAGTGAGAGTTTTACTTCTTTTCCAATTTGGATTCCTTTTATTTCTTTTTCTGATCTGATTGCTGTGGCCAAAACTTCCAGAACTGTGTTGAATAGTAGCAGTGAAAGTGGGCACCCTTGTCTTGTTCCTGACTTTAGGGGAAATGCTTTCAATTTTTCACCATTGAGGATAATGTCTGCTGTGGGTTTTTCATATATAGCTTTTATTATGTTGAGGTATGTTCCTTCTATTCCTGCTTTCTGGAGAGTTTTTATCATAAATGGATGTTGAATTTTGTCAAAGGCTTTCTCTGCATCTATTGAGATAATCATATGGCTTTTACTTTTCAATTTGTTAGTGTGGTGAATTACATTGATTGATTTGCGGATATTGAAGAATCCTGGCATACCTGGGATAAAGCCCACTTGGTCATGGTGTATGATCTCTTTAATGTGTTGCTGGATTCTGATTGCTAGAATTTTGTTAAGGATTTTTGCATCTATGTTCATCAGTGATATTGGCCTTTAGTTTTCCTTTCTTGTGGCATCTTTGTCAGGTTTTGGTATTAGGGTGATGGTGGCCTCAAAGAATGAACTTGGAAGTTTCCCTTCCTCTGCAATATTCTGGAAGAGCTTGAGTAGGATAGGTGTTAGCTCTTCTCTCAGTTTTTGATAGAATTCGGCTGTGAAGCCATCTGGACCTGCACTTTTGTTGCTGGAAAATTTCTGATTACAGTTTCAATTTCCATGCTTGTGATGGATCTGTTAAGATTTTCTCCCTGATTCAGTTTTGGAAAGTTGTACTTTTCTAAGAATTTGTCCATTTCCTCCTTGTTGTCCATTTTATTGGCATATAAGTGCTGATAGTAGTCTCATGATCCTTTGTATTTCTGTGTTGTCTGTTGTGATCTCTCCATTTTCATTTCTAATTTTATTGATTTGACTTTTCTCCCTTTGTTTCTTGATGAGTTTAGCTAATGGTGTGTCAACTTTATTTATCCTTTCAAAGAACCAGCTTTTGGCTTTGTTGAGTTTTGCTATGGTCTCTTTTGTTTCTTTTGCATTTATTTCTGCCCTAATTTTTAAGATTTCTTTCCTTCTACTAACCCTGGGGTTCTCCAATTCTTCCTTTTCTAGTTGCTTCAGGTGTAGAGTTAGGTTATATATTTGACTTTTTTCTTGTTTCTTGAGGTATGCCTGTATCGCTATGAACTTTCCCCTTAGCAATGCTTTTATAGTGTACCACAGGTTTTGGGTTGTTGTGTTTTCATTTTCATTTGTTTCTATGCATATTTTGATTTCTTCTATGATTTGTTGGTTATTCAGCAGCATGTTGTTCAGCCTCCATGTGTTAGAATTTTTAATAGTTTTTCTCCTGTAATTAAGATCTAATCGTAATGCATTATGGTCAGAAAAGATGCTTGGAATGATTTCAATTTTTTTTTAATTTATCAAGGCTAGATTTATGGCCCAGGATGTGATCTATCCTGGGAAAAGTTTCTGTGAGCACTTGAGAAAAAGGTGAAATTCATTGTTTTGGGGTGAAATGTCCTATAGATATCAATTAGGTCCAACTGGTCTATTGTATCATTTAAAGTTTATGTTTCTTTGTTAATTTTCTGTTTAGTTGATCTGTCCATAGGTGTGAGTGGGGTATTGAAGTTACTCCAAAACCACTGACATCTCATAACTCATTACTGGACACTTCATTGCACTCCAGAGAGAAGAAATCCAGCTCCAGGCACCAGAACTCAGACACAAGCTTCCCTAACCAATAAACCTTGACAAGCCACTGATACAACCCCATCCACAGTGAGGAAACTCCATAATAAAGAGAACTCCACAAACTGCCAGAATACAGAAAGGCCACCCCAAACGCAGTAATATAACCAAGAGGAAGAGACCGGGGAATACCCAGCAGGTAAAGGAACAGGATAAATGCCCACCAAACCAAACAAAAGAAGAAGCGATAGGGAATCTACCTGATAAAGAATTCCAAACAATGATAGTGAAAATGATCCAAAATTTTGAAATCAAAATGAAATCACAGATAGTCTGGAGACAAGGATTGAGAAGATGCAAGAAAGGTTTAACAAGGACCTAGAAGAATAAAAAAGAGTCAATATATAATGAATAATGCAATAAATGATATCAGAAACACTCTGGAGGCAACAAATAGTAGAATAACGTAGGCAGAATATAAGATAAGAGAAATAGAAGATAGAATGGTAGAAATAAATGAATCCAAGAGGAAAAAGGAAAAACTAATTAAAAGAAATGAGGACAATCTCAGAGACCTCCAGGACAATATGAAACGCTCCAACATTCAAATTATAGGAGTCCCAGAAGAAGAAGAAAAAAAGAAAGACCATGAGAAAATACTTGAGGAGATAATAGTTGAAAACTTCTCTTAAATGGGGAAGGAAATAATCACCCAAGTCCAAGAAACCCAGAGAGACCCAAACAGGATAAACCTAAGGCAAAAACACCCCAAGACACATATTAATCAAATTAACAAAGATCAAACATAAAGAACAAATATTAAAAGCTGCAAGGGAAAAACAACATATAACACACAAGGGGATTCCCATAAGGATAACAGCTGATCTTTCAATAGAAACTCTTCAGGCCAGGAGGGAATGGCAAGACATACTTAAAGTGATGAAAGAAAATAACCTACAGCCCAGATTACTGTACCCAGCAAGGATCTCATTCAAATATGAAGGAGAAATCAAAGGCTTTACAGACAAGCAAAAGCTGACAGAATTTAGCACCACCAAACCAGCTCTCCAACAATTGCTAAAGGATATTCTCTAGACAGGAAACACAAAAAGGGTGTATAAACCCGAACCCAAAACAATAAAGTAAATGGCAATGGGACTATACTTACCTTACACGTAAATGGGTTGAATGCCCCAACCAAAAGACAAAGACTGGCTGAATGGATACAAATACTCACATTTTTTTAAGTCTATATTAACTGATATCAGTACTGCTACTCCAGCTCTTTTATGGTTGTTTAAAGTTGTTCTTTTTAACTTTCAGCATATTTATATCTTTGAATCTGAAGTATGTACCTTATATACTTAGATTTCCTTTTATCCAATCTGATAATGTCTGCTTTCTGAGTGGATTATTTAATACATTCACAGTTAATGTTATTATCCATATGGCTGAACTTACAACTGCTATTTTTCGTTGTGTTTTCTATATATCTTGAGTCTTTTCTGTTTCTTTATTCTTCCCTTATTGTCTTCTTTTGTAATGGATGGATTTGTGTCGTAGTGGTAGTTCAAGGGCTTACAATATCTATCTTAAATATCAGAATTTATATTTATATTGATTTAATTCCAGAAATATAGGAACTTTACTCCTCTATAGCTTCATTCATTCCCCACCTTTTTACAGTATTACTGTTATACACACTGTGTGTGATTTCTATATGGTACAAACTGTTATAATTAATTTATATGATCATAGAAGTTGAGAGGAGAGAGATACATTTCTATTGTTACATTAAACTACTCATTTACTCTTTATTGTTCTCTTCACTCTTTCTATAGATTCACACCCCACATGGTGTCACTCCCTGACTTCAATACAGCTTTTGTTTCTATTAGTTTCCTTTGTTCTCAAATATATTTCATTTCTGGATGTCACAGGCTCAACAACATGCATACTGTTTTACGCAGTTATTTTAAAGTCAGTCAGAAGAATCAAGGAGAAGCACACAGCTATATTATATTTTGTATAGATGAAAAGTGTATTTACCAATGATGTGTGTGAGCGTGCGCGTGTCTTCTGTAACTTACCTTCACATTGAAGAACACTCTTTAGTGTCAGAAGGCAGGTCTGTTAGCAACTAATTCTCATAGTTTTATTTCTCCAAGGATGCCTCTATTCCACTTTCATTTATGAACACTTGTTTTGTTGGATGTAAGGTCTTGGTTTACCACTTTCATTTCAGTATCTGAATGACATCACACTGTCTTTTGGCCTCCCCTACTTCTGATAAGCTTGCTTCTAATATTCCTGGGGTTTCCTTGTATGTGATGAGTTATTTCTCTCTCACTGCTTTCAAGATTTTTCCTTTATCTTTGGCTTTCAACATTTTGACTAAGATATGACTGAGATCTCTTTGTATTTGCTTACTTGAAGTTCACTAAACTTAAACGTGTAACATTAGTGTTTTTTTTTTTAATCAAATTTAGGAACTTTCCACCCATTGCAATTTCTTTTTTTAATATAAATTCATTTATTTTAATTGGAGGTTAATTACTTTACAATATTGCATTGGTTTTGCCATACATCAACATGAATCCTCCACAGGTATACACGTGTTCCCCATCCTGAAGTCCCCTCCCTGCTCCCTCCCCGTACCATCCCTCTGAGTCATCCCAGTGCACCAGCCCCAAGCAACCAGCATCATGCATTGAACCTGGACTGGCAATTAGTTTCATATATGATATTATGCATGTTTCAATGCCATTCCCCCACACCATCCCACCCTCTCCCTCTCCCACAGAGTCCAAAAGACTATTCTATACATCTGTTTCTCTTTTGCTACAATTTCATATATTTTTTTCCTATACGTTTTTCTCCCTCCTTTCCTTCTGATACATTTCATGTACATTGACAACTTAATGATATCCCACATTTTTTAATGTTTTTACTTCCTTTATTCTGTTTCTCAGACTACAAAATCTCTACTGATTTATCTTCAAGTTGACTGACAGTTTTTTCTGCCATGTGCCAGAAACCAACTGCTTGACCTCTTAGTGCTTTTTTGACATTTTGATTACTGTACTTTTCAACTCCAGAATTTTAAAATATTTTTTTCTTTATTGGTATTCTCAATTTAATGAGACAATATCATCATATATTCTTTTATTTTTTAGAAATCATTTTCTTTAGTTTTCTGGAGACAATTAAATTGGTGTTTTGAAATCCATTTCTGTTAGATACAACATCTGGGCCCCCATTAAAGAAGTTCCTGTTGCCTGTTTTTTTGTATCTCTTATGTGGATCACACTTTTTTGCTTCTCTGTATGTCTCATTTAGGTTTCCCAGGTGGTTCACTGGTAAAGAATCGACCTGCCAAGCAGGAAACATGGGTTCGATCCCTGGGTCAGGAAGATCCCCTAGAGAAGGAAATGGCAAGCCACTCCAGTATTGTTGCCTGGGAAATCCCATGGACAGATAGACCTGACATGCTATACTCCATGGGTTTGCAAAGAGTCGGACATGACCTAGCAACTAAAACAGCAAACAACAACATGCCTCATTTACTGTTGTTGAAAACTGGACATTTCAGATAACATATTAGGAGCTCTGGGTACAGACCTGTCTCTTCCTGGCCCCAGAACTTACTGTCTTTGTGTTTGCTTGTTCATTGACTCAGTGACTTGGCTGTACTGCCTTGGGGAAGTCTGTCCCTGAAGTAATGTGCAACCTGACCTTACTGCATATGCTCTTCCTGTTTTTAGTAAAAGCTAAAGAGTGTGCTTCTGCTCCCTTAACCACTTCAAGGTCTCCTCTTAACCATTTTGTGGGTGAGAGGCATTTACAGGATTTCTCCCCACACTGAGCCAGGAACTAGTAACTTTAATTTACTTTAATCATTCCTGAGAAGGTGCAGGTTGGGGCATGCACACAGCTTTCTGATTGTCAGGCATAACTGACTTTATTTTTAAGCCTGGCTTAGGATTCTTCTCTGGGTAATGTTTGCACAAAGGTGTGTTTAAGAGTCTCGTGCAATGAAGATCCCACTTGGATCTGATGAATCTGTATGAGGTTTGGGGACACTGTTCAAGTACCCTGTGTCCTTGCCCTGATGGCTCCTGAGCAGAGGCAACATGCACAGCTTTCCCAACCTCTAGAGCTGACTGTGATCCCCAGACAGCCTTTCTCAGATGTTTCCTTAGTTCTCCATGCTTGCCTGAAACAGAGCTTCTGCAAGAGGACTGAAGAAAGTAGAAATGCTGGCTTCCTGCCTCCCCAGGCAGAACCACAGTCACAGACAGAGCCGCGGGTGCACATACCCTGTGGTTAGAATAGAGCTGCTCAGGGCTCAGGCGCCGTGGGTCTGAGTTTCAGGAAATTTTCTTGAGTGGTGTTTCTCCCTCTCCTCTATGCCCTGAGGACAGTTTCCAGAGACTATAGATAAGTATTTTTGTTACAATTCTCACCAGTTAAATTGCTGTTTTACTGGAAGAGGACCTGCCAAGCTGCTTGTCTGTCGGTCCAGAAGGTCCAACTTCAAAGAAATTTTTAACATGATATTTCAGATAGTGTTTCAAGTTACAAGTTTAGTAATTTAAAAATTCACTTATTAACATAACCAAAAATAAGCAGATATGTTAGATATTTTCCATTATGAACACAGTTTTGCAAAAGAAACATACACTTATTTATTTGTTGCTGTTGTTCAGTCACTAAGTCGTGTCCGACTCTTTGTGACCCCATGGACTACAGCATGCCAGGCTTCCCTGTCCTTCACTATCTCCCACTGCTGCTGCTAAGTCACTTCAGTCATGTCCAACTCTGTGCAACCCCATAGACGGAAGCCCACCAGGCTCCCCTGTCCCCGGGATTCTCCAGGCAAGAACACTGGAGTGGGTTGCCATTTCCTTCTCCAATGCATGAAAGTGAAAAGTGAAAGGGAAGTCGCTCAGTCATGTCCGACTCTTAGCGACCCCATGGACTGCAGCCTACCAGGCTCCTCCAACCATAGGATTTTCCAGGCAAGAGTACTGGAGTGGGGTGCCATTGCCTTCTCCGACTATCTCCCACAGTTTGCTCAAATTCATAGCCATGGAGTTGGTGATGCTATCTAACCATCTCATCCTCTGCTGCCCTCTTCTCCTTTTGCATTAAACCTTCCCCAGCATCAGGGTCTTCTAAGTTTTAAATTAAAAAAAAAAAAAAAAAAAAAAAACTAGAGATACCAACAAGAACGTTAATTTTTCTTGTAAGTCTTAAATTTATGTCCCCAAATAATGGGGAGCATTTTTCAGCTTAGGTCACAGGAAGTGCCCTGGGAACAACCAGTCTACTGTCAGCAGCATCACTTCTGCTCTCTTGGGTAGCCCAGAATCCTGTTGCTGTCCATGGTACATAAATATACATTCCACTATGTAGCACCAAGACAACAAAATTAACTTCAGGCCTAACTTATCTCAGTTCTCACTCGTATGTCCAATGAGAAAAATCTAAAGACTTTTGCTGGAGGATGAGAAGGACTCACATTCAGTGATGGGAAATGACTGTCGACAGCCCACACCCACAGCCCTGAAACTGCCACACAGGAGCTTCTGGAACACAGGAGCCTGCTGCTCTACTGCCTGATTTCCTAGGGTTCTAAACAAGATACAACGTTAATCCTTGCTCATGGTGCTGTTTTCCAAATCCAACACTTAATCCTCTGTACAAGGCCCACTTCCAGCCTCATCTCCTCTCACAGCCACAACCTAAGTCCAGAAATTCACACCATTCAAGAGTCCTGATTGCAGGCAGTGCCCACTGTGACAGAACTGGTCAGTGTTGGCTCTCGAGGGAAGCCCCCAAGGACCTCTGTGCTCTCCCTGGCATGGCTGCCACTTGTCTCTACTGTACTCTCAGCTCCAATGGATAAACTCTGTTCCCACTGGGTCAAGAAAGGCTGCAATGCTGAACATAACTGGTGTCCCTGCTTCCCTTCAGGTTCCTGGGTTCTACACACCTGATAAAACAGTCCCATCATCTGATCAAAAAGTCTCCCCTCCCTTAGGCACAGATGAGTTTTAGTTTCCCACAGATAATCATAAAACATAATGTGAATCTTAAGTATATTTTTCAAACCCTTTTTTCAATATTGATGTATCATAATAAACACCCCAGCAGTTAAAACTTAATACCCTTTTCTTATATACCTAGACCAACAAAATTTTAATATCATCATAGCATATAAATACAAAGTTTCAAAGAATTAAACTTCAACATCATGATGAAATCTTCACAATTCAAAGGACAATCAAATATAATTTCCCTAGTACATCTAGCAAGGTCATGGATCATTAGCCTAATTATATTTCTTTTTATTATGCCATTTGGCATTCTGCTTTTTAGCCATCTATTTAGAAATGCAAACATAATACTTTTACTAAAAGAAAAAAATTAAAAAAGAAGTTATTATTGTTGCATTCTTTGAACTGATGGGGTATGCTTTACAAATAGTTTTAGGAAAAGCATCTCCAAAAATATAATGAATCTTTCAACATCTAAAGCAAATCTAGAATTCACAATATGTATGTTCATCTAACTATAGCTTTGTATTTTGATGTGAGGCTTGCAATAGAAATGCATTATTAAAAGCAGATACTATGCTAAAGGTTACAAAGTACTAAAAGTTTATGATGTATTCCCCAAAACAGATCTAAATTGTCTTATTATAATTGGTATTTCAGATATTATTTTAGGTCTAAGAGACAAATAGAACCATCCAACCAAAACATAGCCTTGCCATGGTACAATAAGAAAACTTAACACCAATACAAACAACTAGGCCTGTCAGAGTATCATGCAGGCCATCAGCCTGTGAACACTGAAATATCCACTGACACTGATAGCCATAAAAATATGATAAAACATATTTTAAAATCTAAAGATAAAGATTTGCAATTAGTAAAAGTAAGGCACAGATACTTCCCTGGTGGTCCAGTGGATAAGAATTTGCCTGCCAATCCAGGTTCACTCCCTGGTCTGGGAAGATCACTCATGCCACGGAGCTGCTAAGCCTGTACACCACAACCACGGAGCCCATGCACAAGGATGGACTAGGCTGATGTCAGGCTGCAGAGACAGTGGCAGCAGAGGGTAAGCCGAGCCCACACGCCTGCAGGCTCCCCAGCTGTCATGTTTCCACTGTTACTATTACTACTGCTGAAGCTGCTGCTGCTACTGTTTCCCAAAATATATCATCTGAGGAACTCATTTGGCATTGGATTAACTAGAAACTTCTTTTTGAGGGAATTCTTACTGTCAAAATTATTCCAGTGTACATCCTCTCACTTTCCTGCTCATAAGCTCAGTTAAACTTAATCTTTAACTGGACATGAAGATCTTGAAGTGGCTTAGGAGCACTTAGGATCACTCAACATTAACAGTCACTGAGCTTGCCTGTGAGTGGCAGGACACAGGTCACATGTACTTGCTCTAGAGGGTTTCTTAAAAACCTTTAAAATGGACAGATTTGTGTGTGTGTAATGTGTCAACAGGGGCTTCAGGCAACACTGGTTTTTCCATCTTCCTCATGATTCTTTGGGAAATGGGGCTGCTATTGTGCCAAATCAGCAGGTTGATGTTTAATTCTGACCTGGAAGCATCATACTCATTTGTTAAAGGACAGCTAGGTGAAACAACAGTCTGATGAACTCCCTGTACCTTCTCAGCAAATCTCCTTATGTTTTCATAGCCACAGTGAAGATGGGTGAGCTAAGACATCAGCACGGAACTTAAGCACAGGTGCCATGAGAAAAAGTGAAAGGCTCTGTCTTGAGTTACTTCGGGGAGAAAGGACTGAGAAATACCAGACACTCTTCACTGCTGCCACTCGGCACCCACAGAGCATCCTCTTTCTCATCATGCCACACAGCAAGGTGTCCAGTGGAGGAACCTCCATTACCACAATGAAGACATGTTTTCTGAGAGTTATTAAAGGCCAGAACATTCAGCCACACTCTTAGTTTCAAGAAGACAATAGATCACAAAAAAATGTTTTAGCTATTTTGAAGTATTTAAAGAAAACCAGAATCTGTAGCTTCCATCACATATGAGAATAGCTTGAAACACCTTCATAAAACCACATCACAGCATTAATGGCTATTAATTTCACTGGAAATGAATGTCTGCATATGATAAGGGGAACCACTTGTTAACAGTTTGAACTGTGCATGTCTACGTACATCCAGATATTTTTCAATAGTAAATATTGCAGTGCTGCACGAGCTTAGGGTGGTTGCATTCATGGACATGGAACCATACAGAGGGACCCCAAGTACAAAGGACTGACTCTAATTTAAATGGAGATTTTCAGCTGCTTAGAGGGCTGGCACCCTTGACCCCATATCACCTGTATCTGGAAAATATGTTTTTCTTAAACAAAATTTTAAATTAGATGGAAATTTTAAAGTAGATGGAATGGATAGCTTTTTCTTCCAAACACAACACAGTTAAATACAACTAGCTTTCTTTAGCCATATAACCATTTGTAGTAGATTGGTCTCTCACCAACACATCAGAGGAAGAAAAAAAGAAAACAACTTTTTCTTCCAGAAACAAATCTGAAAAGCAGGGCTTGGAACTAGACCCTGGCCAAGAAGATGCTGACAAGCTCATTGGGAGTCAGGATGGAGGTGGGACGACAAACTGTCTTTAAGCTGAAGGTCAACAGCTGCATCACCACCAATGGGTTCAAATGATAACCCTGGAAAAGGTCTGTCACCATGGTTTATGGAACAGGCTCATGACAGGGTGAGGCAACTGTGCTGAGCTGATGCTCCACTCAGATGTGAAGCTTGCATGCAAAGAGGCATCTCATGCCAACTAGCTGAGGTTGCTGTCTTTATGATTTGGACATAATCTCATTTCAGAGGCTTAAAAACTGAACACGATGTCAAAGAAATCATAAAATCCTATACTTTCAGGCATTATGAGACAGCTTCCTTGTCTATGTTCACTTAACAAAGGAAAGGAAGTAATAGGAAGCAGGGAGGGCAAGAATTTCATCCCATAAAACAGATGCCCTATGTCATTCCTGTCCGCTTGATAGGTGAAGGCCCTGATGCCCAGCCCTCCATGGCCTATGCTGCCCTGCCCATATTCCTCACCTAAACAGCTTTTCCATCACCAGTACCATCCATGAGAAGACATGATGACTCAGTCTATGCGTCCTATATACAAAGATGCTGTGGGAAAGATTTTTAGACCATTTATCTCTGCCAGAAAAAAAATGTGGGTCTCCATTTACCTTTATTCCATGACAGAGCCACCTTGACCAAATTGATTATTGTGAGATAAGTGATTTTCTGGCTTTAATCATTATCAGCAATAGTCAAGGTTATGTATAAAGTCCTCCTCCTCCAGTCACCTGGTTTATTTGCAGCAAATGTTTATTCAGTGCCTACAAGGTGCAGGCTTACCATTGTTTCTGATCTAAAGTCACCAGCAACCAGCTGTATCACAATAAATGGTTCTGAAAAATTCACTGTGTCACATTTGAGTTTGCATCACTGTCAGAGCAATAGAGATGTGTGGAGTGAGTCTGAAATGAATACGGATGAAAACAACTCTGGGTCAGACATCTAGCTACAACTTCCAGGTCAGAGCAAAAGTTCACAGGACCATATCACCCTTCAGTTTTCACTCATCTGGGGAAGCTGTGCCAGGAGAGTCCCGAGGCTTCAGACCTCAATTCTCTTTCTTTCACCCAAAAAGACAGAGCTGCTACCACACCTCTTCAGGATGAAAGATGAACACCAACAGCAGTGCCTTCCTTCTGAGCTCATTGTTCTGGGCTTTACTATACTTTCCTGAATGGCTGCCTTAAGAGATACACAAAATTAGTTCATGATTAGTTCAAATTAGTTCAAAATTAGTTAAAGGCCACTGTGTGAACCAGTGGGAAAATATTATATGAAAATGTTTTCTTCCAAATGTACTTTTCCTTCTCTCTAGGACTCAAGTGTCACAAGATGCATCAAAGGATCTAACACAGAATGGAGATGCTGGAACTGGATACAAGAGTCTCTTCTCTGTGTCAAGTTCAAGATGATTATTTAGCTAGGTTCTACAGGGCATCCACTCAGGTGTTAGAATAGGAACAAAATACCAAACACATGATCAGTTACTAAGGACTGATTTCTTGCTTGATTTCCAGTTTGTTTCTAGACAACTAATTATAAAAGCAAGCAATTGCTAAAATCTTGGAAATATGGATCATGGGGCTGCAAACCAAATAGTCAGAACACGATCACTTGGAGATAATTATTTGCTGTTCTATCTGGGAAAGTCTTACTTAACCACATGTTCTAACATGCTAACCCCTGCTATCTGCTTACAGACTGTGGAGGGGACACAGCCCTGAAAACAACCCTGGTGTCAAAGTTTTTCTCCAATGAAAGTTCACACTTATCCCCAAAAAACTGTCCAACTTCAGAAAACACACGAATACTCACTTGCTTAGCCTTAGTCTTTGTGATGCTGTCAGAAATGGGTTTCTTTCTTTCTTTGACAGTAGATTTAGAAAACAGTTCCTCAAATTCATGATAATCTATGGATGGCTCTTCAATTTTTCCCAAATAAGTGAAGCACTGGAGTCTCTAAATTTAAGCAAAAACCCATGAGAGAGCCGTCAAGCTGGACTGCAGGGACAAGAGGACAGAGGCACCAGAGGGGCAAGGAGAGGAAGAAGGGAGGTTGGGGATGGGGGAGATGCCCTTTTCTGTAAGACCAGCACTTGTTTAATCAACCAGCATGATGAGAAACAGCGTCAATACAGGATGGAACCTTTGCCTAGAAAGAAATTCTTTCTAGGCATTTCCAGGAATTCTCAGTCATCAAGTCATTGTATAAAACATGTAAGAACCCTTTTTAGTATGGCTCTCCAGGCAAGAAATGTCTGATATCTCACATTCCAACCTGACCCATAAGTTCCATGGGTTAAAGAGTGGCATTTCTGTCTCCCTACCACAGTCCAGCACTCATGTCATCTGACTCCTCAGTGACCACAGAGACAGGTAGTACCACCTGAAAATGAAGGTCCATTTTAAAAAGCAAACCAACAAAATAAAAGAACTTCTTATAACGCATATGGAAAAAACGAGTTTGGAGCACAGCTGGAAATGATGCCTCAGCAATTGGAAGTGACCTGGGAAAGTACTCAGAGAATGAACAGCAAAGTTAGAAGCAATCAAAATAGACCCTCCACTATGATTCACAGAAGAGAAAATTAAGAAATGACGATGAGTCTAGTAAGTATCCTATGTCTAAATCTGTGCCACATCACAGACAGCCACAAATTCAAAGTCAAGAGAACTTGAGATAAGAAAGTCCAGGGGAAATTTAACGGGTACGTTTTCTCTGGCACCACCCCAAGGCTCAGGGAACCAGCTTGTGGACTATCCATGGGTAAGTAATACACCAGCAGCAAACCTGCTTGGAAGCATTCTTTTATAAATATCATATCTTTCATAAAAGTCATATAAGTCTGTGATTTTATGACCTCACAGTGTTGCAAATCATCTATAGATGTGCCATGAAATGGTCAGACCTTAATCATTTCACACACGGGGTGAAATCCACACATGTGGGTTTTTGTGTATCACTTTTCTGAATAGTAAAACAAGACCATGCCTTCAAAACGATGCAGACTACATCCTCAACGTTTTGTCTGTTTAACAATTTGATTTACTTTTATAAGTTATTTGACAGAGTGAGGCAACAGCTCACATAGGCCAAGAAAGATCTATCCATCCATCCTTAAAAGGTCAATGAAAAACTAAATATGTTGAGGTTTGACAGAAAACAACAAAATTCTGTAAAGCAATTATCCTTTAATTAAAAAAATAATTTAAAAACTATATAGACAGAAATTTGTACATTGATACACATTATTTATCACTTGGATACTTCTGGATAAAAGTCTAAAATTGCTCCACTAAATAGCGATGTAAAAATCTACAGACTAGCTTTAGAGTGGTACAGAGAGGAAACCACTTCCCTCATATTGACAAATCATGCAAAGATGAGCCCCACGGGTGTTAACCTTCTACTGTGCAGCTGAATTCTTGTCCAAAATAGAGGATTCATCAGCCAACAAGGCTCTACTGGCTGCTTCCTACTCCCTTTTTCCTGATTCATCCCAAATCCAAACAAGCCAAGAGGCAACGAAGGAGGAAGAATGCCACACACCTGAGGTGTCAGTAAAGTGCTACTCCCAACTTGTCCTGGGAGAGGAAGGCCTGATCCAGGAGCGGGTGGGGGCAGAGGGGTTAGAGGAGGTGGAATCCGCACACCTGGAGGAGGAGGTGGGGCAGGAGGTATTCCTTCACTGGGAAGAATTGCGGGAGGAATCCCCGGTCTGGGAAGAGGGGACGAGGGGTATTCCCACCCCTGGAAAAGGAAGGGGAGGAGGAATTGCCAACCTGGGAAGAGGGAGGATGGGAGGAATTCCCACCTCGGGAAGAAGTCGGGGAGGAGGTATTCCCATGGTGGGAAGAGGGGGGGCGGGAGGAATTCCCACTCCAGGCAAAGGTAGAGGAGGGGGTGGCAGTATCTCTGGACCTAGACAAGGAGGAGGTGAGAGGCCTGCTGGACTGGGCAGTGCAGGCCCAGGTGCACCGGGGGTCAGGGGTGCTGGGGAAGCCTCGCCGCCCAGGCCAGGCATCAGAGGGGAGGTCTCTGGAGGAAGAGGTGGTGCAGTGGGGATGTCACAGCTGTTTCCAGAGGAGGGGAAAGCAGAATGCTCCTGGCTGGTTTCAAACCCAGTGTGAAGAGGATGGGAAGGCTGGGACCCCGCCTGTCCGTGACTGTCAGACAGGGGAGGGATGCTGGCAGTGGAGGCTGGAGGGATGGCTGTGCATCAAGCTGAGTTGATATTCGCCTTGGAGACACGACCAAAGAGATTTCTGAGCAGAACTTGGTCTGAGGTCCCGAAGGCAAGGGCAGCCCCACTGATTCTCCATGCGCAGTCAAGGGTTGGGGGCCCACTGGCGGGGGTCCCCCAGGAGGAAGTGCCAGCACACCACCCTCTTCCATCGGGGACATCTGGATGGACTTGGCCTGTACAATCCTTTCATATCCGACATCATTTTCACCCAACCTGAGGGCTTCCAGACCCGCCTTTACGGTGAGGTCCAGTTTAGCTATCCTGGTCTTCAGATCCTCAATGGTCTGCTCCAGCTGCTGGATGACAGTGGCCTGACCCTCAGACTTCATGTCGCACACTTCCTGGGGGGCAACACAGACATCACAGTTGAACAGAAAATCAGGGATACTCCAAACATCAAAAACTAGACCCACCAAACTCAGCAAAATGTATTCATTTGTTACTTCTAAAAGCTCGCTCCATGGAAACACATTATTTCTACTATGTGTCCCTTCTTCTCTGCCCTTGGATTTCAAAGTGGATTACATAGATGACCATGAGGTCCTAAGGCCCTTCTCTAATTAATCTTCAGATGAAATCGTCGGAGATCAGCAGACCTCAGTGAAGAGGGAAACCAAGGCTGAGTGATAGACCCACTTAATTTCACCATAGACCACTCTCCTTCTTGCCCAGTAACATCTGCTTTATGAGGACATTTCCTAAAAATATTTTAAATCCTAAGTTTTAAAGTTAGTTGCAACTTCTAAAGAGTAATCTCTACAGGAGTCCCCAGTAAAATCATAAGAAATATTTGCAACACCCACACAAGCATGTATAGACATGTCTTATGTGCATGTATAGAACTTATTTCACACTTATTACAATTCAAATATTTTATTCAAGGCATTTCAGAAAGGGATACCTTTGGTCGCCACAATTTATCACAATGGCCAAGAGCAACTGTGCCCATGTATGACTCACTCTCACCCCCAAACGGTACCTTCCTCTCCCAAAGCATGCCATCAACCTTTCAAGGAAAAGGACTTTGGGTAGAGAAAAGGGGAAAACCCTCTCAGTAAACTGACTGCCAATAACAGATGAGTAAGAAGAAAAGAGGAGGCAGAGGAGTGGGCAGAGAAAAATGAGGAAAGCAGGAACAGGAGAAGGAAGAAGAGGGGATAGACCCCAACTGAGTGAAGCGCAGGTCAGACACCTGATCACACAGGTTCACCTGTCCCACATCGATGTGGGGATGAGAGGACCCAGAACTGCTTCTCCAGAGTGTCCAGGGCTTTTCACACAATACCCCAACAGAGGCCACCATCCACAGCATGGACATTTTACTACCTTCCCCACATGGGAACCAGGCCTGCTCTTAACCTATCAACTGAGAGGCGATACAAAGATGATGCAAAGTGTGAAACTAAACTCCTATCCTGCTTGCCAAACACTAAATCCAAACAAAGTCTCCACAAAATAAAAAATAACTTACTTTGCTATTTTTTAAAATTCAAAACAAATATCTAACCCATTTACAGTGGAAAAGCTGCAGACAGACAAGACAGAAGTGGGTATTTACAATAAATAAAGCACTTTTGTGCTACGTGTATATTTATTTAAAATCTTCACAGGTAGTTTCTTTTTGCATGGGGGTAGGGAAGGTATAAAGATAACAGTCTTAATCCTAAACCAATTACTTCTTCTCTAAAAATTCTATATTTTACTATAACATTTCACTTGCTGAACATCAATTATGATGCTTATTAAAATCAGAATAGAACTTGTAACTTCAAAGACAAGCACCTACACAAGGTACTTATTTCCCTATAATCAAAAAATACCAAATAGCCCTTACTGTGAATGAAAGCTGAAAAGGAAATTAATTTGCCTTCTAAATAATAAAGAAACATAAACACTTATTAAATAGGCAAGCTTATGAGAGATACTTCTATTTATGCATGTTGTGTGTGTGTGTGTGTGTGTGTGTGTGTGTGTATATATATGTATGTATGAAATCTAAGTTACTATTTTTCACCAATGTCTATGCTGCTGCTGCTAAGTCACTTCAGTTGTGCCTGACTCTGTGCGACCCCATAGACAGCAGCCCACCAGGCTACCCCTGGGATTCTCCAGACAAGAACACTGGCGTGGGTTGCCATTTCCTTCTCCAATGCATGAAAGTGATAAGTGAAGTCAAGTCGCTCAGTTGTGTCTGACTTGTAGCGACCCCATGGACTGCAGCCTACCAGGCTCCTCTGTCCATGGTATTTTCCAGGCGAGAGTACTGGAGTAGGGTGCCATTGCCTTCTCTGTCCCGGGTGGTACTAGTGGTAAAGGAAAAACAAAAAACAAAAAACCCCGCCTGCCAATGCAGGAGATGCAAGAGACACAGGTTGGATTCCTGGGTCAGGAAAATCCCCTGGAGGAGGGCATGGCAACCCACTCCAGTATTCTTGCCTGGAAAATCCCTTGGACAGAGGAGCCTGGCAGGCTACAGTCCATAGGGTAGCAAAGAGTTGGACACAACTGAAGCAACTTAGCATGCATGCGCACACACCAGAAACGAACACAATGTTATAAATCAACTATAATAAAATTTTAAAAAATAATAAAACAGCACCTACCACCCTTTCCCAAGACCCCCTCCACCCTTCAGAGAGCAGTTGGGCCCTAAACTCACGTGAGTCTCAGACCATTCCTCCTCGTGGAATGTCAACTCTATTTCAACAGATGCCTGTGTCTATTCAACACGTTTCCCCAAAACTTCAAGGAAGCCCTGGCACAGAATCACCAATTCATTGATCACCAATGAATCAATACATGGATATCTAATCCCCAACCACGACCTTCTGGCTCTGGTTCTGCAATCTCCTGTAAACCTCTATCCCCTACATGGGCCCTGAGTCAGCCACGGTCACATGCGAGGTCACGCCCCTGCTCACCAGGTCAGTCTAGACTCTACCACCACAGCCAAGCCTTCACATACCAGCACCCCAGTCCCTCTCTCCCTGTCACATCAGCCTGGCTGTCCCCCTGTCCCCTGCCTATACCTCAGCACCTCAACACCATGTAAGACACATGTGCTACCTGTTCTCACTTTACCGTCTTAACTATAAACCTCAGTAAGGCTCAACCCTGCTCTGCATTCTCAACTCAGCTTCCAGTTGCCTCCCTCAAACCACGCTTGCCAGTGAGATGATGAACTTCTCAAAGGTTTTACAAAGGTTGATTTACTGAGAAAATGGAAGAATCTGGGACTGTGTATACTTGGAATACCCACCCCTGCACCTCCTTCTGCCTCCTCTTCACGGTGGACACACTGCTCTAGACAAAAGTTCTTCCCTTTGTGTCCTGAATCAAATTCTTTGCTGCATACATGAAACTTCACTCTTTAACTGTTCCTTCTCTCTGAATCATGAGCATGCCCTTCTTGACCAGACATTTCCAGAATCTCAAATACATTAAATTTTTAAAACGTCTCCCTGACCCCACATCATTCCCTACTACCAGCTACTGTCCTATTTCTTGGTTTCCTTTCACATCAAAAATACTAGCTATATCATGAAAAAGTCTACAAATAACAAAATGTTGAAGATGTGGAGAAAAGGGAGCCTTCATACACTGTTAGTGGGAATGTAAATTGATGCAGCCACAATGAAAAACAGTATGGAGGTTTCTCAAAAACTAAAAAAAGAACTACCATATGACTCAGCAATTCCACAGCTAGGCATATATCCAGAAAAATGATTCAAAATGATATATGCACTCCTACGTTCACAGCAGCACTATTTACAATAGCCAAGACATAGAACCAACCTAAAGGTCCATTGATGGATAAAGAAGATGTGGCACGTATATACAATGGAATGTTACTCAGCCATAAAAAGAATGAAGTAATGCCATTTGCAGCAACATGGATGGACCTAGAGTGTATTATGTTTTGTGAAATAAGTCAGAAGGAAAGGACAAATACTATCTATCACTTATATGTGGAATCTAAAAAATAATACAAGTGAATGTATAAAAAACAAACAAACTCACAGACATAGAAAACAAACTCATAGTTATGAAGGAGTGGGGAAGGACAAATTTGGGGCATGAGATTAATGAACACAAACTATCATACATAAAATAGATAAGCAATAAGGGTTTACTGTATAGCACAGGGAATTGTCCCCAATATCTTGTAATAATAATCTACAATCTGAAAAAATACAGACTCACTGTATGGTATACCTGAAACTAACACAATATTGTAAATCAACTATACTTCAATTAGAAAAAAACCTGCCAGAAACTTTCCTGGTCCAGTGGGTAAGACTCTACACTCTCAATGCAGGGATTAAGGGTTCGATCCTTGGTCAGACATGCTGCAACTAAGACCCAGTGCAGCTAAATAAATAAATAAATACTAGAGAAAAAAAAAGGAAGAAAAAGAAAAGCCTGCCAGCTAGAATACCTACACCTGCTGCCTCTGGCCCCCCTTCCTGGTTCAGTCCACTCTGCACTGACAAGTCTAGTCTGACCGCCATCCTGAGTGCAACAGACACCGGTAACCAGCATGACACCAAAGGCATTCTCACTCCATGTCCATGCCTTCAGAACGTTCTCACTGTTGACTAACCTTGACTCCTTAGAACACCTTCCTCTCAAGCTCTGATGCTCCATTGCCTCCACCTTGCTGGCCACAGTCTCCTGACGCCCACACTGGCTTCTCTGCTCAGTGTGTTAAGTATATCCCATGGCCTCCACTCCACTCTTCCCAATTTTCTCTCCTATAGTCTAACCTGGCTGCACATACTCCTGCCCCTTAAAACTGTGAAGGCCTTCTTGACATCAGGAGGACAGCAAAAGGACTCCTCCTTGGATGCTTGAGGCATCTACATGAAGACCCTAAGGATCCTATCTTAAAACAGGCAGCCTGGGGAAGAATGTGGGATTTTCAAGAACCACCAAATGGGCAGTGAGCTCTCTTTGCTCCAGGAGCCCTCATTTGGACTCAAGGAAGCCTGAGACCCATAAGAGAGCATCAGCACTGGCTGAGATAGTTGGAGGGGGAGATTTGGCCACATGCATCAGTAATCTTTCAAAATTCACCCCTTGACAGCCAAGTTTCAACTCTGGAAAATCTATCACAGATAACCAAAACGAAGCATCACAAGATTATTGTGAAGATTAGATGAGGTGGGCTGTGGCCCATGGTGTCGCTACGAGTCAGACATGACTGAGCGACTTCACTTTCACTTTTCACTTTCATGCAATGGAGAAGAAAATGGCAACCCACTCCAGTATTCTTGCCTGGAGAATCCCAGGGACGGGGGAGCCTGGTGGGCTGCCGTCTATGGGGTCACACAGAGTCGGACACGACTGAAGCGACTTAGCAGCAGCAGCAATGATTAAAGAAGGCTGAATGCCAAAGAATTGATGCCTTCGAACTGAGGTGCTAGAGAAGACTCTTAAGAGTTCCTTGGACAGCAAGGAGATCAAACCAATCAATCCTAAAGGAAATTGACCCTGAATATTCATTGGAAGGACTGATGCTGAAGCTGATGCTCAAATACTTTGGCCACCTGGTGTGAAGAGCTGACTCACTGGGGGAAAAAAAAAACCTGATGCTAGGAAAGACTGAAGGTGAAAGAGAAGAGGGCAACAGAGGATGAGATGTTTAGATAGTATCACCAACTCAATAGACATAAATCTAAGCAAATTCTAGGAGATGGTGAAGAACAGGGAAGCCTGGTGTGCTGTAGTCCATGGGGTCACAAAGAGTTGAAAGTGACTTAGAGACAAAACAATGAGTGATTAAAGAAAAGTCTTCAGTAGAGGAAAATTCCAGCCAAAAAATGCAAAGAAATGACAACATTTGAAAATCACAATCCTTAAGTGTTTACTTAGTGAATAGATGGGAAACCCATTAGAAAAAGGTCAACTGAAAAAATCTGCAATTAAAGATCAAGCTGTCATCCCCAAATCCGCATGTCATTCAGAGTCAACACAACAGAGGCTGGCAAGCATGGTTAAGTTTAGTCTATTGTGGGGGGTGTGAGGGGGTTGGGGGGGTTGGGGGGTGAATGCTTGTGATGCTTCATTTTGGATTATGATAGATTTTCCAGAGTTGAAACTTTGGGGTCAAGGGGTGAATTTGGACAGATTACTGATTCATGTGGCCAAATCGTCCCCTCCAGCTATCCCAGGCAGTGCTGATGCCTTCTTATGGGTCTCGGGCTTCCTTGAGTCCAAATGAGGGATCCCAGAGGAAAGCTGTCCAATCCACCGCTTACCCACCAGGCACCCATTCTGTCCCTCTGGGAAAAGAGACCTGAGGACTTAGCAAGGGTCATACCACGTCAGCCTGGACCTGTTCTCATGTAGGGTGGCAGAGAGCTCTGTGAATGCTTACTTAACAGACTAGTGTTGTCTTTGTGGGTTGCTGCTGCTGCTGCTGCTAAGTCGCTTCAGTCGTGTCTGACTCTGCAACCCCATAGACGGCAGCCCACCAGGCTCCCCCGTCCCTGGGATTCTCCAGGCAAGAACACTGGAGTGGGTTGCCATTTCCTTCTCTAGTGCATAAAAGTGAAAAGTGAAAGTGAAGTCGCTCAGTCGTGTCCAACTCCTAGTGATCCCATGGACTGCAACCTACTAGGCTCCTCTGTCCATGGGATTTGCCAGGCAAGAGTATTGGGGTAGGTTGCCATTGCCTTCTCCAATCTTTGCGGGTTAGGGTTACCCTAATCCTAAACGATTTCTATTTACATTCAATGTAATAATGCCATTGCAGCATATTAAAAATTACATTTTTGAGATGCATACTTAAGTACCTGAGATTCAAACGGCATGACGCCAGGAATTTATCTCAAGTTGGTCCATAAAGCAAGCATGGTGAGGGTGGTGATGAAGCTATTTCAGCACTAAAAATGCTAATAACCATGAGAGCTGGGTGATGGCCTGTGGGCCTTCATAACACTTCTGTTTTATGTATGATCACATCTTCACAATAAATGTCTTCAATCATGCTATTAAAAAAAAGGTTTAATGATATGGAAAAATATGTCACAAGTATTACGTGAAGTAATCAAAATTACACAGCTGAACAAAATATGTTCCTGATTCTGCAAAAATACCAGATATAACTCTCCTTATTAAAGAGGCAAATTGCTATGGTGGGAACATGACAAGTTTCCAGGACTTGCACACTAGCTAGACTGCACTGAACTCCCATTCCCACCAAGGGATAAACTTTGACCAGAGCAGGAGGGATGGACAGAGATACAATTTTCTCTTTTGCTTCTTGCATTGATGGCTGGGGATTTAATCAGGACACACCAGTCCCATAAGACACTGCAGGCCTTGCACCTAAACTGGGTAGAACAGGCTGACCCAAAGCTGCTTCTTCACTATACAGAAAACTATACAGGAAACACAGGGCCCAGGTTCCCTCCACATCCCCTTCCCTACCCAACCTACCCCACATGACACATAGTTGGGGTGCCCCCTAAGTCCTGGTCCCTTCACTCTGCTCCTTGATCAGAGCATCTGTGTCTAGACTGGACATGTTGACCACAGCAATAAATGTAAATAATTGGCCCTCGAATATAAATAAGCATAACTTTTCTAAGTGCTCAGCTATTTAAAGTTTCATTTTATTTCGTATTTTCATGTTATTTAATCAACAGTTTACTGAGCCCTTACTATAGATAAAGCAGCTCTAAGTTAGTTTACCAAAAACCTACTTGCTGAATGAAATAGCATTCACCTGATGACAGAAGGCTGAGCGCCAAAGAATTGATGCTTTTGAACTGTGGTGTTGGAGAAGACTCTTGAGAGTCCCTTGGACTGCAAGGAGATCCAACCAGTCCATTCTGAAGGAGATCAGCCCTGGGATTTCTTTGGAAGGAATGATGCTAAAGCTGAAACTCCAGTACTTTGGCCACCTCACGAGAAGAGTTGACTCATTGGAAAAGACTCTGATGCTGGGAGGGATTGGGGGCAGGAGGAGAAAGGGATGACAAAAGATGAGATGGCTGGATGGCATCACTGACTCGATGGACGTGAGTCTGAGTGAACTCCAGGAGTTGGTGATGGACAGGGAGGCCTGGCGTGCTGCGATTCATGGGGTCGTAAAGAGTCAGACACGACTGAGCAACTGAACAGAACTGAACTGATGACAGTCAGGGAACTTACTAGTCATTAGTGCTCTCCAGTCATTTCTGCACTAACCTCCTCTCCCCTCTCCTCATTTACACTTATACAGTTAGTAATTTCAGCATGTGGTGCCTCTTTGCAGTCACCCACTACAGTATCTGTGGCAGGGGCAGGGGTTGTTGGGGGACAATTGTTCCAGGACCCCATTGGGGCCAAAATCTACAGATGCTCAACTCTCTTATATTACATGGCCTAGTATTTGATTATAACCCACACATCCTCCTTTTAATTCATCTCTAGATTACTTATAATACCTAACATGATGTAAATGCTATGTAAACAGTTGTAAATACAACATAAATTCTATGTAAACAGTTGTTGGTGCCCAGCAAATTCAAGTTTTGCTTCACAGAACCTTCTGGAATTTAAAAATATATAATTTTCCATGTGCAGTTGCTGAATTGGTGGATGCAAAGAATACATGGATACAAAGGGCTGACTGTATTTATAAATATTAATAGGCCTCTTGATTTGCTAAGCAAATATCACAGGGCTAGACAAACAGGAAACAACAGCCAGAGGACAGCCATAAAGGACTGTTTACCATCACAACAAATCTTCTGGGTCAATGAGGTAAGATCACAGGTCTCTGCACTGGAGTTCTGTTGGGTAGGTGAGCAGTAACACCATAAAACGTAGAAAACATTTGTCTGGATAGAAGTATACAATGTAAAGGGCATGTCCACACCTACTGTCAGCTTTGTAAAGCACAGCAAGGATTTATGACCATAATTTCAAAGACACCAACTGAGGAATTCAGGTTCCAGAATGCGCCTGATGTACCAAGACCAGAAAGCAACAGAGCCAAAACTGGACACACTCCACTCTCCTAATTCTTATTCCAGGCGTCTTCCACTTCTGTGTGGGACAGCAACTCTGAGAAAGGCTTCTGACCAACATTCTGTACTAAGATATAAAAGACAGAGACCACGAGCTCTGCGCCCTGTGGGGGCTCACAAGCTTGTCACAATGAGCATGGGATTTTCCAAGCAAGAGTACTGGACTGGGGTGTCATAACCTTTAGGTTTAAAAAATATTCACAAGAGAGATCCCATAAAACTTACAACAGAAAGACAGTGAAAATGTTTTTACCCCAACAATAACTAGAAATAATACAAAATTAAATACCATTCCAATAAGCAATGAAATATAGGAAGCACCCAGAAACCAGCTCAGCAAAGAAAACACAAACCAGCTACAAAAAGGTCTAAAACTCCCTTAAAAGGACATAAAAGATGATCTGAATAAATACAGAAGTCTTCCACTGTCTTGGAGGATATTATTAAAATGATAATAGTCCTCAATGTAATCTACAAATTTAGTAAATTCAACACTATCAGAACTTTTTCAAAACCTCAACCACTTAATTTAAATTTATATAGAAAACTACAAGCCCATCAGTGGCTAAGTCCTGATAACGTTCAAAATGTGAAAAAGGAAACACTTCTCTGGGTAACAAGACATACCGCAAAGTACATTTATGACAGCTGTTTGGTACCCAATGAAGATAGAAAAATATACATGTAAGGAAAAGAATAGACCCTCAGACATGGACTTATCCACATACAGGAACGATATAAAGTTGGCATTAAAAACCAATGAGTAAAAACTCTTTAGCAGATGATTTTGAGAACACTGTCTTGCCAGGTGTGTCGTACCACACACTAAGAGGTCTCTGGACAGAGCAGATGTTGAGATGCAGATGATGAAACGATAACACTATGGAAAGCTGTGGATGAGAGAATGCTGGTGACCTTGGCCTAAGAAACGGTTTCTTAAATGAGAAGAAAATATCACAAACCATATTTGAAAAACAGATCTGATGATATCAAAATTAAGTACTTCTGTTCAACAAAGGGCACAACAAATTCAAAAAAGGGATAAAACACTAGGGAAAGAGATGTATAACATATAAAATTGATTCTATACTTAAGATTTTAATTGAATCCACTCCAAATAGTTTAAATAGCAAGAACCCTCCTGTAGGGCATTCTTTGTCCTACAGAGTCTTAGAGGGGCTAAAGACAAAGTAAAGACCATTCACCAAGCCATGACTGAAAACCAGACCACAAAAGCAGTGGCTGCCTCTTCTCTGATCTGAATCACTTTGCTGCACACCTGAAACTAACACAGTATCGTAAATCAACTATACTTCAATTTTAAAATGGTTAAATAAATTGCTTTTTAAGTATATATGGTATATGGGATTCCCAGATGGCTCAATGGTAAAGAATCTCCCTGCCAATGCAAGACAATGTGTGTTCAATCCCTGGGTTGGAAAGATCCTCTGGAGAAGGGGGTACCCACTCCAGTATTCTTGCCTGAAAATCCCATGGACAGAGGAGTCTGGCAGGCTACAGGTCATGAGGTCACAAAAGAGTTTGTCATGACTTAGTGACTAAACAAGCAAACACGCATATATAGTATATAATTATTTATATATAATATGTTGTATTTATATATGTGTCAGTTTATGAACTTCAGTCTCAGGGCAACAGGGAACCACAGAAATGTTTCTAGTCTGCGAGTAGCCAGTTCATCTTTTAATTTTAGTTTACTCTCAGACTTCCCTGGTGGTACAGTGGATAGCAATCTCCCTTGCAATGCGGGGACACTGGTTCGATTCCTGATCCAGGAAGTTTCCACATAACCTAGGCAACTAAAGAACAAGTGCCACAACTATTGAAGCCCGTGTGCCCTAGAGCCTGTGCTCTGGAACAGGAGAGGCCACCGCAATGAGAGGTCTGTTCACGGCAACTAGAGAGCAGCCCCCACCCTCTGCACTATAGAAAGCTTGCACACAGCAACAAAGACCCAGCGCAACCATAAATAATTTTTTTTTTAATAGTTTACTCTCTTGCCTTGTAGAGAATTACTGGAAAATACCTAGACTGAGGGCAGGGAGAATATTTAGGATCTCAAAGTTGGATGATCTGTTCTAGTAAAAGTAGAGGCAATGGGAACAGAAATTACAAGCCCTATCAAAGAGAAAATTTTAGAGTAGAGAAAATGGAAGGCATGATTGATGTCAAGCTCAAGTATGGGGAGGTAGGAAAACCAAAGAATACATTAAGGCTGGATGCCATGCCTTGGTTGTGAAACTGGGAAGCAGGTGTTTAGAGGGTGGGGAAGAGAGTGAGTATAGTTTTAGGCTCGGTGACCCTCCAAGACCTGTGACAGATCAGCAGGATGTGCCTAATGCAAGAGAGAGGGGCCAGAGGTGCAGACAGCTGTCCACTGGATCTAGATGGTGATGAAGCCAGAGGTGGTGGGCTCAGCTATTATCCTGAAGCAGATGGTACTGAAAATGATCTGTGAATTTAGAATCAAATGAGGCTCCTTACAGATACCATCCAAGCCAGAGATAAAACGCTTCCAGTATCACTTCTTCACTTACATCACATTTTCAGCCCAGAGACAAATATCTCTCCACTTCAACCATTGCACTTTTTATTCAGTCTTACTTGCCCACCAATAACACATCAGATACAATGGAGTCAATACATTTTTTAATTTTTCCAAAAATGAAATAAAGACACATCAAACCCTATATCCTGAAGAAACTGCCAGGATACTATCCAAACATTTTACACGGTTTAACCAACACAGCACTGCAAGCACAGTGAGATATGACTGCTGACCATCCTGGACAGCTGCAGGGTAACACCTCCTGTGGAGAGATCACACCTCTCACCACTCCTCGGAGGCAAGCACTGGTCTGCAGCTTTGAAAGATGTTGGGTAGGGGACAATATGTACAATATATACATATTGTACAATAGGAAAAATATGAAAATATGTACAAGTACATATTTCTAAAAGTCTATCTCTAATGTAACCTCATTGTTTATATTACTCTTTTCAAAGATAACACTTGTATGTTAATAATGAAGAGACTCATGGCTAACAAAACTTTCCTCAGAGTATTCAAATGCATTTATTTGGAATCCTGAAATACTTCTTTTCTAGTCCATTTGCTTCTTAATGAGCTTAAGCAAGCTGCACTTCCTGAAGGCCAACAAAACTTTTTAAAAAAGTAAAATATAGAGAAGCTCTCAAAACCTTTATCTCTTTAGTCTCTTAAGAAAATTTTCATGTCAATGCAAACTTTTAAATGAAATACCATGGACTCATAAAAGTTATTTGAGTAAGCACTTCCCTCATAGCTCAGTCATTAGAGAATCTGCCCGCAATGCAGGAGACCTGGATTTGATTCCTGGGTCAGGAAGGTCCCCTGGAGAAGGAAATGGCAACCCACTCCAGTATTCTTGCCTGGATAATCACATGGACAGAGGAGCCTGGCAGACTACAGTCCATGGGGTCGAAAGAGTCGGACACGACTTAGCGACTTAACTACTACTACTACTACTACTTCTACTACTACTATATAATACTAGGGAAAATTGAAAACAAAAACCAATATACTAGAGTGCATTGAAATAAAAGAATTAGTAGTAGTACTTTTATTAAGAGGTTAAAACTAAAAGGAAAACTGCAAAGCCTATAAAGCATTCAAGAATCAAAGACTTATTGTAGACAATGTATCTAAAAGGATTTACACAATGTATTTGTGCCAATATTAGAAAGACTTCATACACTGTAAATCCTTGGGTCATAATATTGTACAACACAGCCTTCTTTCCTGGAGATTTCCATAAAACAGGTCCACCACCCACCACACCCCCATTACTACCTTGGTGTTCAAAACACAAGGTCCTGAGTACACATCAGATAGCAGCGTTCCAACTCAAATCCCCTTTAGTAACAAAATTTGATCAAAACCATCAAGTTTTTACCACCAGCCAAAGCCAAAAGCATCTTTACTCCATGGTATAATTGTTCCTCCAGCATAGGGATTTTCTTCCACTCTAAAGTTAGTGAGGTTCTAAACATACATTACTAGAAAAAACAGTTAACTCAAAACCACAGCTCATATATGAATGGAAGGATTGGATAAGACTTGGAAGAAGCTTCCCAGCAGAATTACATTCACTTTTGCAACCTGGGAAACCTAAGAGGGAGGAAATTATCACTGGGGACTTCTCTGGTGGTGCAGTGGGTAAGAATCTGCCTGCCAAAGGAGGGAACATGGGTTCAGTCCCTCATCTGGGAAGATTTCACATGACATGGAGCAACCATGCCTATGTGCCACAAATACTGAGCCTCAATTCTAGAGTCCAAGATCTGCAACTACTGAAGCCCACATGCATAAAGCTTCTGCTCTGCAACCAGAAAGCCACCACAATGAGAAGTCTGAGCATTGTAATGAAGAGCAGCCCCCACTCACCACCACTAGAGAAAGACCACACAAAGCAACGAAGAACCAGCACAGCCATAAATAAGTAAATAAATAAACTAGTTAAAATTAAAAAAGAAATCTTGCCCCATCTTACAGGAAATAAGTGAGACACTTAAAAAGGGAGGCCAATGGAAAGACTTCTCAGCCTGCACTCCTGCAGGGCTGCTACTGTGTGTAAAGAAACAATTTAAGTGTCACAGAATTCTTCACACGTGCACTAGATCCCAGAGAACTACCATCAAGGACCATTCTGCCTGAAGTATAAAAAGAGACCAAAAGGAGTAAGGTTAAACATTTTAAAGCATAATTTTAAAACACAACAAAAGCTTAATGTTCTCAAGAAATTACTCTATTCCCTGTGAAAATTAAAAGAGGACAATTTTTGACCCATTGCAGCTCTGGCATAACAGATAATAAAGCTACCAATAGGTTCAGGGTATGCCGGACACTGACTCAATCACAGAATAATGGCAGTCATTTCCCATGCAATCAATCCCTAGAGAGACATCCATGAAGGGAAGACACAAAAGCTTCCCTCTCTCTCACCCACAGTGGAGCAGGTGTCTAAGAACAACACTCCCTGGCATCCTCTGCTAGCATCCAATAACTGTTATCTCTTGTTCTTATCTTTCTGATGTTACAGTACCCTGCATTACTACCATTTCAAATTGACCAGAAGTTTTATTTTCTGTGTATTTATATATTTAACACTCAAAAAATCTCAGAAAGTTTTCAGTCACTGATATTATATCCAATAACTTTATATTGGATATGAATTATATCCCACAAGTCACTTGGGAGTGAATGAAGATGGCAGAGGAACAAGACATGGAGCTCACCATCTCCCCAGAGATACATCAAAAATGCATCTACATGTGGAATGATTCTCACAGAACATCTACTAAATGCTGGCAATGGACCTCAGACCTCCACAAGGGCAAGAAAATCTCCATGCAACTGGGTAAGGCAAAAGAAAAGAAGAGAGAAAGGAATCAGGACAGGACCTGTGGCCCTGGGAGGGAGTTGTGAAAGAGGAAAGGTCTCCTCGCTGGCAGGGAGATCAGCTGGGACAGAGGAGGAGCTTCGGAGCCTTGGAAGACAGCATGGTGGCAGGTATGCAGAGGGCAAGCAGAGAGAGTCCTGCACGGTCAGGCAGTGCCAACTGGCATACCCTAGCCTCAAACGCTCATACTAAGGGGGCTTTGTACCGAGGCTCAAGCCTAAGGTCAGGCTTGGGGAGAGGACTACGGTTGGCTGCACGAAGACAGCAAGCCAGCCCAAGGGCATGAGGGTGTGATGCATTACAACCAAGGGAGTTCAAGAAGAAGTTTTGGACCACCCAAGAGGCAAGAAGCCACAGCTGTGAAGAGAGGGTCAAGCCCACCATAGGAGCCTCTATCTCTGCACATGCTCTCAGGCATCAGGACACCACCTACATGAGCTACAGAGGCAGACATGAGCCACCACTGTCATGTAGGGTTCCAGAGGCATGGACCACTACCACCACAGACGGTCCTGAGAGCAGATACAGGTTGCGACTCCCCATTCCTGGCAGCATGAGCAGCCCACCAACAACAAAGTTCCCATGATGCAGCACTGACCACTGTCCTCATCCCCCTAGGGCAGCCAGCCACCTGTACCCAGGAACCGCCGATTGGGAGCCAGCTGTTGCCCCAACCTTCCCAGGGGTGTGTGCATGGGCTGTGCACTGCGCACCCCTTATCAAGGGGATAACAGCCAGCACATGCTGAAAAAACAGACAGCAAGCATCCATACCAAAAACAGCCCTCACCCCTCCAAAAAATTAAACCCACACAAGCTACGAAGGGATGCTCCCACATATACATAGTCCTCCAAGACTACAGTATATTGGTTTCTCCTAAACTCACAGAGTAAGAGAAATATAAAAATGAAGAAGCAGAGGAACCACTCTTTGCTAAAAGATTGAGAGAATTCCCCTGAAAGATCAATGAAACAGATTTCTTCAGTCTAATAATGGAAGTAATGAAATACTGAAAGAATTAAGAAAGGCTATCAACAGAAATGCAGATAACTGTAAAAAGGAACTAAAAACTATAAGGAGGAGCCAAGAAAAATTAGAAAACTCATTTGCTGAGATGAAAACTGAGCTCATGACAATGAATAGCAGGATGACAAATACAGAAGAAAGAATAAGTGACCTGGAAGATAGAATAATGGAAATTACCCAATCAAAATAGCAGACAATTACCCAATCAAAATAGCAGACAGAAAGCCAAATGAAAACAAAAAGAAATATAAGAAACCTACGGGATGATATGGGCTTCCCTCTGCCACTGCAGAGGGTCCTGACAGCAGATACGGGTTGCTGCCCCCACATTCCTGGAAGCACGAGCAGCCCACCAACAAGGGTCTGGTGACACAGCCCCGATCACTGTCTTCATCCCCCTGATGCAGCCAGCCACCTGCACCAAGGGACTGCCAACTGGGAGCCAACTGCTGCTCCCACCTTCCCTGGTGGCTCAGACAGTAAAGAATACATCTGCAACGCAGAAAACCTGGGTTTGATCCCTGGATTGGAAGATCCCCTGGAGAAGGGCATGGCAACACACTCAAGTATTCTTGCCTGCAGAATCCCCATGGACAGAGGAGCCTGGTGGGCTACAGTCCATGGGGTCACAACAAGTTGGGCATGACTGAGTGACAAAGTACAGCACAGCACATGGGATAATATAAAAAAGGGCAATCTACACAAAACAGGCATTCCAAAAGGAGAAGAAAGAGAAAAGGGGATTGAAAACATATTTGAAGAAATTATGGCTGAAAGCTTCCCAACACTAAAGAAGGAAACAGATATCCAGAATAGGAAGCACAGAGGGTCCCAAACAGACATCAAGACACGTGTATACCTGTGGCAGATTTATGTTGATGTATGACAAAACCAATACAATATTGTAAAGTAATTAACCTCCAATTAAAATAAATAAATTTATATTTAAAAAGACATAATAAAAATGGCAAAAGTTAAAGAGAGGATTCCAAACCCAGCAAGAGAAAAGCAAACAGCTAATTACAAGGGAACCTCCATAAGGCTATCAGCTGATTTCTCTATGGAAACACTGATAAAGTTTTCTGGAGAAAAGGGCATAGCAAAATATATTCAAGGCCTTGAAAGAGAAAATCTGCAACCCAGAGTATTCTAGCCAGCAAGATTATCATTTAGAACAGAAAGAGTAATAGTAATTTCTCAGACAAACAAAAACTAAAGAATACTAAGCCTATTCTAAAAGAAATATTGAAAGGTCATCACTACATAAAAAAGAAGCAAGATAATATTTGAAGGAGGAAGGAAAAATTGGGAAGGAAATCATTTAAATCAGCCAGTATACAGATCAAAAGGGTTTCCCAGCTGGTGCTAATGGTGAAAAACCTCCCTGCCAGTGCAAAAGATATGAGAGACCTGGGTTCAAACCCTGGGTTGGAAAGTTCCCTTGGAGGGAATGGCAACCCACTCCAGAATTCATGCCTGGAGAATCCCATGGACAGAGGAGACTCGCAGGCTGCAGTCTGTAGGGTCACATAGTTGAACATGATTGAAGCAACTTAGCATACATACACACACACACACACACACACACACACACACACACACACATAAAGATCAAAAAGAAAAAAGAAAAAAAACTATTTGTGAAAGCAATGATAACACAAGGAACAGCAAAAGGATAAACACAAAGATGTAAAAAAAGGACATCAAAATCACAAAATGTGAGTAAAGAGAATAAGAATATGCATATTCTTTTTCTTTTTTTAGAACATATGTGAGCCTGTATGACTATCAGCCTAAAGCAAGCAGATATAGGAAAAGGTTAACATATGTGAAGAACAGAGCAACCATAAATCCAAAACATACAATAGATTCACAAAAACCAAAAAGGGAACACAAGTTAAAATAAAAGGAAATCATCAAACCACAAAAAGAAAAAAAAAAAAAAAAGAAAGGAAGGAAGAAGAAACAATCAACTGGAAAACAAGATCTGAAATGGCAACAAATACATATGTGTCACTAATTACCTTAAATGCTAATTGACTGAATGCTCCAATCAAAAGACACAGAGTGGCAGACAGGATTAAAAAAAAAAAAAAAAAAAAACAGAGTCTACAATATGCAGCCTACAAGAGGACCAACTTAGGGCAAAGGACACACAGACTGAAAATAAGGGGATGGAAAAAGATATTTCAGGCAAATGGAAATGATAAGAAAGTGGGAATTTCAATACTCATATCAGAAAAAATGGACTTTAAAGACTATAAAGAAAGATAAAGGACACCACATAAGGATAAAAGGATCAGTACATGAAGAGGATAATATAGTCATCATCTTATATGCACCTAATATGGGAGCACCCAAATACATAAAACAAATACTAACAAACAGAAAGGGAGAAATCAGTGGGACTACATTAATATTAACCCACAACTCATACCAATGGACACATCTTCCACAAAGAGAATCAACAGGACAACAGAGATTCTAAAAGTATACATGGAATATTTTCTAGGATTGACCACATACTAGGGCACAAAACTAATCTCAACAAATTTGAGCATTTATTTATTTATTTCATGCATCTTCTCTGACCACAATGGCATGAAACTAGAAATCCACCACAGGAAAAGAAATAAGAAAAAAGTGACTACATGGAGACTAAACAACATGGTGTGAATAGAAGAGAAATGAAATGCAAAGGAGAAAAGGAAAGACACACCCATTTGAATGCGGAGTTTCAAAGAATAGCAAGGAGAGATAAGAAAGCCTTCCTCAGTGATCAGTGCAAAGAAATAGAGGAAAACAATAGAATGGCAAAGACTAGAGATCTATTCAAGAAAATTAGAGATACTAAAGGAACATTTCAGGCAAAGATGGGCACAATAAAGGACAGAAATGGTATGGACCTAACAGAAACAGAAGATATTAAGAAGAGGTGGCAAGAATACACAGAAGAACTATACAAAAACAATCTTCACGACCCAGATAATCATGAGAGTGCAATCACACACCGAGAACCAGACATCCTGGAATGTGAAGTCAAGTGGGCCTTAGGAAGCATCATCATGAACAAAGGCAGTGGAAGCGATGGAATTCAAGTTGAGTTATTTCAGATCCTAAAAGATGATGCTGTAAAAGTGCTGCACTCAATGTCAGCAAATTTGGAAAACTCAGCAGTGGCCACAGGGCTGGAAAAGGTCAGCTTTCATTCCAATCCCAAAGAAAGGCAATGCCAAAGGATGTTGAAACTACCACACATTTGCACTCATCTCACATGCTAGCAAACTAAAGCTCAAAATTCTCCAAGTCAGGTTTCAACAGTAGGTGAACCATGAACTTCCAGGTGTTCAAACTGGATTTAGAAAAGGCAAAAGAACTGGAGATCAAACTACCAACATCTTTTGGATCATCAAAAAAGCAAAAGACTTCCACAAAAACATCAACTTCTGCTTTATTGACTATGCCAAAGCCTTTGACTATGTGGACCACAAAAAACTCTGGGAAATTTTTAAAGAGATGGGAATACCTGACCACCTGACCTGGCTCTTGATAAATCTGTATGCAGGTCAGGAGGCAACAGTTAGAACTGGACATGGAACAATAGACTGGTTCCAAAGAGGGAACAGAGTACATCAAGGCTGTATATTGTCACCCTGCTTATTTAACTTATATGCAGAGTACATGATAAGAAACGCTGGGCTGGGTGAAGCACAAGCTGGGATCAAGACTGCTGGGAGAAATATCAATAATTTCAGATATGCAGATGACACTACTCTGATGGCAGAAAGCAAAGAACTAAAGAGCCTCTTGATGGAAGTGAAAGAGGAGAGTGAAAAAGTTGGCTTTAAACTCAACATTGGGAAAACTAAGATCCTGGCATCTGGTCCCATCACTTCATAGTGGGGAAAAAGTGGACAGTAACAGACTATTTTTCTGGGCTCCAAAATCACTGCAGCCATAAAATTAAAAGATGCTTGCTCCTTGGAAGAAAAGTTATGACCAATCTAGACAGCATATTAAAAAACAGAGACATTACTTTGCCAACAAATATTCGCCTAGTCAAAGCTATGGTTTTTTCCACTAGTCATATATGGATGTGACAGTTGGACTATAAAGAAAGCTAATAATCACTGAAGAGTTGATGCTTTTGAACTGTGGTGCTGGAGAAGACTCTTCAGAGTCCCTTGGACTGCAAGGAGATCCAACCAGTCCATCCTAAAGGAAATCAGTCCTGAATATCCATTGGAAGGACTGATGCTGAAGCTGAAACACCAATACTTTGGCCACCTGAGAAAAACATCCATTTCTCCTTTATTGACTATGCCAAAGCCTTTGGCTGTGTGGATCACAATAAACTGTGGAAAATTCTGAAAGAGATGGGAATACCAGACCACCTAACCTGCCTCTTGAGAAATCTGTATGCAGTTCAGGAAGCAACAGTTAGAACTGGACATGGAACAACAGACTGGTTCCAAATAGGAAAAGGAGTATGTCAAGACTGGATATTGTCACTCTGCTTATTTAACTTCTTTGCAGAGTGCATCATGAGAAACGCTGGACTGGAAGAAACACAAGCTGGAATCAAGATTGCTGGGAGAAATATCAATAACCTCAGATATGCAGATGATACCACCCTTATGGCAGAAAGTGAAGAGGAACTAATAAGCCTCTTGATGAAAGTGAAAGAGGAGAGTGAAAAAGTTGGCTTAAAGCTCAACATTCAGAAAACGAAGATCATGGCATCTGGTCCCATCACTTCATGGGAAATAGATGGGGAAACAGTGTCAAACTTTATTTTGGGGGGCTCCAAAATCACTGCAGATGGTGACTGCAGCCATGAAATTAAAAGACGCTTATTCCTTGGAAGAAAAGTTATGATCAACCTAGATAGCATATTCAAAAGCAGAGACATTACTTTGCCAACTAAAGTCCATCTAGTCAAGGCTATAGTTTTTCCAGTGGTCATGTATGGATGTGAGAGTTGGACTGTGAAGAAAGCTGAGTGCCAAAGAATTGATGCTTTTGAACTCTGGTGTTAAAGAAGACTCTTGAGAGTCCCTTGGACTGCAAGGAGATCCAACCAGTCCATTCTGACGGAGATCAGCCCTGGGATTTCTTTGGAAGGAATGATGCTAAAGCTGAAGCTCCAGTACTTTGGCCACCTCATGCGAAGAACTGACTCATTGGAAAAGACTCTGATGCTGGGAGGGATTGGGGGCATGAGGAGAAGGGGAAGGCCGAGGATGAGATGGCTGGATGGCATCACGGACTCGATGGACATGAGTCTGAGTGAACTCCAGGAGACGGTGGTGGACAGGGAGACCTGGCGTGCTGCAATTCATGGGGTCACAAAGAGTCGGACACGACTGAGTGACTGAACTGAACTGAACTGAACTGATGCGAAGAACTGACTCACTAAAAAAGTGATGCTTTTCCCTGATGCTGGGAAAGATTGAAGGCAGGAGGATATGGGGACGACAGAGGATGAGATGGTTGGATGGCATTATCAACTCAATGGACATGAGATGAAGTAAACTCCGGGAGTTGGTGAAGGACAGGGAGGCCTGGCATGCTGCAGTCCATGGTGTCACAAAGAGTGGACATGACTGAGTGACTGAACTGAATTGAACTGAAACAACATGCTACTAAAAAACCAATGGGTCAACAAGAAAATCCAGAAGGAAATTACAAAGCAACAAGGTAGTACTTGTTCTACTAGTTTCTTCCTAACACCCCTTAATGCTAAATTTCAGTAACATTAGATTAATACTGAAAATGCAAAAGCAAGAATGAACAAAATATTAAAGTTTTCCTCTTTTTCCACTACCCATAAAATTTATATTTGGAAGCTTAGAGCTACTGCATTATCATTGATAGCAACAATAGTTGCTTGTGGGTTGATTTTAACTATCAACCCACAAAAATAGGAACAGATGTTCTCTCTACACAAATTCTATAGAAGTATCATTCTATCTTCACTACTGATTCAATCATATGTATGTGTGCTCAGTCATGTGCAACTCTTTGGAACCCTCTGGACTGTAGCCCACCAGGCTCCTCTTTCCATGGGAATTTTTAAGGCAAGAATACTGGAGTGGGTTGCTATTTCCTATTTCCTCCTACAAGGGTTCTTCCTGACTCAGGGATCGAATCTGTGTCTCCTGTATTGCAGGCAGATTCTTTACCCACTGAGCCATCAAGGAAGCCTAAGTATACCTCAGTGAAAATGATTTAATTTCAACCACCCAAAAATGTTAGTAGTCTTCCAGGCTAAATTCAACTATTTATTTACCAATAGGAGGTCTCAGTTCAGTTCAGTCGCTCAATCACGTCTGACTCTTTGCGACTCCATGAATCACAGCACACTAGGCCTCCCTGTCCATCACCAACTCCCGAAATTCACTCATACTCATGTCCATCGAGTCGATGATGCCATCCAGCCATCTCATCCTCTGTCGTCCCCTTCTCCTCCTGCCCCCAATCCCTCCCAGCATCAGAGTCTTTTCCAATGAGTCAACTCTTCGCATGGGGTGGCCAAAGTATTGGAGTTTCAGCTTCAGCATCAGTCCTTCCAATGAACACCCAGGCCTGGTCTCCTTTAGGATGGACTGGTTGGATCTCCTTGCAGTCCAAGGGACTCTCAAGAGTCTTCTCCAACTCCACAGTTCAAAAGCATCAATTCTTCAGCACTCAGCTTTCCTCACAGTCCAACTCTAATATCCATACATGACTACTGGAAAAACCATAGCCTTGACTAGATAGACCTTTATTGGCAAAGTAATATCTCTGCTTTTCAATATGCTACCTAGGTTGGTCATAACTTTCCTTTCAAGGAGTAAGCGTCTTTTCATTTCCTGGCTGCAATCACCATCTCCAGTGATTTTGGAGCCCCAAAAAATAAAGTCTGACACTGTTTCTACCGTTTCTCCATCTATTTCCCATGAAGTGATGGTACTGGATGCCATGATACTAGTTTTCTGAATAGGAGGCCTAGACACACACACACACAAAATGGTCAACTGGTATTCATAAAGGCCTCAGTATGCTCAGTGCCCATCTTACTTACTGGCAGAGAGCGGATGTGGCATAGGTATTTAATCGATAGAAGAGGATGATAAATGGATGGAATCAGGCAAGGAGAAAGGAAAACCAGAAAGAAGTGGAAAGGAAGCCCCAAAGAGTCCCTAAATCCAAGAAGTATATGTGATATGATACAGACAGAATACAGAGACATGGAGATGACTGCCAGTCACACCAGCTGGGGCAGACACAAAAGAGGAAATGGGAACTCAAGGAGCTTTTTCAGATACTAAGTAAAGAGAGACAATAGTGTGTTACAAGAGCATAAACACTGCTAGACAAAGGCTCAAAGTAAGGAAAATGAAATGCACATTCATAGAACAGTAAGGTGATTAACGCGACTAAAATAGAGAGTTTCTGAAGGAAACCATGGGAGGTAAAGGCTGCAAAGTGAGGCGGGTAAATACTGTTTCTCCTCTACCGACTCCCTCTTTAAACATCAGTACCTCCTGCTAATCACACAGTCATACCCCCATCATGTGCTTTCCTTCTCCAAACCCCCAAGAAAACCAAAATTTCTGATAAAGTGACAAAAAGGGTTACAATCACAGAAAATGAAAAAGAGAAGAAGAAAAAAAAACCTGACATAGAAACAATTTGAAAAAAAAAAAAAACTTGACTAGAAATATTAATTTTCAACTAGCAACTCATTATATCCTTACCAGAGTTTGTATATGATTTCAGAGTGGTTTTGATTTCACTAATTTGGTTTGGACTACTTTGAACTACATAGCCATTAAGGCAATAAACTAGGACAGGAAAGTAAATAGCACCAACTGTCTGCCTTCTATGTGCCAGGCAGAGTTGTAGGAACTTGACAAACACTATTTCATTGAATTCTAATATTATTCATTTGGAATTATTCCTCCACTTTCATACATATCAGAAAAAGTTACTTAAGAGGGACCTAACTGTACATCGAGCTATGGTGCAGATTTACCTAGAGTAACAATAATTAGTAACTACTGTTGCCATCACCCAAGGTGTGTGTTCAGCACCTTTTTAATAGGACCAGAAGGAAATATGGCTGTAGATGCACCTGCTCAAGGTCAAATACACATGGCTTGTATCCAAATGCCTAAACGCATGAAAAGCCAGGCCAGTCATTAAAACCCATCACTGAAGCTACTGGTGTGCTTAACTTCAAACCACGATCTTAAAGGAACAATGAGAAAGTGTGTTTTAAGCCAAACTAACTCCAGTACTTTGGCCACCTCATGAGAAGAGTTGACTCATTGGAAAAGACTCTGATGCTGGGAGGGATTGGGGGCAGGAGGAGAAGGGGACGACTGAGGATGAGATGGCTGAATGGCATCTCGGACTTGATGGATGTGAGTCTGAGTGAACTCCGGGAGATGGTGATGGACAGGGAGGCCTGGCATGCTGCGATTCATGGGGTCGCAAAGAGTTGGACACGACTGAGTGATTGAACTGAACTGAATTGAAAATGACTTGAGAATAGTATTTCCAGTCCCAGCTTACACTGCTGAATCATATTCAGAGACATGAGACCCGCAGTAATGCAACTTACAGGGGAAAGGACAGCATTCTTGTAAAACCATTCCCTGGTGTAGTAACACTGATGCATTATACATAGAAAGGGTGATTCTTGACCATCACAAATTTATTGGACAATGACTAGACATCTACACTCTATCAGATACTACTGCTGGGTATAAGACTGCTCCTGGCCCCATACATTCAGTCTAATAACCTAATAAGCTGTATGAGAAAGTCTGTAATCCTAGAGTGGGTCCTCCTACTTTGATATAAAAATCAAGGTAGCCTTTAGAAAAGCTACAGTGAGAAAAGCTACACAATCTAAATTGTAAAGCCCAGGCCCTTAATTGACTAGCTAGTGCTCCAAAAGCTCACTGACACACTTCATTTTATTTTATTCATGTTAATAACAGATTTTATTTTCTAAGTACTGATCCTGGATGGGTCACTGACCAGCTTAATGCCCTGAAGCAAGTTACTTCACATGCCTGACCCTGGTTTGCTCATTGGGAAAACACTGTCACAAGGATTAGAGATAATTATGCAATGCACCAACACAGAGCCTTGCATTTAGAAGTGCAACAAATATAGCAAACATCATAATCACAGGATTTATAAACCAACAATAAACTGACCAGAAACATCAAATTAGAAGCAATGGGGGGTGGGGGACAGGGACCAAAGATAGCTCTATGTATGAATCAATAGCTGACAGGAAGTAAAAAGTTAAGAAAACGACGTAGATACAAAGTTTCAAAAACAGCCAACTAGAGTCACCAGACAATTACACTCAATAGCAGCTGAGGGCAACACCAATGATTTCACAGGATGAAACCATGATGGCTTAAAGATGACAAAAGCCATTTAAAACACATGAACTATTAAGTCCACATGTTTAAAAAACAAAAAAAAAAGCTAAGCACATAATTAAATGACTTTGGAAAGATTTCTATCAAAAGTGATTTAGCATCACCAACTTAACATTTCATATGCCTAAACTTTAACTGTAAAACTCTATTCATAAGCTTGTGCTTAAGTATAGCGCATACAAAGGAATCTCTTAAATTTCATAGCAATTTTTCTACTAAACACTGAAAAAGATGTTTTTTCAAATTAACTATGAAATTTCAGTTCAATGGCTTAAGACATCATCAGCTCCTGAATAGCTAAAACAAGATAAAGTCTTGGTCCCTTTATTGCTAAATGCTGTTATATCAGCAACAAAACACAAACATGTACCATGCAGATCTCTCTTCACTTGAATTTTCTCCCCACATTTGGAAGGCAGTAAGAAGAAAAACATCTGTTCCTTTCTGCAGAGCTGACAATCCTCATTCTATGTTTTAAAAATAAAAGATGTTCACTGAGCCTTATAGATCTAATTATCACCTGCTTCAAAGGGAGCTGGCAATTAACTGATCCAAAGACTTTCAAATTAAAGCCAGAAAACAATTTCCCTGAGGACAATGCTAGTCCTCGCCAGGGCTCTAGTAATTTCCAAGACACCCATAAAATACTAGAGGATGGTAAAGAATCAAAAAAAAGGCAGATGACAAGAAAACAGACAACAGCTGAGGAACAGAGGCCTGTGTCACTCTGGATTCCCTGGATTCACAGGGAAGCTTCCAGGAGAGCTGTCTGGAGAAAGCCTGTTTCATTTGTTATGCCCAAGTCTCTAAATCTCCCAATGACCACCAGGGAGCCGGTATCTGATGCAAAAGCAAGAGAGTTTTTATTACCAAGCTCGAGCTGGGGCTCCCACCATTACCGACACAGCGGCTAAGGAGAGGAGCCCCACATTTTGGGTTACACTGCTTATATAGGGAATATTCAGGTGAAAGGGTAACAAAGGGGGTGTTCAGGCTGAAGGACTACTGATTGGTTACCCTCTTCTATAGGGTTGTGTGTGGATTTCTGATTTGTTTTTTTACTTCCACGGTAGATCATTACTTCCAAGGTAAATCACAAATTCTTGAAATTAAAGTCAGGAGGTTTAACGTAAGGTCTGATTGGCTCATGCACAGTGGGGCAAGTTTAGGCAATATCCAAAGTCTAAGTCTGTTTGCCCAGTACCTTTGCAAAATGGAGTTCTTTTACAAGATGGAGTACCTCAGGCTCTTCACATTGACCAGCAATCACCCTGCATCTAGCCCAGGAAGGCCAGATGCTCAACAATGAAAGGAGTTCGCCATATTAACAACAGAAACTGGAAAATATTGTAAGTGAAGGCCTTAAACCGCATAATATTTTTTTAAGTTTTTTCTCTATATGATGCCTTACAGTGCTGAACATCCAAAAATGACTAATAAGCAAGAACATTCAGACTAGAATCAGTAGACTCAGCTATTTATGGCTCAGCCTCTGAAAGAATTAGTGTGACCTTGAAAAAGTTTCATCTCTTTGTTTACCTCCATGTGACTACCAGCTACAAGATTAGGTTAAACCTACCAATTCTTTTTTTTAAGAAAGTGAATGGGTGAGATAAATATACAAGAAACTGCTATCCAAATAACCAATGGCTACTGACCACCTACATCCAAGCATCAAATATAAAGCACTGTCCCGTATGTATCACCTTCTGTGGAATCTAATATATGACACAGATGAACTTACCTGTGAAACCGGAACAGACTCACAGAGAACAGATTTGAGGTCGCCAAGCAGGAAGGGGTTGAGATGGAGTGAGAGGTTGGGCTTGGCAGATGTAAGCTATTACATACAGAATGGATAAATAAGAAGGTCTACTACATAGCACAGAGAACCATATTAAATATCCTGGTATAAACTATATAGAAAAGGATACTCAAAAGAATGTATATAGTGACTGGACAACAAAACATATATATATATGTATAACTGACTCACTTTCCTGTATGGCAGAAATTAATACAACATTAAAAACCAACTATACTTCAATTAAAAAATAAAATAAAGATGATGCCCATATTAAAGCAACTAACCACACAGTAAAAAATTGTGCTTGGAGATCAATAAAACCCACTTACCTCCTGAACAGGAATCCTGCTAAGAGTCCCAAATTTCAAATTTGGAAATACTTAGAAAACTTAAATAAAATGCTAGCTCCAAGAATATCCCTTTTATTTTCCATAAGGAAAACAAAACTTTAACCGGGGGTTGAAGGGTCCTCTGATCATCAGGACTCAAATCAATCCTCCTATGAATTTCTCTTTCTTCATCCCTTGCCAAGGTGGTAAGTCACTGCACACTTGATGCACACAAAGTATTATATCTCTGTGTGTTCTTGTGCTCTCAGTCAGTGAGCCATGGAAAGGCAGAAGCAGGATTTAATGATCTTTGTGTATCACTCAACACTTAACATATTGTCTGGCACAATATGGCTGCATGTGTATGTGTACATATATATATATATATATTTGTTAAATGAAGGAAATGTATTTCTCATTTAATATTCATTTGGAAATGAATATTTCCAAATTCTAAATCTGCTTGGAAGAACAATATTAATGAATGATAATCTTAATGATGGTGTTACTTTCATTTTAGAAAAACAATATATGAAATGAGTGTTACCTACAGAAGTAGGAAGTCAAGAAACAGCTGGAGTAACAGGCAAATTTGGCCTTGGAATGTGGAATGGAGCAGGGCAAAGACTTACAGAGTTTTGCCAAGAAAATGCACTGGTCATAGCAAACACCCTATTCCAACAACACAAGAGAAGACTCTACACATGGACATCACCAGATGGTCAACACTGAAATCAGATTGATTGTATTCTTTGCAGCCAAAGATGGAGAAGCTCTATACAGTCAACAAAAACAAGACCAGGAGCTGACTGTGGCTCAGATCATGAACTCCTTATTACCAAATTCAGACTTAAATTGAAGAAAGTAGGGAAAACCGCTAGACCATTCAGGTATGACCTAAATAAAATCCCTTATGATTATACAGTGGAAGTGAGAAATAGACTTAAGGGTCTAGATCTGATAGATAGAGTGTCTGATGAACTATGGAATGAGGTTCATGACATTGTACAGGAGACAGGGATCAAGACCATACCCATGGAAAAGAAATGCAAAAAGGCAAAATGGCTGTCTGAGGAGGCTTTACAAATAGCTGTGAAAAGAAGAGAGGTGAAAAGCAAAGGAGAAAAGGAAAGATATAAGCATCTGAATGCAGAGTTCCAGAGAATAGCAAGAAGAGATAAGAAAGCCTTCTTCAGCGATCAGTGCAAAGAAATAGAGGAAAAGAACAGAATGGGAAAGACTAGAGATCTCTTCAAGAAAATTAGAGATACCAAGGGAACATTTCATGCAAAGATGGGCTCGATAAAGAACAGAAATGGTTTGGACCTAACAGAAGCAGAAGATGTTAAGAAGAGGTGGCAAGAATACACAGAAGAACTGTACAAAAAAGATCTTCACGACCCAGATATTCATGATGGTGTGATCACTAATCTAGAGCCAGACATCCTGGAATGTGAAGTCAAGTGGGCCTTAGAAAGCATCACTACGAACAAAGCTAGTGGAGTGATGGAATTCCAGTGGAGCTCTTTCAAATCCTGAAAGATGATGCTGTGAAAGTGCTGCACTCAACATGCCAGCAAATTTGGAAAACTCAGCAGTGGCCACAGGACTGGAAAAGGTCAGTTTTCATTCCAATTCCAAAGAAAGGCAATGCCAAAGAATGCTCAAACTACCACACAATTGCACTCATCTCACATGCTAGTAAAGTAATGCTCAAAATTCTCCAAGCCAGGCTTCAGCAATACGTGAACTGTGAAATTCCTGATGCTCAAGCTGGTTTTAGAAAAGGCAGAGGAACCAGAGATCAAGTTGCCAACATCCACTGGATCATCAAAAAAGCAAGAGAGTTCCAGAAAAACATCTATTTCTGCTTTATTGACTATGCTAAAGCCTTTGACTGTGTGGATCACAATAAACTGTGGAAAATTCCGAAAGAGATTGGAATACCAGACCACTTGACATGCCTCTTGAGAAATCTGTATGCAGGTCAGTAAGCAACAGTTAGAACTGGACATGGACCAACAGACTGGTTCCATATAGAAAAAGGAGTATGTCAAGGCTGTATATTATCACCCTGCTTATTATTTTGGGGGTCTCCAAAATCACTGTAGATGGTGATTGCAGCCATGAAATTAAAAGACATTTACTCCTTGGAAGAAAAGTTATGACCAACCTAGATAGTATATTCAAAAGCAGAGACATTACTTTGCCAACTAAGGTCCATCTAGTCAAGGCTATGGTTTTTCCTGTGGTCATGTATGGATGTGAGAGTTGGACTGTGAAGAAGGTTGAGCACGAAGAATTGAGGCTTTTGAACTGTGGTGTTGGAGAAGACTCTTGAGAGTCCCTTGGACTGCAAGGAAATCAGCCCTGGGATTTCTTTGGAAGGAATGATGCTAAAGCTGAAACTCCAGTACTTTGGCCACCTCATGCTAAGAGTTGACTCATTGGAAAAGACTCTGATGTTGGGAGGGATTGGTGGCAGGAGGAGAAGGGGACAACAGAGGATGAGATGGCTGGATGGCATCACTGACTCGATGGACATGAGTCTGAGAGAACTCTGGGAGTTAGTGATGGACAGGGAGGCCTGGCGTGCTGCGATTCATGGGGTCACAGAGTTGGACACGACTGAGCGACTGAACTGAACTGACAGTAGGAGGAAATGATTTCTCACCAACATTCAATTCACAAAAATTAAAGAACTTTCCGATCCTCTTCCTTTACATTCAGCCTTTCCAGGGTTTGTATGCTTGTGTTTTGTTTTGTATACAATTTATCTAGTGAATATCAGACTATACACATTCCTAACTTAAACTACAAAGTAACAGGATCAGAAAACTAAATAAGGGAGAGCAAGCATGTAAGACATAGAGGAGGCCACTGTCAAATACAAGACTCAATAAATATAAAAATAAGAGAGTCCATACAAGACACTTAAACTGTGGCCTGCCCAGCCCCAAACCCAGGCCCACCACCAGCCCCACTCTCACACCCAGGCCTACGCACTCACACAAACAAACACACACAGACACACCCCTCCACTAAGACATGTCAAGAACCAGAAACCAAAGATAAGGGAGACTGAGAAAGAGGGAGAGAGAGACAGCAAGAGGACCACACATGCTTCCCAACCCCCAGCCGCCACACCCTCCCGCCTCCATTCTGGGTATCCATCCGGCCCCCAGTCGTCTGGACCACACTTTCGCCCACCAACACACACACACTCTCTCACAGTCACCCTCTGGCCTGGGGGTGGGGGCTGGGTCTCGCCTTATGTGCCAAGCCGAAGGGGACCTTTGAGACCTGAGCTGCGAGGAAGTCCTGGGGTCCCCACGGGTGATTGCCAGCCCCAGGGCACCGCGTCCAGCCGGGGCTCGCCCGGCCCAAGGCTGACGCCCCCTCTCTTGGGGAAGCTGCTGCTTGCGCACGGCCGCTCTCTACGGTGTGTGACGGTCTGTGCCAGCGTGTTTGTCTCGGATCGGATGCCATTATCTCTCCCGTGTCTGTCTCCCATTTTCCGTCTCTCTGTCAGTCGCTCTGTTTCCCTCTCTCTGGCTCTGCCTCCGTGTGTGTGTGTGTGTGTGTGTGTGTGCGCGTGCGCGCGCGCGTGTCTATCTGTCTGCCTGCCTGCATCTCCCGCTCGCCTTCTTCGAAGCTGTCTCTGAACCTTCGTCTCTTTCTGCCTCTGTCTCTCCTGACCCCTGGCCTTCCATCCCTTTCTCTGGCCCTGGCCTCTCACAGGTGCTATGGCTCTGGCTCTGGCTGACAAGCTAGCGCCTGCCGGCTGTCTCATTTGGTGTGGTGCTTGCCAGTGTCTGTGTGTCTGTCCATGTGCCTGCCTGTCACTCGTCTGCTCTCTAAGGAAGGTCCTGTGCTTGGCGGGCGGCGTGGGGGCAAGGGGCGCCTAGATAGGGTGAAGGGGCGTGGCTGACGCGCTTGGGTCGACCGCGCTGGTGGCTCTTGGTGCGTTTGGGCACCGGGAAGGTGCCGGGCAGGATGGGCGTCAGGGCCCCGGCTGGGCTGCGCCTAGGCCCGCAGGAGGCTCAAAGGACCGCGGGCAGCTGGCCGCGGGCAGCGGCGCCCTGAAGCCAGACACCTCCGGAGACACGTAGCCCTGAGCAGCGAACCGGATAGTGAGGGGGTGCCGCCGAGCGAAGGCGGGCCTGGAGAGGCCCAGGGCTGGAGAGCGCAAAGACCTCCGCGCCCCTCACCCCAATCCCCAGACCCCGCACTCACGCCAGGCGGCCACTCAGGGTCCCGGAATCCCTCCAGGCCCCCAGACAGGATGAAGCCAGTGTTGGCCAGGGGTGGCGGTGCACGGGGGTGGGGCTGCGGCTTAAGTACAGCGCGCAGCCGGTGGAGAGGTGCCGCCGGCTGGCCTGACAGGTAGGCAGGCAGGTCAGAGCGAAAGGAAGGCTCAGTGCACGGCTCTTACCATGCCTGGCGGCAGTAACCATCTACGGCCATACCACCCTGAACGAGCTCGATCTCCTCTGATCTTGGAAGCTAAGCAGGGTCGGGCCTGGTTAGTACTTGGATGCGAGACTGCCTGGGAATACCGGGTGCTGTAGGCTTTTTGCCTCCCCTCTCCTTTAGCCCCCGGCCCCCTGGCCTGGCTGGCGTCGCAAGCCCCACCTGCCCCTGGCCCCTCACACCCCACAGCGCTCAGAGCCATCGCCTGCCTTCCAGCCGGCCGGCCAACCAGCTGGCCCTCGCAGGCAGTGGCGTCCCAATTCTTGGGTTCCCGCAGCGCCAACCCCTCCCCGGGTTGGTGACCGGGGCCCCGACTCCCTCCACAGACCTGGGTTACTTGCACGCGGCCTGCGAGCCCCTCCGCATTCCTCCGGGAAACCAGATAATGGAGAGGTCTCGGTCTGGGGCTTCCTTGGCAGCCTCAGGCAATCTCAGGAGCAGCCCCACCCCCAGCCCCACCCCTAACCCCAGCCCCATCCTTGCACGCTCTCTCTCTCTCTGTCGCGCGCGCGCGCGCGTACACACACACACACACACACACACACACAAGAGGGCCACACAGACTTCCCAACCCCCGGCTTCCACACCCTCCCGCCTCCATTCTGGGTATCCACCTGGCCCCAGTCCTCCCGACCACACTTTCACCCACCAACACACTCACACACACACTCTCACACACTCACCCTCTGGCCTGGGGGCGGGGGCTGGGTCTCGCCTTAGGTAGCCAAGCTGAAGGGGACCTTTGAGACCTCGGCTGCGAAGCAGTCTTGGGGTCCCCACGGGTGATTGCCAGCCCCAGGGCACCGCGTCCAGCCGCGGCCCTCCCGGCCCAAAGCTGACGCCCTCTCCCTTGGGGAAGCCGCTGCTTCCGCACCGCCGCTCTCTGCGGTGTGTGACGGTCTGTGCCAGAGTGTCCGGCTCGGATGGGATGCCATCCCCTGTCCCCTGTCCGTCTCCCACTTTCCGTCTCTCTGTCAGTCGCTCTGTGTCTCCCTCTCTCTGGCTCTGCCTCCCTGTTTGTGTGTGTGTGTGCATGTGTGTGTGTGTGCGTGTGCGTGCGCTCTTGTCTGTCTGTCTGCCTGCCTGCATCTCCCTCTCGCCTTCTTCGAAGCTGTCTTTGAACCTTAGTCTCTTTCTGCCGCTGTCTCTCCTGACCCCTGGCCTTCCATCCCCTCCTCTGGCCCCGGCCTCTCACAGGTGCTATGGCTCTGGCTCTGGCTGACAAACTAGCGCCGGCCGGCTGTCTCACTTGGCGTGAGTGCTTGCGAATGTCTGTGTGTCTGTCCGTGTGCTTGCCTCTCGCTTGTCTAAGGAAAGTCCTGTGCTTGGACGGCGGCGTGGGGGCAAGGGGCGCCTAGATAGGGCGAAGGGGCAGGGCTGACGCGCTCGAGTCAACCACGCTGGTGGGTCCCGGTGGGTTTGGACACAGGGCAGGATGGGCACTCGGGGCCCCAGGTTCAGAGACAGACTCGAAGAAGGCGAGAAGGAGATGCAAACAGACAGACAAGCGCGCGCGGGCGCGCGCACACACACACACACACGGAGGCAGAAACAGAGAGGAGACACAGGGTGACTGACGGACAGAAAGTGGCAGACAGACACGGGAGAGAGGATGGCATCCTATCCGAGACAGACACTCTGGCACAGACCGTGACACACCGCAGAGAGCGGCTGTGCCCAAGAAGCAGCTTCCCCAAGGGGAAGGAGCATCAGCCTTGGGCAGCGCCCCAGCTGGACTGGACGTGGTGCCCTGGGGCTGGCAGTCACCCATGGGGTCCCCAAGACTTCTTCACAGACGAGGTCTCAAAGGTCCTCTTTGGCTTGGCTACCTAAGGCGAGACCCAGCTCCCAGGCCAAAGGGTGAGTGTGTGAGACTGTGTGTGTGAGTGTGTTGGTGGGTGAGGGGTGTCGTCGGGACGACTGGGGGCCGAGTGGATACCCAGAATGGAGGCGGGAGGGTGTGGAGGCCAGGGGTTGGGACGCCTGTGTGGTCCTCTTGCTGTCTCTTTCTCCCTCTTTCTCCGTCTCAGTTGCTTGTAGTTTGCATTCGAGAAATATGTTTCAATGAAGGTTAAATCTCAGTTTGTTATACAGCGTGTCTGCTGCTGCTACAGCTGCTGCGCCAGTCCGGAGAGAAAAAATGTTTGCAGTTCCTAGGGCTCTTCGAGTTTTCTTCTAGTTTTCCCACTCGTGCTTTGCCTACCCTGGGTTCAAGGAACAGTGTGCACAGAAAGATACAGATCAGCATGACAGCAGGCAAGTAAACAAGCAAAAGATTTAAGAAAGTGGACCTGGGTCTCTAATACTTCGTGAGTAAAACATTATCTAGAAAGAGTAAATGCTGCAAAGAGAAAAGACACAGGAAGAGATGAGGACAAAGAAGGCTGGAAATGCAAGTTGGAAGAAAATTAATGTCATTCTAAGGAGAATCATCTATTTCTGCTTCATTGACTACACTAAAGCCTCTGACTGTGTGGATCACAACAGACTGTGGAAAATTCTTAAAGAGATGGGAATATCAGACCACATTACCTGCCTCCTGAGAAATCTGTATGCAGGTGAAGAAGCAACAGTCACAACAGGACAACAGTGCTCTCAGGTGTCCTGTTGTTCAGATGTTAGCCACTAGATGGCGGGCTAGGAAGTGAAAGTGAAGTCGCTCAGACGTGTCCGACTTTTTGTGACCCCATGGACTATAACCTACCAGGCTTCTCCATCCATGGCATTTTCCAGGCAAGAATACTGGAGTGGGTTACCATTTCCTTCTCCAGGAGATCTTCCTAACCCAGGGATTGAACCCAGGTCTCCCGCATTGTAGGCAGACACTTTACCGTCTGGGCCACCAGGGAAGTCCTGACCCACCAGGGAAGTCTGAGCCACCATGGAACAATGGACTGGTTCCAAATTGGGAAAGGAGTGCATCAAAGCTGTATATTGTCACCTTGCTTATTTAATTTATATGCAAAGTACGTCATAAGGAATGCTGAGTTGGATGAAGCACAAGCTGAAATCAAGATTGCTGGGAGAAATATCAATAACCTCAGATATGTGGATGACACCACCCTTATTTCAGAAAGTGAAGAGGAACTAAAGAGCCTATTGATGAAAGGGAAAGAGGAGAGTGAAAAAGTTGACTTAAAACTCAACATTCAAAAAGCGAAGATCATGGCATCCAGTCCCATCATTTTCTTGGTCTCCAAGGTCACTGTAGATGGTGACTGCCTTGGAAGAAAGCTATGACCAACCTAGACAGCATATTAAAAAGCAGAGATATTACTTGGCCAACAAAGGTCTGTCTAGTCAAGGCTATGGTTTTTCCAGTAGTCGTGTATGGATGTGAGAGTCAGACTATAAAGAAAGCTGAGTGCCATAGAATTGATGCTTTTGAACTGTGATGTTGCAGAAGACTTTTGAGAGTCCCTTGGACTGCAAGGAGACCAAACCAGTCCATCCTAAAGGAAATCAGTCCTGAATATTCATTGGAAGGACTGATGCTGAAGCTGAAACTCCAATACTTTGGCCACCCGATGCGAAACCTGACTCCTTGGAAAAGACCCTGATGCTGGGAAAGATTGAAGGCGAGAGGAGAAGGGGATGCCAGAGGATGAGATGGTTGGGAGTTGGTGATGGACAGGGAAGCCTGGAGTGCTGCAGTCCATGGGGTCACAAAGAGTCGGACCTGACAAGCGACTGGACTGAACTGAACTGAAGGAGGATCCACTAAAGTCTATCAACAATTAAAACTGAAATCCATTGAAAGTTCTGAGTTGAGAAGCAACAAGATACTGTTCTAAGAGTCTACAGAGGAATTTGAGGGTTTTAGAAGATAAAGTATTCAGAAACATGACAATGTGAGTTCCAGTTAAATTAAACAGTTTTTTAAGTCAAATGTAACCTTTTCAACATATATTCTATTTCCAAAAAACACTTTGTTTTTCTTTTCTGAAAGCCTTAATTAGCAGCATTTGACACATCAGGGCTGTTTCTCTATTCTTTCTCTTCTTGAGAATTGATCTTATGCAACCCTCAATTACTCCCTAGAGCTACTATTAAAAGAATCTTTAAATAGAAATGTTTTAAAAGCTAAGAAACTTAATCATTTCATTAAAACCAGAGTTTATAAGATCAGAGCTTTTACGTTTTGGTATCTTATTGTATAAAGATAAAATTTAACTATTACAAGAAAACACAATATAAATGATCAAACTTGTATATCAGTCCGTTGATCTCAAAATCTCTCTTGTTTAGTGTTGTGTAGATGTACCAAAGTTTTAATTATGATTTTATGACTTGTTAGATTTAGAGGAATTAGTTAAATCCCCCTTATCATCAATTTCCTAATCAATAAAATAAAAATAGCTATATCATGAGGTTTCTTTGATGTTTCAATGAGACCATATCTGTTTAGCACTTTGTAGTTACTTGAATGCACTTAACTAGTAATATTATAATACAGAGTTTCTGTTTTGGATATTAAAAAATTTGGAAATAGTGGTAATGTACTTAATGCCACTGAATTGTACACTTCAGATGAGTAAAATGGTAACTTTTTTGTTTTATATATATAATATATAAATAAAAGATGTATTAGGCTTCCCTGGTGGCTCAGGTGGTAAAACATCTGCCTGCAATGCAGGAGACCTGGGTTCAATTCCTGGGTCGGGAAGATCTCCTGGAGAAGGAAATGGTAATACACTCCAGCACTCTTGCCTGGAAAATCCCATGAATGGAGGAGCCTGATAGGCTACAGTCCATGGGGTTGCAAAGAGTCAGACACAACTGAGCGACTTCACTTTCATATCAATTATATATAATATGCGTTTATATATAATATAAATAAAAATGAAATATATAGTTATACATATTCCAGGTGGTGTTAGTGGTAAAAGAACCTGCCTGCCAATAAGAGACGTTGGTTGGATCCTTGGGTCAGGAAAATCCCCTGGAGGAGAGTATGGCAGTCCACTCCAGTTTTCTTGCCTGGAAAATCCCATGAGCAGAGGAGCCTGGCCTACTGCAGTCCATGGGGTCACAAAGAGTCTGACACAACTGAAGCGACTTAGCATGCACACACATACTAAATATTAGTCAGTTCAGTTGCTCAGTTGTGTCCAACTTTGTAACCCCATGGAGTGCAGCACACCAGGCCTCCCTGTCCTTCACCAACCAGCTCCCACAGCTTGCTCAAACTCATGTCCATCCAGTCAGTGATGCCATTCAACCATCTCATCCTCTGTTTCCTTCCCCTTGAATCTTTCATCAGGGTCTTTTCCAATGAGTCCGTCCTTCACATTAGGTGGCCTAAGTATTAGAGTTTCAGCATCAGTCCTTCCAATGAATATTCAGGACTGATTTCCTTTAGGATGGACTGGTATGGTCTCCTTGAAATCTAGGGGACTCTCAAGAGTGTTCTCCAACACCACAGTTCAAATGCATCAATTCTATGGCATTCAGCTTTCTTTATAGTCCAATTCTCACATTCATACATGACTACTGGAAAAACCATAGCCTTGACTAGACAGACCTTTGTTGGCTAAGTAATGTCTCTGCTTTTTAATATGCTGTCTAGTTTGGTCATAACTTTTCTTCCAAGGAGCAAGCATCTTTTAATTTCATGGCTGCAGTCACCATCTGCAGTGATTTTGGAGCCCAAGAGGAACAGAAAAACATCTGTCACTGTTTCCATTTTTTCCCCATCTATTTGCCATGAAGTGATGAGACCGGATGAAATGATCTTAGTTTGGAACTGTCTTGCTTTTTCGATGCTCCAGCTGATGTTGGCAGTTAGATCTCTGCCTTTTCTAAATCCAGCTTGAACATCTGGAAGTTTATGGTTCATATACTGTTGAAGCCTGGCTTGGAGAATTTTGTGCATTACTTTTACTAGTGTGTGAGATGAGTGTAATTGTGCAGTACTTTGAACATTCTTTGGCACTGCCTTTTTTGTGCTTGGAATGAAAACTGACCTTTTCCAGTCCTGTGGCCACTGCTGAGTTTTCCAAGTTTGCTGGCGTATTGAGTACAGCACTTTAACAGCATATAAACAAAAAATGAAAGACAACTTCATATTTATAGTTTATACTACATTTAGCAATGTTTCTGAATTTCTGTTTCAGAGCTGCGTTAGACACTTTGCTCCATCATTATGTGACAGCTGTAATGTTTAGTAATCCAGCCACGTTGGGCACCAGTTCATTTTCAGCAGGTGGGACTGTATCCCTGGAACTGAGAGAATGGTGCCCTCTAATGGTGAGCATGTGGCATTGCAACCACTGAGGCATTATCAAAGCCAGCATTTGGAAGCAGGATCAACTTTTGAAATTCCCAATTTCTAATTTTTTTTTAATGCTTTGATCATTAGATGAATTAAAAAAGATGAACTTAAGGAATAATAGTGAGCTAACTAGTAAAAGAGAATGAATGTAACTCCTTTAATATAAGTGGGCCGTTGTTTGCTTATCAGGAAGCTGGGAAGCATAAGAAGGGAGAAATCCTCGGAGGTCTGCTCCCTCCCTGGCACTATGCAGATGAAACATGAGGAAGGACATGATTTACATCAGTCACTAGTAAAAGTCTGGTCGTGAAGGAAGCTAAACTTACTGTGAAGATTCAGGGTATGAATTCTTTAAGATGATTTTTAATAGCAATTTTAGGTTCTCAGCAAAATTGAGCAGAAAATACAGAGTTTCAATCTACCCTCTGCCCCCAGGCATGCTCAGCCATCCCCACTATCAATATTCTCGCCAGGTAGGACATTTGTTGCAATGGACGAACCTATACTGATACATTATCATCACCCAACTTCAACACCCAGAGTTTACGTTACAGTCATCCTTGGTGCTGGGCATTCTACAGGTTTGCTAAGTGTATAATGACACATATCCACCATGATGCTATCATACAGAATATCTCATTGTCCTAATATCTTGTGCTATGCCTTCCACCACTTCCTTCCTTTAACCTCTGGCAACCACTGCTCTTACTGTCTCCATAGTTTGATCTTTTCCAGAATGACATATAGTTAGAATCATATAGTATGCAGCCTTTTCAGACTGACTTTTTTTTAATCTGATCATATACATTTGTTGGGGCTTCCCAGGTGGTGCTAGTGGTAAAGAACTTGCCTGCTAATGCAGGAGACATAAGAGAAGCAGGGTCCATCCCTGGGTTGGGAAGACCCTCTAGAGGAGGGCATGGCAATCCAGTCCAGTATTCTTGCCTGGAAAATCCCATGGACAGAGGAGCCTGATAGGCTACAGTCCATAGGGTTGCACAGAGTCAGATACAACTGAAACAACTTAGCACATATGCATGCATACATTTATTAATAGGTTCCTTAATGTCATTTTATGTCTCAATAGCTTACTTCTTTTAAATGGCAGCCCACTCCAGTGTTCTTGCCTGGAGAATCCCAGAGACAGGGGAGCCTGGTGGGCTGCCATCTATGGGGTCGCACAGAGTCGGACATGACTGAAGTGACTTAGCAATCTAGTGTTTGGAAGAACCAGTTTATCCATATTGAAAGACATCTCAGATGCTTCCAAATTTGGCAAGTACATTGAAGCTGCTGTAAAAAATCCATTTGTAGTTTTTTGTGTGGCCATATATTTTCTAGGTTATGATCTTTTATCATTAGTCCTCGGTGTCTGAGAACAGTGACTACACGGTTGGACCCAAGCAGTGCAGCTATTAATCTAGTTTCTGCTATGCTTCCTCACCAAGCAAGCATCCGAAGAGCAACAATACAAAGGTTGAAAGAACCACACCAGAAGTATATAATCATATCATCCAGAGTTTATTGTAGTTGGGAATGATTAGACCACAGTATGCAATCAGTATATACTAAAAACAATTACAGACTTCCTTTTGATTTAATATGACCTTTAAACATGCTATGGTTGCTCTTGACCATAAAAAGCTTTAGGCTGTAACTATGAAGGAGTTGTGTGTAAATGTCTTACACAGCACTTTATAAAAGTCATGAAAGCTGGGATGTATGGTGCCCAAGATAAGTTTAATTCAGATCCTGGTGACAAGTGAGCCCTGAAGGCCTGACTTTAGTAGATGTGTAGAATTAAAGTTCACAGATACCCAGAAAAGAAAATCCAATGTGTATTTCAATGAAGTATATAAACTCTTAAAAAATAATCTCATAAAGGTCATTATTTTGTTTTTTCTTCAGAGAATTATAAACTATGTAAAAAAATTTTTATTTCTCTCCCTGGCTTTGGGATTCTTTCTTATTGAGGATGGATCATAACAAAAGCAAGGGTATTCCAGAAAAACATATATTTCTGCTTCATTGATTATGCTAAAACTTTTGATTGTGTGGATCAAAACAAATTGTGAAAATTTTTAAAGAAATGAGAATACCAGACCATCTTACCCATCTCCTGAGAAACCTATATGGGGATCAAGAAGTGACAGTTAGAACCTTACATGGAACAATGGACTGGTTCAAAGTTGGGAAAGGATTTCAACAAACCTGTATATCATCACCCTGTTTATTTGACTTACATGCATCATACAAAATGATGGGCTAGATGAATCACAAGCTGGAATCAAGATTGCTGGGAGAAATGTCAACAACTTCAGATATGCAGATGATACCACTCTAACGGCAGAAAGCAAAGAGGAAATAAAGAGTCTCTTGATGAGGGTGAAAGAGGAAAGTGAAAAAGCTGGCTTAAAACTCAACATTCAAAAAACTAAGATAATGGCATCTAGCCTCGTCACTTCATGGCAAATAGAAGGGGAAAAAGTAGAAACAGTGACAGACTTTATTTTCTTGGGCTTCAAAATTACTGTGGATGGTGACTGCAGCCATGAAATTAAAAGATGCTTGCTCCTTGGAAGAAAAGCTATGACAAACATAGACAGAGTAATAATAAAGAAGTCACTTTGCCGACAAAGGTCTGTATAGTCAAAGCTATAATTTTTCTGGTAATAATGTATGGATGTGAGAGTTGGACCATAAAGAAGGTTGAGCACCAAACAATTGATGCTTTCAAATTGTGATGCTGGAGAAGACTCTTGAGAGTCCCTTGGACACAAGATCAAACCAAGATCAGTTCTAAAGAGAATCAACCCTGAAGGTTTGATGCTGGAGCTGAAGCTCCAATACTTTGGCTTCATGATGTAAAGAACTAACTCACTGGAAAAGACCCTGATGCTGGGAAAGATTGAAGGCAAAATGAGAAGGGAGTGAAAGAGAGATGGTTAGATAGCATCACCTACTCAAAGGACACGAGTTTGAGCAAACTCTGGAAGATAGTGAAGAACAGGAAAGCCTGACCTTTTAGTATGATTCTTTTAGTATGTTGATATGTTTGCTTTCCTAACATTTTGCTGAAGGTTTTTGCATGTTTGGCAGATATATTAGTCTATAACCATCTTTTTTTGTTATTGTTTTTTCCTGGTTTTAGTATCAGGGTAGTGTTGGCCTTGTAGAGGAACATTCCCTACTCTTCAATGTTTGGGAAGAGTTTGAGAGAGACGATTATTACATCTTCTCTGAAAGTTTAGTAGAATTCACCAGTGAAGCCATTTCATCCTGTACTATTGTTTTTTGAAAGGCTTTTGATTACTGTTTCAATATCTTTACTGCTGCTGCTGCTGCTAAGTCGCTTCAGTCGTGTCTGACTCTGTGCGACCCTATAGACGGCAGCCCACCAGGCTTCCCCATCCCTGGGATTCTGCAGGCAAGAACACTGGAGTGGGTTGCCATTTCCTTCTCCAATGCATGAAAGTGAAAAATGAAAGTGAAGTTGTCCAGTCGTGTCCGACTCTTTGTGACCTCATGGACTGCAGCCCACCAGGCTCCTCTGTCCATGGGATTGTCCAGGCAAGAGTACTAGAGTAGGGTGCCATTGCCTTCTCTGTCAATATCTTTACTAGTGATCAGCCTATTCAGATTTTCCATTTCTTCATGATTCAGTCTTGTAATATTGCATGTGTCTAAGAATTTATTCATTCCTTTCAGGTTGTCCAATTAGTGTATAACCGTTCATAGCATTCTCCTAAAATCCTTTGTATTTCTTTGGTATCTCTTATGATTTCTCTTCTTTTATTTCTGATTTTATTTATCTGAGCCATCTCTTCTTTCCTTAGGCTAGCTAAAAGTTTGCCAGTTTTGTTTCTTTTTCAAAGAATCCGTTCCTAGTTTCATTGATTTCTTCTATTGTCATTTTAATCTCTATCTGCCTCTTCCTGCCTGATTTTTGTTATTTCCTATCTTTTACTGACTTTGGATTTTGTTTTTCATTTTCTAATTCATTTTGGTATACAATTTGACTGTTTATTTGAGATTCTTCTTGTTTCTCGAGCTAGGCCCGTATTGCTATAAACTGCCCTCTTAGTACTGCTTTTGTTACATCCCACAATTTTGGTATATCATATTTTCATTTTCATTTATCTTTTGGTATTTTTAAAATTTCTCCTTTCAGTTCTTCATAGGGCCAATAGTTGATCAGTAGCATGTTGTTTAATTTCCATGTACTTGTGATTCATCTAGTTTTCTTTTTGCGATTGATTTCTAATGTCATACAACTGTGGCTGGAAAAGATGCTTGATATGATTTTAATCTTAAATTTATTGAGACTTTTGTGTCCCAACATATGGTCTACCCTTGAGAATGTTCCATGTGCCCTTGAAAAGAATGTGTATTCTGCTACATTTGGATGGAATGTTCTGTATGATTCTTTTTAAGTCTACCTGGTCTAATATTTCAATTAAGGCTGCTGTTTCCTTGTTGACTTTCTTTCTGGATTACCTATTCACTGATCTAAGCAGGGTGTTAAAGTTCCCTACTATGATTTTCTTGATATCAAGTTCTCCCTTTAGGTCTTGTAATAGTTGTATATATTCTGGTGCTCCTATGTTCAGTTCACTTCAGTTCAGTCACTCAGTCATGTCCGAGTCTTTGCAACACTGTGGACTGCAGCACGCCAGGCCTCCCTGTCCATCACCAACTCCTGCAGTTTACTCAAACTCATGTCCATTGAGTCGGTGATGCCATCTCATCCTCTGTCCATCCTCTGTCCTTCTCTAACCATCTCATCCTCTGTCGTCCCCTTCTCCTCCTGCCTTCAATCTTCTGCAGCATCACAGTCTTTTCCAGTGAGTCAGCTCTTTGCATCAGGTGGCCAAAGTTTGGAGTTTCAGCTTCAGCATCAGTCCTTCCAATGAACACCCAGGACTGATCTCCTTTAGAGTGAACTGGTTGGATCTTCTTGCAGTCCAAGGGACTTGCAATAGTCTTCTCCAACACCACAGTTCAAAAGCATCAATTCTTCGGTGCTCAGCTTTCTTTAGAGTCCAACACTCACATCCATACACGACTATTAAAAAAATCATAGCTTTGACTAGATGGACCTTTGTTGGCCAAGTAATGTCTCTGCTTCTTAATATGCTGTCTAGGTTGGTCATAACTTTTCTTGCAAGGAGTAAGCGTCTTTTAATTTCATGGCTGCAGTCACCATCTGCAGTGATTTTGTAGCCTCCCCCAAAAAAGTCTGCCACTATTTCCACTGTTTCTCCATCTATTTGCCATGAAGTGATGGGACCAGATGCCATGATCTTCGTTTTTTGAACTTTGAGCTTTAAGCCAGCTTTTTCCCTCTCCTCTTTCACTTTCATTAAGAGGCTCTTTAGTTCTTCTTCACTTTCTGATGTAAAGGTGGTATCATATGCATATTTGAAGTTATTGGTATTTCTCCCAGTAATCTTGATTCCAGCTTGTGCTTCTTCCAGCCCAGTGTTTCTCATGATGTACTCTGTGTATAAGCTGAATAAGCATGGTGACAATATACAGCCTTGATGTATTCCTTCTCCTATTTGGAACCAGTCTGTTGTTTCATGTCCAGTTCTAACCGTTGCTTCCTGACCTGTATACATATTTCTCAAGAGGGAAGTCAAGGTGGTCTGGTAATCCCATCTCTTTCAGAATTTTCCACAGTTTATTGTGATCCACACAGTGCTCATATTTAGGTACTGCTACTGCTAAGTCACTTCAGTCATGTCCAACTCTGTGTGACCCCATAGACGGAAGCCCACCAGGCTCCCCTGTCCCTGGGATTCTCCAGGCAAAAATACTGGAGTGGGTTGCCATTTCCTTCTCTCTCTCTCTCTCTCTCTCTCTCTCTCTCTCTCTCTCTCTATATATATATATATATATATATATATATATATATATATATGTTCAGTTCAGTTCAGTTCAGTCGCTCAGTCGTGTCCAACTCTTTGCGACCCCATGAATCACAGCACGCCAGGTCTCCCTGTTCATCACCATCTCCCGGAGTTCACTCAGACTCATGTCCATCGAGTCTGCGATGTCATCCAGCCATCTCATCCTCGGTCATCCCTTTCTCCTACTGCCCCCAATCCCTCCCAGCATCAAGTCTTTTCCAATGAGTCAACTCTTCGCATGAGGTGGCCAAAGTATTGGAGTTTCAGCTTCAGCATCATTCCCTCCAAAGAAATCCCAGGGTTGATCTCCTTCAGAATGGACTGGCTGGATCTCCTTGCAGTCCAAGGGACTCTCAAGAGTCTTCGCCAACACCACAGTTCAAAAGCATTAATTCTTTGGCACTCAGCCTTCTTCACAGTCCAACTCTCACATCCATACATGACCACAGGAAAAACCATAGCCTTGACTAGATGGACCTTAGTCAGCAAAGTAATGTCCCTGCTTTGGAATATGCTATCTAGGTTGGTCATAATTTTTCTTCCAAGGAGTAAGCGTCTTTTAATTTCATGGCTGCGGTCACCATCTGTGGTGATTTTGGAACCCCAAAAAATAAAGTCTGACACTGTTTCCACTGTTTCCCCATCTATTTCCCATGAAGTTGTGGAACCGGAGGCCATGACCTTCGTTTTCTGAATATTGAGTTTTAAGCCATGTTAGGTACATATATATTAAAAACTGTTGTGTCTTTTTGATGGGTTGGCCCTTTTATCATTACATAATGTCCATCTTTGTCTAGTGTTACCTTTTTTGAGATCAAAACCATCCCCAAGAAAAAGAAAATGCAAAAGGCAAAATGGTTGTCTGAGGGGGTTTTACAAATAGCTGAGAAAAGAAGAGAAGTGAAAGGCAAGGGAGAAAAGGAGAGATATATCCATTTGAATGCAGAGTTCTGAAGAATAGCAAGGAGAGATTTAAAAAAAGAAAAAAGCCTTCCTAAGTGATGAATGCAAAGAAATAGATGAAAACAATAGAATGGGAAAGACTAGAGATCTCTTCAAGAAAATTAGAGATACCTAGGGAAAATTTCCTGCAAGACAGGCACAATAAAAGACAGAAACAGTATGGACCTAAGAGAAGCAGATGATATTAAGAAGAGGTGCAAGAATACACAGAACTTGCACCAAAAGATCTTAATAAATCATATAACAATGACGGTGTGATCACTTACCTAGAGCCAGACATCTTGGAGTGTGAAGTCAAGTGGGCCTTAGGAAGCTTTACTGCGCACAAAGCTAGTGGAGGTGATGGAATTCCAGTTGAGCTCTCTCAAGTCCTGAAAGATGATGCTGTGAAAGTGCTGCACTCAATATGCCAGCAAATTTGGAAAACTCAGCAGTGGCCACAGGACTGGAAAAGATCACATTTTATTCCAATCCCAAAGAAAGGCAATGCCAAAGAATGTTCAAACTACCACAGAATTGCACCCATCTCACACGTTAGCAAAGTAATGCTCAAAATTCTCCAAGCTAGGCTTGGAGCTAGGCTTCAACAGTACATGAACTGTGAAATTCCAGATGTTCAAGCTGGATTTAGAAAAGGCAGAGGAACCAGAGATCAAATTGCCAACATCTGTTGGATCATAGAAAAAGCAAGAGAATTCCAGAAAAACATCTACTTTTGCTTTACTGACTACGCTAGAGCCTTTGACTGTGTTGATCACAACAAACTGTGGAAAATTCTTAAAGAGACGGGAATACCAGACCACCTGTCCTGCCTCCAGAGAAATCTGTATGCAGGTGAAGAAGCAACAGTTAGAACTGAACATGGAACAGCAGACTGGTTCCAAATTGGGAAAGGAGTATGTCAAGCCTGTATATTGTCGCTCTCCTATTTAACTTATATGCAGAGTACATCATGTGAAATGCCAGGCTGGATCAAGCACAAGCTGGAATCAAGATTTCTGGGAGAAATATCAATAACATCAGATATGCAGATGACACCACGCTTATGGCAGAAAGCAAAGAAGAACTAAAGAGCCTCTTGATGAAAGTGAAACAGGAGAGTGAAAAAGCTGCCTTAAAACTCAACATTCAAAAAACGAAGATCATGGCATCTGTGTCCCATCACGTTGAGAGTGCAACAGGCAGGAAGGCCAGGGGTCTCCAAACGGAGGAAATAGCCTACAAGTGTCAGACATTTTTATTTCTCTTAAGCGGCAGGAGGAAACAAACTAGCGATATTTTTTCCTTCTCTATACAAATTTAAAAGGAGGTTTCTCTTAAAATTCTGTGTTGCCATAATGACACCTGGTTTCACCTGAAGTTAACTATTCTCAAACCTTGAGATAACCAATGCATTTTTTTTTACGGAAATGTTTGTCTTAAGCTATATTAATGTACTATGTATGTATTTACCCCCAGACTCTGTCTTCAAGTCAGTTCTGCCCAATGGCTCAGAACCTACTTGACAAACCAATATGTTATACTCAGATATTGTTTCCCTAATCTATGTAAACAAAACTATTTGTATGGTAATCTGTCCTTCTACAAGATTCAAGTTAATCATTTATGGCCCAGGATGAATCATCTGGTGCCAAGATTATCCCAAAATACATCTTATGGGTGAGGGGCCTGGTGCCATTCTGAGTTTTAAGACATTCCTTTCTTTCATTAACAGACTGTTAGTGACTATATAACATCCAGCTGAAGACTAGCAGGGGGGCACTCTTTCTGCCCCCTTCTGATGCCTATGTCAGAAGCTTTCTCTATCTCCTTTATAAATTAATAAAACTTTACTACGCAAAAGCTCTGAGTGATCAAGCCTTGTCTCTGGCCTCGGATTGAATTCTTCCCCTCTGGAGGTCAAGAATCCTGACGTCTTTTCATTCAGCAACAACCTTTCATCTTCATGGCAAATAAATGGGGAAACAATGGAAACAGTGGCAGACTTTATTTTCTTGGACTCCAAAATGACTGCAGATAGTGACTGCAGCCATGAAGTTAAAAGATGCTTGCTCCTTGGAAGAAAAGCTATGACCAACCTAGACAGCATATTAAAAAGCAGAGACATTACTTTACCAACAAAGATCTGTCTAGTCAAAGCTGTGGTTTTTCCAGTAGTCATGTATGGATGTGAGAGTTGGACTATAAAGAAAGCTGAGTGTCATAGAATTGATGCTTTTGCACTGTGGTGTTGGAGTAGACTCTTGAGAGTCCTTTGGACTGTAAGGAGATCCAACCCGTCCATACTAAAGGAAATCAGTCCTGAATATTCATTGGAAGGACTGAGGCTGAAGCTGAAACTCCAATACTTTGGCCACCTGATGCAAAGAGCTGACTCATTGGAAAAGACCCTGATGCTGGGGAAGATTGAAGGTGGGAAGAGAAGGAGACGACAGAGGGTGAGATAGTTGGATGGCATCACTGACTGGTTGGACATGAGTTTGAGCAAGCTGCGGGAGTTGGTGATGGACAGGGAAGCCTGGTGTGCTGCAGTTCATGGGATGGCAAAGAGTTGGACATGACTGAGTGACTGAACTGAACTGAACCTTTTTTTTTTAGCCTCAACTCTATTTGTCTTATATGAGTTTGGCTACACCCACTTTCTCTTGGTTGCCATTCATTTGGAGTATCATCTTTCACTCCTTCACTTTGAATCTATGTTTGTCTTTAGAACTGAGATGGGTCTCCTGGAAAATGTAGGTAGGTGGGTCTTATTCTTTGATTCATCCAGCCACTCTGTGTCTTTTGACTAATGAATTCAGTCTATTTACATCTAGAATGATTATTAATAGATGAGGACCTGGTCCTTTCACTTTATCTTTTATTTTCTGGCTGCTCTCTGTCTCCATTGCTTGTTTTTCTGTGTGTCTCTGTCTGCCATTTTGGTTTTATGGTTTTCGACAATGTCTTCCTCAGTTTTTTCTTTGTGCTTCATGTCTCTGTCCTAGATTTGTGTTTTGTGGTTCTCACAAGGTTTGTGTGAAAGGTCTCACTGATAAAATGGCCCTTTTTCTGATGACAGCATTTCATCTTCATTAGCCTCTAAGGGTTCAGTTCTTTTTCTCTTCCCCTTTTGTGTTTTGTTGTCTCAATCCATCCCTTTTTATGTTGTGAGTTCACTACCAAATTTAGTGACTCTATTTACTTTTACTGCCTCTTTCCCCATTTAACCTTTATGCTCTAAGTGTTTCACAATTTATTCTTATGTAGAGTTGTAATTTTCTGATTTTCTCTATTTATCACCTTACTCAAAGTTTATGTACTTTTTAGTTTTCATTTCAGATATAGAGTTCATTTCAACATTTCTTATAAGGCAGCTTTGGTGATAACAAACTCTCTCATCTTTTGTTTGTCTGGGAGAGCCTGTATTCTTTATATCTGAAGGATAACTTCCCTGGTTAGAGTATTCTTTGCTGACAGTTTTAAATATTTTATTATTTGAATACGTCATCCCACTCTCTCTCGTGGAGTTTATGCTCAGAAATCTGCTGATAGCCTAATGGTAGTTACTTTCTTTTTTTCACTGGCTGCCTTTATAATTCTTCTCAAAATTGTAACTTTTGACAACTTTAATATAACATGTCTTGGATAATGTCTTTTTACACTGAGGTACCTAGGGGTTCTCTTAACTTCATTGACATGTATATCCAGTTCCTTCCCCAGTTTGGGAAGTTCTCAACTTTTTTTTTTTTTTCAATAACCTCTTAGCTCCCTTCTCCCTCTCTTCTCTTTCATTAGGATACCCATTAGCCTAATGATGCCTTTCTTGATGGAGTCAAATAGTTCTTATAGAATTTCTTCATTAAAAAAATCTTTATTTTCTGTCATCTTCTACCTGAATCATTTCTATATTTCTGTTTTCAAGTTCACTGATTCTATCTTCTGTATGATCTTCTCTATTTCCAATAATTTATAATGCTTCCTTCATCTTATTAAGTTCTTTGGCTCCAGAATTTCTATTTGATTCTTTTTAGAGTTCTAATCTCTTTGGTTAAGTATTCCTTCTGTTCATTAATTTTATTCCTGAGTTCACTGAACATCCTTTCTGACTTTTCTTGTAGCTTGTTAAGTTTCTTCATAACAGCTATTTTGCATTCTCTATCAGTTATATAACAAACTTCTGTGATTTTAAGTTTATTTTCTGGAGAATTGTCATTTTCTTTTTGTGATATTGTGTTACCATGGTTTTTCATGGTGACTGAAGAATTGTTCCTCTGAGGGTGCCTTTGAAATAGCCAAAACCTTTCCTATTTAGGTAATCTTTCAAAAATATGCATATATTTATTTGGCTGTATAGGTCTTAGTGGCAGCACTGGGGCTCCTTGTGGCGGTGGACTCTTTAGTTGAGGAACCTGGGCACGATAGTTGTGGTGCAGGAATTCAGCTGCATTCTGCCATGTGGGATCTTAGTTCCCCCACCAGGGATCTGCGTCCCCTACATCGGAAGGTGGATTTTTAATCACTGGACCACCAGGGTGAAAGTGAAAGTGAAGTCACTCGTCCATGGGATTCTCCAGGCAAGAATACTGGAGTGGGTTGCCATTTCCTTCTCCAGGGGATCTTCTCGACCCAGGGATCAAACCCAGGTCTCCCACATTGCATGCAGACACTTTAACCTCTGCACCACCAGGGAAGCCCTTAAATACAAGACTCCAAGTACTAACATCAAAGGTTTCAAAGGAGGAAAGGAAGCCAGGTTGAAAGAAGAAGGGGGAGGAGGCGGGAGAGGGGGTGCAAAAGGGGTGGCCTTACAGACGTCTCCTGCCACCTACAGATGCCCAGGCGTTATGGGACTTTTCCCTGGGCCTCCAGAGAAGGGAGGACTGGAACTCGGCCCTACCAGAAATCAGACCAGACCAGAACCAGAATTCGAGTTCTCTGCCAAGAGGAGGTATCAGTCTCCAATCCTCAGCTCAGGCTGAGGGCCCTTCAACCAGACTCCTGCATCCAGGACCGGGGGACTAGAAAAACAGGGAAGGATAAGAAGGGTTAAGGAGAGGAAAGAGAGAGGAAAGGGGAGGGAGGTCAATAAAGTCTCTTGTTCCTTACCTGTCGGGGCACTCTGGCCAGTTGTCCGCATCATGAGGAGACCAGGGACAAAAGGGTCCCAGTTGTGGCCGCTGGGTCTGGTCCATTGGCAGGCAAGCTGGCCCCTGAGTATCCCGAGTGGTCAGGATCCTTTTTTACATTGATTTTCACAATTGAAGTGAAGTGAAGTGAATTCACTCAGTCGTGCCCGACTCTTTGCGACCCCATGGACTGTAGCCCACCAGGCTCCTCCCTCCATGGCATTCTCCAGCCAAGAGTACTGGAGTGGTTGCCATTTCCTTCTCCAGGGGATCTTCCCGACCCAGGGATCGAACCTGGCTTTCTCCTGCATTCCAGGCAGACGCTTTAACCTCTGAGCCACCAGGGAAGCAATTCGAGGTCTTTTTTTGGTTTTCCAGTAGGTGGTGCTAGAGCACAAGGTTTCGGTTTCCCTACCTGTGCAGCCTCTCATTACATTTGAGAATTGGCACTTGGCACCCTCCCTGACCTCTGCCAGAGGTGTTGCAGGTGCCCTTGGTGCTGCTGGTACCTCCAGGGTCGCTGGTGCCCTGTGCTGCTGGTGCCACTGTTATCACTGGCATTGCTGCTGAGGGCATGGGATGGCAGCGTCCTCTGCCATACATGGGTCACTGGAGGCAGGCACTTCACCACAGGGTGAGTAGTGGGGTTGCAGATGCCTTCTCCATGGGTGGGGGACTGGGTTGGTAGGTGCTGCTGAAGCTTGAGGGACTGGGGCCCACACAACTGGGGCCCTGCGGCCACCACTGCGCAGTGTCCTGTGGCCATTGGTGTGGCTGTAGCTGGGGCAGAGGGTGCACCTTCAGATGCGAAGGTGTGAGGAACTCTCCAGAGTCTTGGTGTGCTGAGCAGAGGCACCTTTGTTGTGTTGTGGATGTTTTACTAGTTGTAGGTTGAAGGAGTGAGACAAAGGGAGCTTCTCATGAAGCCATGATCCTGACCCCACTAACACAGTGGTTATGATTAAAGGTAAAAATGTTTTAAACTACTCAAAGGCTTTATGAAATCTTTTATTTTCTAATTATCCACGTTATTCTTACCTGCTATCATGCTGTGTCTCCGATTCTTTGTGACACGGACAGTCCATGGGGATTCTCTAGGCAAGTATATTTGAGTGGATTGCCATATCCTCTTTCAGGGGATCTTCCCAACTCAAGCATCAAACCCAGGTCTCTGGCATGCAGGTGGAGACTTTACCGACTGAGCCACCAGGGAAGGCTGGCAATACTGGAGTGGCCAGCCTATCCCTTCTCCAGGGGATCATACTGACCCAGGAATCAAACCAGGGTCTCTTGCATTGCAGGCGTATTTTATTTTTAACAACTGAACTACCAGGAAGCACCTCCACCTCTACCCCAGGGCAAAATATCACAGAAGACCCTGCCTTTCACCTGCTACCCGCTCGCATCCCTCTCCAGTACCTGAGGAAGAATCTATTAGGGCATGGAGATTAGAGATTTTAGTTTCTTGATTACAGTCTGTGGTTTCTTGTTTTGCAGATGTTCCCTCTCTCTTTTTTTTTGCCTGGTGATTCTGAAATCAGTGTTTACATTTGTGGATGTGCCCTGATTTAAGAAAATCTGATATCTTTAAAAATCGAAACTTCAAAAGAAAAATTATTAGGGGCATGAGTATTTACTTAACAAAAGAGTGTTTTTAAAGTTCTTATTGAACAACTCTTAAAATATCAAGCTCTCCTGGCACTGCTATGTGTTGGGAAGCCCATGGATGACCTGGAAAGATGCCAAAAGTTGCCAAGTTGCCCCTGTGTCACTCTCTTCCCCCTTTCCACTAAAAAATACCACATTTAATGAAAAAAAAAAAAATCAAGCTTTCCAAATGCATTATAATAACTGAAAAGTTGAATTTATTATTTTTATTTATTTTTTATTTACAAAAATTGAAATTATATACAACTTTGCAGAACCACCCATAACCCACATTCAGTGGGGCCTCCAACTACTCATGTAGATTTCACTCAGTGTTCAGTAAGGTGGGCTCAAGGCTTTTTAAATAAAGAAAGTTAAGCAAGATAAACAATCATTGCCTTCAGTAATAATTAAACCTATGAGTTATTAATCCATGTCTTAATTAAATCAATAAAGCAATAAATCAAAGCTTTTCAGTAACAACAATTATGAAAATAGATTTAAGCAAAGGTGTTTTTGTTTACAATTTGAATTCACACGTGACTTGGAATACATGGCATGGCTTGCTCTGTCATTGTGAACTGGCCTCAGCCCATCCATCTGCCATCAACAATAAATTTCCAGGCTGGTAAACTTCAAGCCTCTGAGAATTTTAGTTTTATTTGGTCCCAAGATAGGATTTAATTGACTTGCAGTGTGTTAAAGGAAAGTGTATTGAAAGATATTCAAGGAAAAGAAGATTGATAATTGGCTCAATAAAAGTCACATCATCATTTCAAGTTAATAATTAACTTGAGGCTAATTGACAACTGTGTAAGCTAAACAAAGCTGATTTTTGAATTATTTTTATTGAGGCATAATTGACATATAACATTGTGTTAGTTTCAGATGTATAGCATTATGATTTGATATTTACATACATTGAGAAATGACCACCACAGTATACCTAGTTAATCTCTTTCAGCATATGTAGTTATGATATTTTTTCTTGGGATGAGAACTTTTAAGATCTGTTCTCTCAGCAATTCTCAAGTGTGCAGCACAGTATCATTAACTGTAGTCACCATGCTATGCAGCACACCCCCAGGACTTATTTATTTTATTAAGTTGGTTAGCTAGATAATACCTTTTGACCATTTTCACCTATTTTACTCAACCCCCATCTCCACCTCTAGGAGCCACCAATCTAGTCTATGTCTGTGAGTTCACATTTTTTTTTAATATTCCATGTAAAAGTGAGATGATCAAAAATGATTTTTTCTATTTTCCTTTATTTGTTTAAATTGAAGGGTATGGTAGGCTACAGTCCATGGGGTCGCTAAGAGTCGGACACGACTGAGCGACTTCTTTCACTTTTCACTTTCATGCACTGGAGAAGGACATGGCAACCCACTCCAGTGTTCTTGCTTGGAGAATTCCAGGGATGGGGGAGCCTGGTGGGCTGCCGTCTATGGGGTCGCACAGAGTCGGACACGACTGAAGCGACTTAGCAGCAGCAGTTAATTTACAATGTATTAATTTCAAATGTACAGAACAGTGATTCAGTTATATAAGTGTACCAATGTGTATATTTTCTTTTTCTGATTTTTTCATTATAGTTTATTACAAGGAATTGAGTATAGTTCCCTGCACTATATAGTAGGACCTTATTGTTCATCAAAGATGATTTTTCAAGTTAACATTACCTATTACAAGGTATGGAGAAGGTGATGGCACCCCACTCGAGTACTCTTGCCTGGAAAACCCCATGGATGGAGGAGCCTGGAGGGCTGCAGTCCATGGGGTCGCTAAGAGTCAGACACAACTGAGCGACTTCCCTTTCACTTTTCACTTTCATGCATTGGAGAAGGAAATGGCAGCCCACTCCAGTGTTCTTGCCTGGAGAATCCCAGGGACGGGGGAGCCTGGTGGGCTGCCATCTATGGGGTCGCACAGAGTCAGACATGACTGAAGCGACTTAGCAGCAGCAGCAGCATTACAGGGTAATATTTTTTTTCTCCAAAATTGGTGATATATGAAAGCATTAAAATAATAGGATTTTAGAGCTGAAGGAAAAAAAAAAAACACTTTTCTCCATGAAAGTTCAAAGGTTCCTCCCATCTAGTGTCTGTGTTCCACAAGTCAGTTTAGGCAAGACCGTAAATCTACTCAGTGCCAGACCATATCTCAGAATTTGGAGTTTTGTGTTTTTTCCATTGCTCCACACCCATTTAAGACTGCCCAGGATGAATATTTCCTTCCAGAAACTGTTTGCTCAGCTCCTCAGCTGGGAGGACACCCTCTCCTTGCAGTTCTGTGCTGGGTCTCTTCCCACACACTGACTTCAGCAACTGAGTGGATACTCTTACCACAAGCTTCTGCAGCAATCAGGCCAAGAATTCTGGACCTACATGTGGATACAGGAGACCATTTCATTCCTGATTTGTCTTATGATTAGGATAGTGGCCTGTTTTTTGTCTTACTTGCTAAGTGCAGCATTAGGAAAATTATTTGGCACCTCAATTTCTCAAGATACGAATAGAAGCAAAATGAGGAATATAAGTTGCAATAAATAAAAGCAAGGGAATATAGCAAGAGCAAGCATTTGGAATTTAAGAAAATAGTAATCAAAAAGCCCGTTTTGAAAAAGCGAACAGTTATAAAGTTGCAATTTGGGTTAATGCCTTGCCCTGCTTGTATTTATTTTTCAGAATTTCTGCATTATTGCATGTATTTTATATGAAAACTTAAAAACATGCTTTTAAAAAAGCACAATCCCTTGCAAACATTTACTCTGAGACTGCTTCATGTCTAAGGAAATTAACTTATGCTCAGCGGAGAGTTCCAAATATTAGATCCTATGTCTCTTTTTTTCCTATTACTTAATCATTTGCAGAAGAATTTAACTACAGAGAAAATTCCTATTGCATGTTTTTTATTTTTCTCCCCTTCGAAGAAAGGTGCTCTGTGGTCCACTATTTTATATTTAAAAACACTTTCAGTTGGCTTGTCTTCTTTTCTGTTTCTCTTCTTTCCTGTCTTTCTCCTCTTAATAGTTTACTGTCTGACACACACACAGGTTTGTAGATTTTATCTTTCATCATTCCCACAATATTCTAAAAATGATGTCTGACATTACTGATGAGTTTAAGTAAAGGAAGTTGGCAAGTAAGAAATAATAGTCTTTTTTTTTTAAGTTTATGTATTTTAATTGAAAAATCATTGATTTGCAATGCTGTGTTTCAGGTGTACAGCAGTGATTCACTTATACATATATATATATATTCTTTATATGTATTATTTTCATATTCTTTTCCATTATGGTTTATCACAGAATGTTGAATATAATTCCTTATAGAGCCAGACCTTGTTGTTTATTCATCCTTTCTATAATGGTTAGCATTTGCTAACCCCAACCTCTTATTCCATCTTTCCCCCAACCCTGTCCCTACTAGGCCACCACAAGGCTGTCCTCTGTGCCTGTAGTCTGTTTCTGTTTTGTAAATAAGTTTCAGTTCAGTTCAGTTCAGTTCAGTTACTCAGTCATGTCCAACTCTTTGCGACCCCATGAATTACAGCACGCCAAGCCTCCCTGTCCATCACCAACTCCCAGAGTTCACTCAGATTCATGTCCATCAAGTCAGTGATGCCATCAAGCCATCTCATCCTCTGTTGTCCCCTTCTCCTCCTGCCCCCAATCCCACCCAGCATCAGAGTCTTTTCCAATGAGTCAACTCTTTGCCTGAGGTGGCCAAAGTACTGGAGTTTCAGCTTTAGCATCATTCCTTCCAAAGAATACCCAGGACTGTTCTCCTTTAGAATGGACTGATTGAATCTCCTTGCAGTCCAAGGGACTCTCGAATTTTCTCCAACACCACAGTTCAAAAGCATCAATTCTTCGGCACTCAGCTTTCTTCACAGTCCAACTCTCACATCCATACATGACCACTGGAAAAACCATAGCCTAGACTAGACGGACCTTAGTCAGCAAAGTAATGTCTCTGCTTTTGAATATGCTATCTAGGTTGGTCATAACTTTTGTTCTAAAGAGTAAGCATCTTTTAATTTCATGGCTGCAATCACCATCTGCAGTGATTTTGGAGCCCCAAAAATAAAGTCTGACACTGTTTCCACTGTTTCCCCATCTATTTCCCATGAAGTGATGGGACCGGATGCCATGATCTTCGTTTTCTGAATGTTGAGCTTTAAGCCAACTTTTTCACTCTCTTCTTTCACTTTCATCAAGAAGCTTTTTAGTTCCTCTCCACTTTCTGCCATAAGGGTGGTGTCATCTGCCTATCTGAGGTTATTGATATTTCTCCTGGCAATCTTGATTCCAGCTTGTGCTTCATCTAGCATATTTTGCGTGATGTACCATGCATATAAGTTACATAAGCAAGGTGGCAATATGCAGCCTTGACGTACTCCTTTCCCTATTTGGAAGCAGTCTGTTATTCCATGTCCGGTTCTAACTGTTGCTTTTTGACCTGCATACAGATTTCTCAGGAGGCAGGTCAGGTGGTCTGGTATTCCAATCTCTTTAAGAATTCTCCACAGTTTGTTGTGATCCATACAGTCTAAGGTTTTGGCATAGTCAATAAAGCAGAAGTAGATGTTTTTCTGGAGCTCTCTTGCTTTTTCGATAATCCAATGGATGTTCGCAGTTTGATTTCTGGTTTCTCTGCCTTTTCTAAATTCAGCTTGAACATCTGGAAGTTCATGGTTCACATACTGTTGAAGCTTGGCTTAGAGGATTTTGAGTATTACTTTGCTAGCGTGTGAGATGAATACAGTTGTGCGGTAGTTTGAACATTCTTCAGCATTGCCTTTATTTGGGATTGGAATGAAAACTGACCTTTTCCAGTCCTGTGGCCACTGTTGAGTTTTCCAAATTTACTGGCATTTTGATTGCAGCACTTTCACAGCATCATCTTTCAGGATTTGAAATAGCTTAGCTGGAATTCCATCACCTCTACTAGCTTTGTTCGTAGTGATGCTTCCTAAGGCCCACTTGACTTTGCATTCGAGGATGTCTGGCTCTAGGTGAATGATCACACCATCGTGGTTATCTGGGTCATGATCTTTTTTATATAAATTCTTCCGTGTATTCTTGCCACCTCTTCTTAATATCTTTTGCTTCTATTATATCCATACCATTTCTGTCCTTAATCGAGCCCATCTTTGCATGAAATGTTCCCTTGGTATCTCTAATTTTCTTGAAGAGATCTCTAGTTTTTCCCATTCTATTGTTTTCCTCTATTTCTTTGCATTGGTCACTGAGGAAGGCTTTCTTATCTCTCCTTGCTATTCTTTGGAACTCTGCATTCAGATGGATATATCTTTCCTTTTCTCCTTTGTCTTTAGCTTCTCTTCTTTTCACAGCTATTTATAAGGCCTCCTCAGACAACCATTGTCAGGAAGCATTTAACAGGAGGCTTCCTGTGTGCTGTTTTGGATCTGTCATGAATCCTCTGTCCCTTATTAATTCCTAAATATTCAGGAATTAAGTGGAGTAGCAAACTACTTCCGGGGGCTGAGGAATGCATGCATTTCCTTCGTCAGTTTTTCCATATGGTGTTAAGTAACTATTTACAACCCTCTTGCTTTTATGAACCACGTAGTAAGAGTGATTATTTACAACCCTCTCTCTTTGATATGGATTGCCTTATGATAATTTTTAAGTCTGGACTTTTGATTTTTATCTTTGCTGAAAATAGTTACCTTTTAAGACAGTATAAATACCCACACTATGTTGAAATAAACACCTTTGCTCCATCAGAGCTTGGGTCCCCTTGTCGTTTCTCTCTCTCTCTCTCTCTCTCTCTCTCTCTTTCTCTCTCCCTCTCTCAGGCTAATTCTCTGGAGCACAGAGGCTCACTGATCTCACTTTCTTGCAGGGGCTTCTAAGACCCTCTGGTAAAGGTGCACTGTGCCTTCACTCCCTCAAGTGGGCGCCTGGTGCCTACGTGTAGCAGTGCAAGCCTTGTGTCAAAGGCTTTATTGGCTTTCTGTGTAAACCAAGGAATATCAGCCTCTTTCTCTCTTTTACTTTTTTATCATTGACTCCAGCTCACCAGGTTCCAGTCCATTAAAGGACTTCAACAAACCATTTTGCCTTTTTGCATTTGTTGTTCTCGAAGATGGTCTTGATCACTGCCTCCTGTATAATGTCATGAACCTCCCTCCATCCATAGTTCTTCAGGCACTTTGTCTATCAGATCTAATCCTTTGAATCTATTTGTCACTTCCACTGTAAAATTATAAGGGATTTGATTTAGGTCATACCTGAAAGGTCTAGTGATTTTCCCTATTTTATTCAATTTAAGTCTGAAATAGCAATAAGGAGTTCATGATCTGAGCCACGGTCAGCTCCCGGTCTTATTTTTGCTGACTGTATAGAGCTTCTCCATCTTTGGCTGCAAAGAATATAATCAATATGATTTTGGTATTGACCATCTGGTGATGTCCATGTATAGAGTCTTCTCTTGTGTTATTGGAAGAGGAAAGTTGTAAAACAATTATACTCCCATAAAAATTAGTTGAAAAAGACATTTTTTTGCTTCTAAAGATTGTCTTCTCAATTTTGATACATATCTGGAATTTTATTTAGATGTATTATGGTAGGAAGCAATAGAGAGAATAGGATGAGAACCTGACAAATTCTATTTCTAGAAATTTTCCATGACTGGTCCAGGAGGCTATTGCTGAGCATGAGCCCCAGTACCATGTATGGCAGGTTCTTGCTCTAAGGTTGCTCTCCTTTCTTTGACACTCCTTGGCTCACCTTGTCCCTACAGACACTCTCTGCAAAGAGAAAGATCATCCAGGTGTAGGATGGCCACCAGGAAGGCAAGGAAATAGGATTGTGATCAACAAGGAGTAAACATCCTGCGTTAAGTTGGTGGGCAAGGTTGTGCTTCTAACAGCTCCTGTAGAGAAGCAGACAGAAGTATTTCCTCTAATTCAGCCCTGGCTTTTTGAGAACTTGAAACTCCAGCCCAGCAGTCCTTTCTCTGACCCACTACTGTTTCAGGCCAGGTAATACCCAGTGCAGCCTGGCCTCCCACCCCACTGGGGCTGAGCAAGCAGAGACCGTATTAAGGCCACTGAGGGCCAGGTGCACCAAAGTTAGGTCCCAGTGAGGACAGGTAAAGAGCAAATCTCACCTGATGCCAATTTTCTGCAGACCTGGAGTCTGGGTGTGACCCACTGAGAGAGGTATGTTTTCTGCATTTGTTCTTTTCTTCTGGGCTTCTGCATAGCCATGTCAGGCAGGATGTAGTAATGTAGCCTACTTGGGGTTCCAAATCCAAATGGTAGACCACTTTTGTAGAAAAATCATTTTCTTTTTATTTTAATAGAAAAAAATAGACTGATTAGAAATATTATTTTACAAGTAAGAACTGTAAAGTTTAGCTAGTTCTTGGAGGTAGGGTTTGTGGTCACACGAAAATTTGTTCCCAGGTCCAGTAAAGATTTGGGAAGAGAGAGTCTATGTTTAATATATTTTATTTTTTTCTCAAATTTTAAATGTGAAAATGTCATATTTACCCAAGGCTCTATAAAGGTAAATGTGTCACTTAAAAAGCATGTATAATATCATGTGTGAAACAAATCACCAGTCCAGGTTCGATACATGATACAGGATGCTCAAGGCTGGTGCACTGAGATGACCCAGAGGGATGGTATGTGGAGGGAGGGAGGGGGGTTCAGGATGGCAAACACGTGTACACCCGTGGCAGATTCATGTTGATGTATGGCAAAACCAACACAATATTGTAAAGTAATTAACCTCCAATTAAAATAAATAAATGTATATTTAAAAAAAAAAAACAGCCTAATAAAATGAGCATATGTATCTCAGGATTCAAGTTCAGATGACAAAGATTACCATCATCTCAGAAGTTCCTTACATGCTCCTGTCAAAGGCTTTCCTTCATCCCTCCACAGCGGGGTAACTATATCCTAATCCCATGTTAATAATTCTTTTTTTTTCTCACAATGTTTTACCACTCATGTATGAGCCTCAGTAATAAATGGTTCAGTTTTGAAAAATCAAGTTGCAGGAGGATGGCATTGTCCTTATTATATGAAGGATCCCAGGAGAGGAAAAGCTGAACAAAGTCTCTGAGTCATAATTAGGTTCTTCTTTTCTATTTTCTTAAGGTGGAAGCTTAGATATGTTAGTTTTCTACTAGAGGTGTTTAACGGTCTAAATTTCTGTATGAGAACGCTACCAATTTCTCTCACAGTGTTGCTTAGGTTGCACCCTACCGATTTTGATATGTTGTGTTTTCATTTTCACTTAGTTCAAAATATGAGGCATTGAGCTCATGAGTTATTAAGAAATGACCTTGTAGACTGTAGGTCAGGTTCCTCTGTCCATGGAATTCTCCAGGCAAGAATACTGGAGTGGGTTGCCATTTCCTTCTCCAGGGGATCTTCCCAACCCAGGGATTGAACCCAGGTCTCCCACATTGCAGGCAGATTCTTTTGGTCTGAGTCACCAGGGAAGCCCTATTAAGAAGTGAGCTGTTTAATTTTCACATAATTGGGGTATTTTCTAGATTGTGCTATTATCAATTTCTTTTTAATTCATTATGGTCAGAAAACAAATGCACTGAATTGTGGTTTCAATTCTATTAAATTGGATACAGTTTATTTTATGGCTCAGAATATGGTCTATCTTGTTGAATAACTTATGTTCACTTGAAAAGAATGTGTTCTGCTGGTGTTGAGTGGAATGTTCCATAAATGTTATTTAGATCCAGTTGATTGATGAATATCATTCAGGTTTTCTACACCTTTGCTGATTTTCTAGTTACTCTATCAATTACTGAGAGAAAAGAATTGAAATATCAATTATAATCAATATCATGTATATAATCAAGTGTAATATCAAGTCTAAGTATGGACTTGTTGTATTTTCCTTTCAGTTTTTTTAGTTTTCTCCTGTTTTCCTTTCCATTAGTATTTTGAAATGTTTTAATTAGGTACATTAGTGTATCTTCTTGGCGAACCAATTACTTTTATTGTTAGGTACTGTTCTTTTTTATTCCTGGTAATTTTCTTTGTTGTGGAGTCTGCTTTGTCTGATGTTGATTTAGCCACTCTGACTTTCTTTTCATTTATATGACATCTTTTTCCACCCTTTTATTTGGCTCTCAGATTAGTTTTTGGCTTGCATTTCTCTTATAATTGGTGAGTTGAATATCTTTTTGTATATTTAAGGACTGTATTTATGTCTTTGTGTGAACTGCCAAACTCATATTGTCTATTTTTTTTACAGATTTTTCATCGTTTGTTCTTTCCATTTTTAAACAGTGTTTTGCATATGAGGAAGATTAGCTTTCTCGCTGTGACATATATTACAAATATTTTCTCCCAGTTTGCCAGTTGTATTTTAACTTTGTTTAACTTTGAGTATTTTGTTTCCATGTTAAAGTTTTCATTTATTTATTTTATGTAGTTATATTTGCCTTTTTGTTGTTGTTGTTGTTATTGCATCTGGGTTTTGAGTCATAGTTAGAAAGTCTTTTTACATTATTTGTGTTCAAAAGTTACTTAGGTTAGTACTGTCCTCCTGTGTATAAGGCAATGGCACCCCACTCCAGTACTCTTGCCTGGAAAATCCCATGGACGGAGGGGCCTGGTAGGCTGCAGTCCATGGGGTCACATAGAGTTGGGCATGACTAAGCGACTTCACTTTAACTTTTCACTTTCATGCATTGGAGAAGAAAATGGCCATCCACTCCAGTGTTCTTGCCTGGAGAATCCCAGGGATGGGGGAGCCTGGTGGGCTGCCATCTATGGGGCCGCACAGAGTCAGACACAACTGAAGCGACTTAGCAGCAGTAGCAAGAACATATATTTTAAATATTGTGTTCAAAAGTTACTTAGGTTAGTAGTGTCCTTCTGTGTGTGTGTGTGTGTGTGTGTATATATATATATATATATATATATATATATATATATATATCCAGGTTAAAGAAGAATTCACTCATGTTTTCTTCTAGTATTTGTTCTTGTTGTTCAGTCACCAAGTCATGTCCAACTCTTTGTGACTTGATGGACTGCAGCACACTAGGCTGCTCTGTCCTTCACCATCTCTCAGAGCTTGCTCAAACTCATGTCCATGAGTCAGCAATGCCATCCAACCCTCTCATCCTCTGTTGTCCCCTTCTCCTGCCTTCAATCTTTCCCAGCATCAGGGTCTTTCTCAATGAGTCAGTTCTTCACATCAGGGGGATTAACTATTGGAGCTTCAGTTTCAGCATCAGCCCTTCCAATGAGTATTCAGGGTTGATTTCCTTTAGGATTGACTGATTTGATCTCCTTGTTGTCCAAGGGAGTCTCAACAGTCTTCTCCAGCACCACAGTTCAAAGCATCAATTTTCTGGCCCTCAGCCTTCTTTATGGTCCAACTCTTACATCCGTACATGACTACTGGGAAAACCATAGCTTTGATTATAGGGACCTTTGTTGGCAAACTGATGTCTCTGCTTTTTAATATGCTTTCTAGGTTTGTTATAACTTTTCTTCCAAGGAGCAAGCGTTTTCTCATTTCATGGCTGCAGTCACCATCTGCTGTGATTTTGGAGCCCAAGGGAAGAAAGTCTGTCACTGTTTCCATTGTCTCCTCATCTATTTGCCATGAAATGATGGGACCAGATACCATGATCTTCGTTTTTTGAATGTTCAGTTTCAACTCAGCTTTTTCACTCTTCTCTTTCACTTTCATCAAGAGGGTCTTTAGTTCTTCTTTGCTTTCTGCCATAAGGGTGGTGTCATCAGCATATCTGAGGTTATTGATATTTCTCCCAGCAATCTTGATTCCAGCTTGTGCTTCTTCCAGCCTGGCATTTTGCATGATGTACCCTGCATATAAGTTAAATAAGCAGGGTGACAATATACAGCCTTGACATACTCCTTATCTGATTTGGAACCAATCTTTTGTTCCATGTCGGGCTCTAACTGTTGCCTCTTGACCTGCAAACAGGTTTCACAGGAGGCAGATCAGGTGGTCTGATATTCCCATTGCTTGAAGAATTTTCCACAGTTTGTTGTGATCCACACAGTCAGATGTTTCAGTGTAGTCAATGAAGCAGATGTTTTTCTGGGACTCTCTTGCTTTTTTGATGATCCAGCACATGTTGGCAATTTGATCTCTGGTTCCTCTGCCTTTACTACATCCAGCTTGTACATCTGGAAGTTCTTGTTTCAGGTACTGCTGAAGCCTAGCTTGAAGAATTTTGAACATTACCTTGCTATCAAGTGCAATGAGCACAACTGTGTGGTAGTTTGAGCATTCTTTGACATTGCCCTTCTTTGGGATTGGAATGAAACCTGACCTTTTCCAGTCTTGTGGCCACTGCTGAATTCTCCAAATTTGCTGACACATGGAATGCAAGTCCACTTTCACAGCATCATCTTTTAGGATTTGAAATAGCTCAACTGGAATGCCATCACCTCCACTAGCTTTGTATGTAGTGATACTTCCTAAGACCCACTTGACTTCACACTCCAGGATGTTTGGCTGTAGGAGAATGACCACCCCATTGTGGTTTATCCGGGTCATTAAGACCTTTTTTGTACAGTTTTTCTGTGTCTTCTTGCCACTGAGTATTTGGCTTCTTAAATCTATGATTCATTTCGAATTTATTCTTATGTATGGTACAAGATATGGACTTAATTTTATGTTTTCCCGAATGAGTGTCCAGTCTCAGTACCATTTACTAAAAAGCCCATTTTTGCTCTGGTCATTTGACGTATACATTTGTCGTATTCCACAGTTCTGTGTGGATGTGTGTGTGGTCAGTTGTTCAGTTGTGTCTGATTCTCTGTAGCCCCATCGACTGGAGCTCACCAGGATCCTCTGTCCATGAAACTTTCCAGGGAAGAATACTGGAGTGGGTAGCCATTTCCTCATCCAGGGGATCTTCCAGACCCAGGAATCGAACCCTTGTCTCTTGTGTCTTCTACATTGATAGGCAGATTCCTTACCACTGGCACCACTGGCAAGCCCCTGTATGTATGAGGGTCTATTTCTTGGCTTTCTGTTCTACTCTACTTTTCAGTCTGTGCCAAGAGGCTTTAGAATATATTTTAATATTTGGCAGAGCTAATCTTCCATGTAGATTAAAAAATGTACTCCTCTTTATTCTTGGTTCTTTTTCTATATGAAGCTTTAGCATAAACTTTCTAACTCATTTAAAAAAGAAGGTATATTTCTTTTTCATTGAAGCACAGTTGATTTACTATATTATACAGTTTCAGGTATGAAACATAGTGATTCACATTTTAAAAGATTATATTCCATTGATAGCTATTGTAAAACATTGATTGCATTCCCTATGTTGTACAGTATATCCTTGTAGCTTGTTTATTTTATACACAGTAGTTTGTACCTCTTAATCCTCTCTCCCATCTTGCCTCACCTTCCTTCCTCTCCCCACTAGTAACCACTAGTTTGTTCTCTGTATCTGTGAGTCTGTGTCTTTTTTGTTGTTGTTGTCGTTGTCATATTCACTAGATTTTCTTTTTTAGATTCCACTTATAAGTGATATTATATAGTATCTGTCTTTCTCCATCTGCCCTATTTCACTCAGCATAAGACCTTCCAAGTGTATCTGTATTGGAGAAGGCAATGGCACCCCACTCCAGTACTCTTGCCTGGAAAATCCCATGGACGGAGAAGTCCATGGGATCACAAAAAGTCGGACACAACTGAGTGACTTCACTTTGACTTTTCACTTTCATGCATTGGAGAAGGGAATGGCAACCCATTCCAGTGTTCTTGGCTGGAGAATCCCAGGAACGGGGGAGCCTGGTGGGCTGCCATCTATGGGGTCGCACAGAGTGGGACACGACTGAAGTGACTTAGCAGCAGCAGCAGGTTTTTTATCTTCTTGGTTGCTGTTGTAAATGAGTTTTTCCCTCCAATTTTACCAGCTACCTTTTTAGGAAAGCCAATGGTTTCTACATGCTACTGTTAGAACCTATTACTTTACTGAATTATTTTTATTTTAATCATTGATTATCTTGAGTTTTACAGTTGTCTGATCAGCCTCTCTGCAAATAGAAATGCTTTTGATTCTTTTCAATTCTTACCTGCCCAATCTGTCATTGCTTTCCTCTTGCCTAATTGCATTGCTTTTAATACCTCCAGTATTAAAAGCATCTTAGTTCCCCTACCAGGGATCACACACACACCCTGCCTTGGCAGATAGTATTAACCATTGGACCACCAGAAAGTCCCATTAGATGGATACATTTTGTATCCATCTAATGTTAATCTTCATGTTAATCTAGCTGTGATTAACAAAATGTCAGTGAATTCTTATTTTCATTTATTTTTACCACAAATGAATGTTGACTTTTGATAAAAAGTTTTGCAGCATCTATGCAGGTAATCATTTGATATTTCTCCTTAGATGTTTTAATAGGTTTTATTACATTAATAAATTTTTTAGGAGTGACCCCATCTTGAATTTCTGTAATAGTCCATATCTTGTCATGATGTATTATTTTCTTACCTTGCTGTTAAATTCTGTTTATCAATATTTTATTTTGAAATTAGACCTAATTTTCATATATCATATTGGTTGCTAATTTTACTTTTCTCTGCCCTATCTTTTACAGGTGCAGGCATTAGAGCTATATTTGCTTCAGAAAATAATTAGGAAAACTTTTTTCTTTTTTACTGCTCTGAGAGAATTGAGGGGCTATCTTATTTTTGAAAGTTTAGTAGTACTTTCCCCTGGAATCGTCTAGGCCTCACACATTTTGAGGCTGTAGTTCCTTGGTTACTTTTTTCATACATTCCATAAACATTAGTCTGAGCCTTCTAAATCTAAAAAGTGCAGTTTTGCTTAAATATATTTCCCTAGGAAATTATCCATTTCACCTATTTTTTCAAATTGATTTGCATAGGTGACTGCAAAATACTAATTTTTTTCTGTTTTGATAGTTATTTTTCCTTTGTCATTTTTTATTTTGTATTTTTGTGCTTTCTCCCACTTTTTTTAGGTTAGCAAGTGGCTTACTTATTTTGTTATTTATTTTTAAAAACCAGAAATTTGATTTAGTGGTTAGAACTACTATTTTTCTACCCACCTAATTTCTTCTATCTTTAATTTTTCCATATTTGTGTTTTCCTTTAGTTAGTTTTTTGTTGTTGTTGTTGTTCTAGTTGAACAAAAAAGCCTTGGTTCAAAAAGATTTTTGAGCTGGGAATTTAATTCATTTATTCAAAATCTTTTATTGTTGTTGACAAATGTGTTTAAGGCTATGAATTTTCCTATGGTCACTGCTTTCAATGTGTCCTATCTCCTCTTCTGATATATCGTGTTTCTATTATCATTATGCTTTAGAAATTTTACTTTATAATTTTCCATTCATCTAAGAGTCCTCAGTAGAAACTTTTATATGTCTAGATGAAATAGTGTTTTTTTGTTTTTTGTTGTTAATAATTTTTAGTTTTACTTCATTCCAAACAGAGGGTGTTGTTTGTAATAGCTCTACTTTATAGAACTTTACTGATATTTTCTTTGTGACCTGATAGATGACCTTGTTCTGTATGAATGATCTTTGTACCTTGAGAGGAAGTTGTATTTTCTATTATCAGGATGAAAAGTTGTGTGATACCTTTTTGATTATGTTGCTTAGCTCTTGTATTCTCATTTATTTTGGGTTCACTAGATTTGTCTTATTCTGAGTTGAATCTTCTCATTATCGGTGGGTTTTTTTCACCTTTGTCTCTTTACATCTCTTGCAATTGCCACTTTGTAAGTGTGGAATTCTGTTGCATTATTTCATCCTGTGGTATGTAGGTCTTTATAATAAAAATCACTTCATTGTGATTTGTGACTTTTAGCTTTAAAACACAGACATTTTTTTAAGCCCATATTACTTTCTTCCTGAAATGCTTTTCTGCAACCCACCCACTTCATGTGAGTGATTCCTGCTTATCTTTCCCGTTGGTGTTTATATGTCATGCCTTTCTCTGACTTCTCACAATTTAAGTTGTCCTTTCATTACAATTTTTCATGATGAATCTATAAATTCATCAAGTCTCTCTCCACATGTTAGGTTCTTCCTATGTGCGAGGCAGGATTCCGGGTATTGAGGAAGGAGCTGTGAATAAGGAAGCAAGAATGTACCCTCAGACAGCTCACAGACATTATTTACTTTTTTCCTAACATTTAATAAATTTATTATTAAGTAGTTTAACAGTGCCTGTCTGTTTGTTGTCCTGTAGGTCTCATGACAAAAAGGACAGTGTTTTGTTCACTGTTGATACAGTAGGCACATTTGTGGATACTCAGTATGTATTAGATGAATCCATGGCTCAGATAGTAAAGAATCTGCCTGCAATGCAGGAAACCTAGGTTTGATCCCTGGGCTGGGAAGAGACCCTGGAGGAAGGCATGGCAAGCCACTCCAGTATTCTTGCCTGGAGAATCCCCATGGACAGGGGAGTGTGATGGGCTACAGTCCATGGGGTCACAAAGAGTTGGACACGACTGTATGACTAAGCACACACGGCACACATGAATTTATAGATCTATGTTTATTTTTATATTTCACATGTTCATTTTCCAGGCTAGTAGAAACTAGTAAGAATTACACACGCACAATTTTTTTTTTTCTGTTAAACTGCACATTTTTCTCATTCAGGTGGAATCTGAAACGTCTAACAAAGAAATTTCACTGAGAAACAGTCTAGGCTTCCCTTTCAATTCAGCAAACATTCCCCTCACTTTCACCTTTGAATAAATGGGTGAATTAATTTTCTTATCCAGGGACTAGAAGCTGGGAACCAGTTGGCTCTCCGGTAGATGTCCCAAAATGAATGGGCTGTGGTCCATGAGGAGGATGCACTATTCCGATGGGTAACAAAGCTGAAGGAACTGAAGTTAGGAGTCAGTCACTGAGACCAAAGTTCTGTCTTTCCCAGGAGAGGTTTACTGTTTTTATTATTATTAAATTTTTTTGACTGCACAATGTGGCTTGTGGGACTTTAGTTCCCTGACAAGGGATTGAACCTGGGCTCTCAGCAGTGAGGGTGATGTCCTAACCCACTGGACCATCAGCATATTCCTGAGGAAAGTTTTAGAAGAGCAAAGAATTTCATATCTTTTAAAACCCAAAAGATGCCTTTTGGACAGGTCAAGTTTGAAAGGATACCTGATCTGTGGTGATGCTCTGTGGTTGACAGAAGCACAGAGCACAATATAAGCAGAGCACCAGCAAGGTTTGGAACACAAATAATTCATGAGCAACAGTGTTCCCAGGACTGGAGTGACTTCCCTCTACTTCTAGGTCCCATGTGTTCATATCACTTTAGAGGAGGGATTATCAGATGTCAGGGAGAATATCCAAGTCACCGTGAACTGTAGAGCCCCTTCAAATGTATTTAGTTGCACCATGGAGGGGCAGGTGGGTTGGGGAGCAGACACATTTACCACCTACCACCCAGGCCCATCAGTGTGGAAATCACTGCCTGGGTGAGGGGCTGCTGCAGAGCCGGGTTGGATGCATGCGTGCTGGCGTCTTGGTGCAGGAGAAAGCTAAGGACAAGCAAGGGGCTTCCCATGTGGCGCTAGTGATGAAGAAACTGCCTACCAATGCAGGAGATATAAGAGATATGGATTCAATCCCTGGGTGGGGAAGATCCTCTGGAGGACAGTATGGCAACTCTCTCTAGAATTCTTGCCTGGAAAATCCCATCGACAGGGGAGCCTGGCAGGCTACAGTCCATAGGATCACAAAGAGTTGGACATGACTGAAGTGACTTAGCACACACGCACACACATTTATTGCAATGATCTTATCAGAGATAACACTTGATTAGTTAATGAGAGTGGTGTCCTAGTCCTTCTCAGTACATCCAATTCTGTGTTCTTAGACCTTTGAATACAGTCAAAGCTTATTCAATAGCTTATTCAGGATCAGAAGATGATACAATTGAAGGGATCAGGGTGATTCCATGCCCTTATTTGCACATGTGACTTACAGGGTGTGTCATGTATACAGTACATACACGTTGTTTCCCCTGGCTAACTTCCTTTGTGAAAAGTATGTCTGTTCTTATTCTATATATATAATATAGACTCTATGCTAAAGATAATCTGATATTAAGAAGTAGGATTCCAGAAGACCTTTCCTTGGGGGACACTGAAATGAAATCAAAGTGAGGATATGGAGAAGTGAGGGAAAGCATGACACCCCGAGTCCCTTCACCCTCCACAAAAACTGCTTGTCCACCTGTTAGTTCCTAGTGGATTGGCTGAGAGGAAAGAGGACTTTGAACAGAAAGACCAGGAGTTCACTTCTAGGCATGAGGGAAAGATGTTCGGATGATGCAAATAAGCTTTGAGGATAGAAGAATCCATTATCAAGATTTTGGGTGCTTGGGAGGTTTATTCGTTTTCATGGCCACCTAAAAAGTTCTGCCAGATTCAGACTGAAATTGAGGAAAGTAGGGAAAAACACTAGACCTTTCAGGTATGACCTAAATCAAATCCCTTATGATTATACAGTGGAAGTGAGAAATAGATCTAAGGGCCTAGATCTGATAGAGTGCCTGGTGAACTATGGAATGAGGTTCGTGACATTGTACAGGAGACAGGGATCAAGACCATCTCCATGGAAAAGAAATGCAAAAAAGCAAAATGGCTGTCTGGGGAGGCTTTACAAATAGCTGTGAAAAGAAGAGAGGTGAAAAGCAAAGGAGAAAAGGAAAGATATAAGCATCTGAATGCAGAGTTCCAGAGTATAGCAAGGAGAGATAAGAAAGCCTTCTTCAGCGATCAATGCAAAGAAATAGAGGAAAAGAACAGAATGGGAAAGACTAGAGATCTCTTCAAGAAAATTAGAGATACCAAGGGAACATTTCATGCAAAGATGGGCTCGATAAAGGACAGAAATTGTCTGGACCTAACAGAAGCAGAAGATATTAACAAGAGGTGGCAAGAATACACAGAAGAACTGTACAAAAAAGATCTTCATGACCAAGATAATCATGATGGTGTGATCGCTCACCTAGAGCCAGACATCCTGGAATGTGAAGTCAAGTGGGCCTTAGAAAGCATCACTACGAACAAAGCTAGTGGAGGTGATGGAATTCCAGTGGAGCTATTTCAAATCCTGAAAGAGGATGCTGTGAAAGTGCTGCATTCAATATGCCAGCAAATTTGGAAAAATCAGCAGTGACCACAGGACTGGAAAAGGTCAGTTTTCATTCCAATTCCAAAGAAAGGCAATGCCAAAAAATGCTCAGACTACCACACAATTGCACTCATCTCACATGCTAGTAAAGTAATGCTCAAAATTCTCCAAGCCAGGCTTCAGCAATATGTGAACCGTGAACTTCCTGTTGTTCAAGGTGGTTTTAGAAAAGGCAGAGGAACCAGAGATCAAATTGCCAACGTCCGCTGGATCATGGAAAAAGCAAGAGAGTCCCAGAAAAACATCTATTTCTGCTTTATTGACTATGCCAAAGCCTTTGACTGTGTGGATCACAATAAATTGTGGAAAATTCTGAGAAAGATGGGAATACCAGACCACCTGACCTGCCTCTTGAGAAATCTGTATGCCGGTCAGGAAGCAACAGTTAGAACTAGACATGGAACAACAGACTGGTTCCAAATAGGAAAAGGAGTACAGCAAGGCTGTATATTGTCACCCTGCTTATTTAACTTATATGCACAGTACATCATGATAAACGCTGGACTGGAAGAAACACAAGCGGGAATCAAGATTGCCGGGAGAAATATCAATAACCTCAGATAGGCAGATGACACCACCCTTGTGGCAGAAAGGGAAGAGGAACTAAAAAGCCTCTTGATGAAAGTGAAAGAGGAGAGTGAAAAAGTTGTCCTAAAGCTCAACATTCAGAAAACGAAGATCATGGCATCCGGTCCCATCACTTCATGGGAAATAGATGGGGAAACAGTGGAAACAGTGTCAGACTTTATTTTGGGGGGCTCCAGAATCACTGCAGATGGTGACTGCAGCCATGAAATTAAAAGATGCTTACTCCTTGGAAGAAAAGTTATGACCAACCTAGATAGTATATTCAAAAGCAGAGACATTACTTTGCTGACTAAGGTCCGCCTAGTCAAGGGTATGGTTTTTCCTGTTGTCATGTATGGATGTGAGAGTTGGACTGTGAAGAAGGCTGAGTGCCGAAGAATTGATGCTTTTGAACTGTGGTATTGGAGAAGACTCTTGAGAGTCCCTTGGACTGCAAGGAGATCCAACCAGTGCATTCTGAAGGAGATCAGCCCTGGGATTTCTTTGGAAGGAATGATTCTAAAGCTGAAACTCCAGTATTTTGGCCACCTCATGCGAAGAGTTGACTCATTGGAAAAGACTCTGATACTGGGAGGGACTGGGGGCAGGAGGAGAAGGGGACGACAGAGGATGAGATGGCTGGATGGCATCACTAACTCAATGGACGTGAGTCTGAGTGAACCCTGGGAGTTGGTGATGGACAGGGAGGCCTGGCGTGCTGTGATTCATGGGGTTGCAAAGAGTCGGACATGACTGAGCAATGGAACTGAACTGAACTGAACTAGCTGGGTGGTTCTAGCTCTTGAGATTGTGGTCATGGTATTGGTTGGGCTGAAGTCTTCCAAGGACTTGACTTCGAGATGGTGCACTCACATGGCTGCTGTTATTTCTAGAATACTTTATAGGTGATATGAGTCACCCCTACTCAGAATGAGAGGGGACTACAAAGGGTGCAAATCCTGGGAGGTGGAGTCACTCAGGGCAGCCACTATAGTCAGTCATGCCTGATGTCAGCATAGAAGGGTGTAAAAAGCTGCAATTCATTAAAGGTAAGAATAGCCTCATCAAGTGGATAGAGGAATGGGTTGGAACAAGCATTGGACAACAGGAGCCCAGAATCTTAGGGAACTTGGGAGAAGAAGGAGGGGAAGAATATGCAAAGTAATTTCAAGGTGTTCTCAAGCTTAGAAGTAGAATGTTTGGAGGATGTTAGAAAATTGTGTTTCTCATCTATAAACCTGGGCACTAAGGTGTGAACTGAGAAGATCGATATGGCAATGGAGTGATGTGAATACCTGTATGCAAGACATGATCCGGAGGAGGTCCATTCTGCAGGTGACCCAGGATGTTGACCATGTGGGGCTTTTGAGAGCTAGTGAGGATCACACGAGTCTTGATGGCAGCACTAAACCAAACAGCCTTGGCGACATGGTTGATGGAGCAAGAGGTGGCAAGGCTTTAAAGCAGAGATATAACCTGTCACAGCAGCTACTCCACTGCACCTACCTTAAGAGAGCAGCAAGACCACAAGTAGGAGTGAGACTTCCTATTGGATTCACCAGCCGCAGCCATGTCAATATTTAGCTGGAGACCGAGTGAAATTCAAAAAAAAGTCCTCATATGTTTCTGTTATTTTGCTTTCCCATCCATCCATCCATCCCATGTTTATTGGTTTTTTACTTTGTGCTTTGATTCACTAGACAAAAAACAAAATTGTTGAATTTTCAATTCATAAAACTGTGTTTTTCCCAAATCAAGACCATGGTATTCTCGAGTGTGTAACCACAGTAACCAAGGAGAAGGGAGCTAGTATTTGTTGAAGGTGGAAGTCACACAATTAACAAATGCAAGTGAGTGAGTGAGTGAGTGAGTGAGTGAAGTCGCTCATTCCTATCCGACTCTTTGCGACCCCATGGACTGTAGCCTAACCAGGTTCCTCCATCCATGGGATTTTCCAGGCAAGAATACTGTAGTTGGTTGCCATTTCCTTCTCCAGGAGATCTTCCCGACCCAGGGATTGAAGCCAGGTCTCCCACGTTGTAGGCATATGCTTTACTGTCTGAGCCACCAGGCAAACCTGAAACTAAAATCAGGTTAGTCAGTCTGTCTATGCCCTTGGGATCACATCACCAAAAATGATTTATTTTTTTACTTAGGTCAGCAGCTCTCTGTCTCCTGATCCTCATTGTTGTTGCTTCTTTTGAGAAGTCTCCTTGCCCCCAGGCATACCTGAAATAACTCCAAAGAAAATTACATGACAATATCTCCATTCCTTAAAGAAAAGTTAGATGTAAGTAACCTTTGGTAAACATCTATATTGGTCTCACACATAATTGTAAAGATTCCTATTAAATTATGGACAATCAAGCAAAATTCTTCTTGGTGTGCGTACAAAAGAAATACTTATAAACAGAACTTTGGTTAATAGATATAATTCTCAACAGATAATATGTTTATAATACTCAATATACAATATAAGCATAATATAATACTCTCTACAAGTTGTGTTTCCACATTTGAAAAATTTTATTTTATATTGTAGTATAGTTGATTAATAATGTGTTAGTTTCAGGTGCATAGTAAAGTGATTCAGTTATAGATATATACATATATATATTCTTCTTTAAATTCTTTTCCCATTTAGGTTGTTACATAATATTGAGCAAAGTTCCCTGTGCCGTGCAGTAGCATTATCTATATTGTTATGAGCTGATTTGCGTCCCCCCCAAATTCATGTACTGAAGCTCTAACTCTCATACTTCAGACTGTGTGACAATATTTGGAGACGGGATCTTCAAAGAGGTAACTAAATTGAAATGAGGGGCTTGAGGTGGGCCCTAATCAAAAAAAAAACTAGTGACCTTATAAGAAGAGGAGATTAGGATACAAACAAGCACAGAGGGAAGCTCATAGGAGGATCACAGGAAGACACAGGGAGAAGGTGGCCACTGACAGGACAAGGTGAGAGAGCTCAGAAAGAACCACCCCTGCCGACACTGTAATCTTGGACTTCCACCCTCCAGAAAGGTGAGCAATAAATGTCTTGTTGTTTAAACTGCCCACTTTGTGGTATTTTGTTATAACAACCTCAGCAAATTAATACACATGTTTTACAGATGAGGGGATTCACCAGTTGAGAAGTGAAATGCCGCACAGGTATGAGCCCCTCTCAGGCTCAGATGTGGGCCCACCCGACCAGGAAGCCATGTCCTGCACCCCACCAACAGAACATGCTCCAGGGAAATGATAAATGCTAGCTATGATTTTACACCCCTCCCTGGGTTCTCTCACCAGCCCTCTTCACGAGAAGCCCTTCTCAGGTTTGCAGAGTAGACCGTGCCGAGCCTCTGTGCTTATATGCTGGCTGGACTCCCACTGTGCACTTTGAGAATTCAACTGCCACCTTAATTTTTAATATTATCTATAAAAGCTTCTTGAATAATTCTGAAGATCCAAGAGAATATTTTTCTTCCTAAGACATGTTTGTCATAAACAAGGTATTTTACTCTTTTTAAAAAGGAAATTGATGGCTGGAGTTTCATTTATTAGTCACAGCAAAGCCTGAGAACCCCTGTGGCCACCGCTTCAAGCCTGAAAGCTTGGAATACACACGGGCTTCATCTGGCAGAACCAGCTCTGGTCAGCTCTAGTTACTGACACAACCAGTGTCCATACCCACAGGGTGTGCTGTGCAAAGAAAACCGGCCTGTTGGGTTCAGGACTGTGCCAAAGACACACCCTCATGCTCCCCCAGATTTCTTTTGCTCCAATCTTGGTCACGCCCTCCTTCACTGAAATTCAACCAGCACCAGAAACCAGTGAAGCAACCGGTTTGCACAGAGGGTGGCTCTAGAGCCACATGGGGTTTATTATTGGCCACCTTGTAAACAAAGGAGCCGAGGACTGTTTTCAGTTCCAGAGGGGTCTGATGGCTAAGTGTGCAGTCAGGCGCCTGGTGGCTGTGTAGGCAAGCTTGCTCTCATTCTGGCTGTGCCCTGGGCAGGCATCTAGTCACTGCTGCCTCCCCAGCTTCTGATATTTGGCCTTAGTATTTCTAGCTTTTTTAAAAAAATTATTTTATTTTATTCAAGTATAGTTGATTTACAACACTATGTTAGTTTCGGCTGTACGGTGAGGTGATTCAGTTATAAATACGTGTGTACTAAGTTGGTTCAGTCATGTCCAACTCTTTGTGATGCTGTGGACTGTTGCCTGCCTGGCTCCTCTGTTCATGGGGTTCTCCAGGCAAGAATGCTGGAGTGGGTTGCCATGCCCTCCTCCAGGGGATCTTCCCGACCCAGAGATCAAGCCCATGTCTCCCGTGTCTCCTGCATTGGCAGGCAGATTCTTTGCCACTAGCACCACCATATATATATGTGGGCTTCCCTGGTGGCTCAGATGGGAAAGAATCTGCCTGCAATGAAGGAGACTCCAGTATTCTTGTCTGGAGAATTCCATGGGCAGAGGAACCTGGTGGCTACAGTCCACGGGGTCTCAAAGAGACATGACTGAGGGACTTATACATAGGTACACACATACACACACACACACACACACACACACACACACATTCTTCTTCATATTCTTTTCCATTACGATTTTACACAGGATATTGAATATACTTACCTGTAATATTTCTACCTTTATAATGTTGACGCTTTTTTGGACCCTAGAGTCTCAGAACTCAGCGCTTGGCCTCTCCTTTCCTGGGTCTGTGCACCTCTTGCCTGAAATGTCTGCCCCAGGAGGAGCGCTTTGCACCCCTTGTGCTCACCCACAGAGTCCAACCAGCACAGTCCTCAATGCAGTGCTTAACAATAGCATTTCTCCCACATGGTTTTCTCTATTTATTTTTTCAGATGTTAATCTGCACAGCGTGTGATCTTAATTCCCTGACCAGGGATCAAGCCTGCACCCCTGCATTAGGAGTGTGGAGACTTAACCTCTGGACCACCAGGGACGTCCTTTCAGTCTCCACTATTTATGTTGAGAAGTGCACTGTCTGAGGAGGAAGGACAAGGGTGTAGATTTTCCTTTGTATTACTCTAAACCTGGTGGAGGTTGTTTTTTTGAGTTCTCCCTCGTGACCAGCGCAGTTTTAACTTTCATTAAATCTGTGTAACTTGGGTTCTTCCTCTTTCATTATGTTCATTTCATCCTAGTCATTTAAACACCTCCTTTGACTCACAGAGACATTCAACAGTTAAGGGCTCAAGCAAGTCAGGTCAAACCAGGCAACTTCTACTCCTTTCCAGGAACAGAACAAAGTCACCTGAGGTGCTTGGCTGTCCTCGAGTCCTTTTTCTTCTGACAGTCTTTCTGTGTCTTTTCATTTATTCTGTATATTTTTTAAACTCTCAGGACTCTATTATAGGAATTAAATGAAAAGAAAACTACTATTTCTAGCATCACAAAACCTTTCTTGCTGCTCATTTTCATTTACGAAGTTATTTCAAATGAACACATTTGAAGGCATTCCTTTGGAGTACAGGAATTTCTGTCTGTGAGATCGAAGGGCAGAGTTCAAAATTTATAGAATCTAGATTCCAGTGGCTACCAGACACAGTCTATATTGCTAGGGAAGAACAGTTCAGAAGAACTCAGCCTGAAGTTCCGATATCTGGTTTCCTGCCCTTGCTTGTGAGGTCCAGAGCTCCAGGCTCAGTCCCAGGCCTGTGTGGGTGCAGCAACTCAGGGAGTCATTGCTAAGAGGCCTGCCTATAAGCTGCATCTCTCTTCACCTTCCAGCCCTACAGAGCCCCACTGAGAGGGCCTGGGAGGCAACACCGTAGGGTCTGAGGATCACAGGGAGGGCTCTTCCCAGGGCGAGTGATGGCCATACCTCTGGCCGGACCCACAAAGACCCTTGTGATGTAGTTCAGTAAAGGCGATGGAAAAGGGTCTCCAGACAGTAATAACACTATAAAATATTTTGAGTGTGTGTGCTAAGTGGCTTTAGTCATGTCCAACTCTTTACAACCCCAGTGACTGTAGCCCACCAGCCTCCTCTGTCCATGGGATTCTCCAGGCAAGAACACTGGAGCAGGTTGTCATGCCCTCCTCCAGGGGATCTTCCTGACCCAGGGATCTTATGTCTCCTGTGTTGGCAGACAAGTTCGATACCACTAGCACTACCTGGAAAGCGCATAAAATATTTCATAATAAGAATTAAAACTTTCCAATTTTTACTGTTTAGGAAACCATCTAAATGAACAAACCTTTACAATTACATAAAAAATTTTAAACATAAAATATTTGATTATTAACAAGTCCTTATGTTAACAAAGGAACTCAATCACTGTTTATGGAATTGATGTAATGAATGGACAAAATGACTTTAGCAATATACAGGTATGAAGATACTATTTTAGTGGGACATGAATGCCACTTCTCAAATTCTTAAACCTTCCCTCTATAATCCACCTAATATCTTAATAAACATAAAAAAACCTTACAAAAGGATAATTTTACCTCAGTCTTTAAAAAAAAATACTTCCAAACTGTTGTGGGTTTTCTATTCTCTTTTTTTCTTCTTAATTCTCAGGTTTTATTATCTTACGCACATTTGCAATCCTCTCTGCTTGATAGCACAAGACGTTAGAGGCCTGCTTCTTCTGTCTTTCCTGAATGATCAGGATCTCCTCGTGTAGTCTGTGCAACCCAGACCGAGTCAGTGATCAAGGACTGCTCTGTGACATGCTGCTGAAGGCTTGCTTTTTTAAAAGTGTCATTATTAAAATTACCACCTTGTTTTGCTGTCTCGTGTATGTGTGATTGTTTGCCGGCAGGTTATAAGGTACAGTGAAAACCTTTCATTCTTGAGAGTTACCAGCTGGGTGACTTTCAGTCCCTCAGAACTGCTGTTTCCTAATCTATAAAGCTGGGGAAATAATAGTGCACATTTCAATTTTTTGAGTATTAAATATGACAACACATACCAAATGCTTAGGAAACTGTGAGCTTCATAAGTGTGGCACTAATGTGTTGAAGTTTTGTGATCAAAAGAAGGGGGAACAGGGAGGAGAGTCTTTTGGGGGCACAAGGTTGCTCTGAACCATCCTCTGATTCTTCTCAAAGGATGGGGGTTGACGTTCTCCAATCCAGAAGCTCATCCTCAGGCACCCCTGACTTGCTATTGTACTTTGCACATCCTGTTACTCCACCCTCAGGCTTTGTTTATTTTTCCCCTGAAGTCCCACCACCACCACCACCCCGCCAGTCCCCTGCCTCCCCTACCCTCCAACCCACACCCCTCATGCCCTATTCTTCCCAACTGTTGCTGATCCCCCTTAAGGGGAAACACTCCTATTTCCATTCCTGTAATGGAAATGAAGTAATGGAGAGGAGCTACACTCCACCCTCATTATAGTTATTTTATAGATATTTACTCTCTTACTGGGATTATAAACTCCTGCAAATCCAGATCCTGCTCTAAGCCTGTCTGTACACATATTGCCACTGTTCTTGCTTGGGATTGCTCCACCCAATGACTGGGCCAATAATTGTATCCCTTCCCCTCTAAAATCAAACTAATGACACAATTTCACTGTGCCGAGGGCAGTATCCACCTTTTAACACTTTCTAGGTGCACATGACAGAGAAAGCGAGCCTCCCGTTATAGCATCCCTTCTCAAAGAGGGACTTGGGCATCATTGGCCTTTGGATGTGCACACATTCATCCAAAGCATTACACAGCCACTGCAAACCCAGGAGCAGATTGTAAGCCCTATTTGAATGTATGAAAAGTCCTTTCTCGTCCCCATTGTAGGATTGTGGGCAATCCTTCCCTCAGCTGGAAAGATCTAGAAAGGAGAGGTGATTGCAGTTTCTAGAAGGGAAGAAGACAATTCTGTCATTTCAGAATTACTGGCCCAGGCGATTACAGCTGCTAGAAAAGGATTGTGTGGTGAGTTCTTATCTTCAGGGTGGCTGAAAAACTAGAGGAGGTCAGGGTTTTGCAATAGCTAAGAGGGATTTCTAAAGAGTTCTTATCATCTACGAGGATGTGGGCAGCTGGGAAATGTCTGGCCTGGGGAGTTTCTGTGATGTGTATTTGGGGAGGGAAGTTGGAAACATATGAGTTGCTACAAGGGTCTGGGGAGGAGAATTTTTTATGGGAAGGGTCAGAACAGCTGGGAGGGCACGTCATCATTGGGAGGCTGCAGCAGCTCTGAGGGAATGGAAATGGAGCTATTTCCCCTTAAGGGAGATCAGCAACAGCTAGGAAGAGGGGGTCACCAGGGGAGTGGGTTGGAGGGTAGGGGAGTCAGAGGACTGGCGGAGTGGTGGTGGTGGGGGTCGGACTTCAGGGGAAAAATAAACAAAGACTGAGGACAGAAAGGGTCCCTCAATGTTGCTCAGCCTTGCATAGCATCTGTCCTCAGCATTCATAGTGGCTCCAGTTTTTCTGCCCCAGAGAGCTCCCAGTGCAAATTTACCTGCTATCCTTCTAACAGCTCTCCCAGGGCAGTGGGGTGAGGGGGGATGTCATTTTTCTCCAGGGGCTTATGTATATATAAATCACTATTCACTCTTTTCTGTTGTAATAATCCTGCTAGACCAGTTTAATTTGCTAAAAATATTTAAATATCTATCAATAACATTTGTGCAAGATGATACCCTTACTAAAAATAAATATTAAAGATGTAAAAAAATGCACAGTCATACTTCATGATATGTGTTCCTAGGAAAGTTCTGTAGAAAGAGGATTTGGGCCAATCAAGTAACATTTAAGTTTTACTTCACAAGTTTGTTATTTAACTCAAAATGTGCACACAGGTCACCAGCACTATGCTAGGTTTTAGCAAATAGCTCATTAAGATGCAAATAACCATGAGTCTGATTTAATAAATTTATAGTTGTGACTACTTTTAACCATCATAATTTTGAAATATAATGCAATTCCTTAAAACAAATGAAACAAACATATGGCATAATAAATTAAAATGAATACCTATGTAACCATCATTTAGGTCAAGAAATAGAACATCTGAACCAACACCACAGTTCAAAAGCATCAATTCTTCGGCGCTCAGCTTTCTTCACAGTCCAACTCTCACATCCATACATGACCACTGGAAAAACCATAGTCTAGACTAGCTGGACCTTTGTTGGCAAAGTAATGTCTCTGCTTTTGAATATGCTATCTAGGTTGGTCATCACTTTCCTTCTAAGGAGTAAACGTCTTTTAATTTCATGGCTGCAATCACCATCTGCAGTGATTTTGGAGCCCCCCAAAATAAAGTCATCCAATGTTTCCATTGTTTCCCCATGTATTTCCTGTGAAGTGATGGGAGCAGATGTCATGATCTTAGTTTTCTGAACGCTGAGCTTTAAGTCAACTTTTTTACTCTCCTCTTTCACTTTCATCAAGAGGCTTTTTAGTTCCTTTTCACTTTATGTGAAGAAAACTGAGCACCGAAGAATTGATGCTTTTGGACTATGGTGTTGGAGAAAACACTTGAGAGTCCCTTGGACTTCAGGAAGATCAAACCAGTCCATCCTAAGGGAAATCAGTCCTGGGTGTTCATTGGAAGGACTGATGCTGAAGCTGAAGCTCCAATACTTTGGCCACCTCATGGGAAGAGTTGACTCATTGGAAAAGACCCTGATGCTGGGAGGGATTGGGGGCAAGAGGAGAAGGGGATGACAGAGAATGAGATGGCTGGATGGCATCACTGACTCAATGGACATAAGTTTGGGTAAACTCTGGGAGTTGCTGATGGACAGGGAGGCCTGGCATGCTGCGATTCATGGGGTTGCAAAGAGTCGGACATGACTGAGCGACTGAACTGAAGTGAATTGAACATGAGAAGCCCCATATGGCCCCTCTCCTTCCCAAATGTAACAATTATCCTCAATTACTTTGCTATCTAACACTGTTTAGTTCTGCCCATTTCTTTAGAAATGCAGTTTATTGCATATACATCAAATTCAATAGTTTACACTTCTTTTTGGTGTCTGGCTTCTTTCACTTCTCTTTCTATTTGTGAAGTTCATTATTGTCCTTGTATTTATCTGTAGTTCACTCATTTTCTTTACTAAGTAGTAATAGCATAAATTACAAAATTAACCCATGCATTTACTGTTTTCGACATTTAGATAATTTCCAGTTTTGAGCTCTTATAAAACTGCTGTTGAACATATGGACACAGCACAGAAACACATGGTGCACATGCAGAGCTGTGAGCAGAAATCATTTCTGACACGAAGCGTTTCATAGTTGGCAGATGACCTTCCACACTCTTTCCTGGAAACCCTGTGTGTCCAGGAAGCCCTGTGTGTCCTGAGCTGCCTAGACACCAAATACAAGCAACTTGGATCCCTGGGCCACCACTTGGAAGGGCGCTGCCTTGGAGTGCCATTTGATCTGCAGTGGATTTTGCGTGACTAAAGATTCACTCCTATGTTTCTAGACATCAAGATTTTGAGTTTATTTATCACTCTAGCACAGCCTGGCCTAATCTGACCAATAGAAACAATATAAACATTTTCTTTGCAGAAGTATCTTTTACAATCAAAATTAATGATTGATTTTCACATCTGAAATTTTCATCAAGTTAATGGGAACTCTTGTTGAGTTAAAAAAAAATCATTCATTCTAGTCACCAACAAGCAAGTGACAAAAGAACATCTGGAGACAAGGCAGTAATTTCAATATGTGGGACCACGTCTGTGGTCCCTTACCATAGTAGTAGCTGATGGGAGAATCTGGGGTCAGTGATTAATGACAAAGCTGGTGGTCTGGTGACAGTTATATGATTCTCTCATCTTCTCTAGTGAGAAACGCAACATTATTTTCTTTGTCAATTATTTTCCCCTAGGCTGGCATCCCTGGTGGGAAAAAAAAGCACTACGGATGGGTACACTCAGGGCTCAGTCAGGAAAACAGCCCTTCCAAGGTATAGGGTGAAGGAAGGAAGGTTTCACAAGCCTTAGAATTGCAGGAGAGAGGGAAACAGCCACTAAGCCTGTCCAGCTGAATCTGGGACAGGGCTCCAGCTGCAGCTTTCGAGAAAACCCAGTTGTCCTGAAGACGTGGGCACCGGCGGAGCCAGGGACTTAGGGTATGTTGAATTGGGGGCGTGCCCTCTATGGTTCCTGTGAGCTTAGGCTGCTGTGAGCACAACAAGGCGGGCACAGAGCTGGAGGAGAATGAAGGCTCGTCGGGCCCTCTGAGCCTGTCTGCCACCACGTGCAGCCCTGTGATGGTCCTCCACTTCCCAATCCCCTGGATGGTCCTATCACTGTACAGCCATAGCCTGGAACACACAAAGCAGGGCACTCTGGGGAACATGAGCCCAACCTCAGATGGAAACAGGGGGCCCTTTTGGCATTAGACAACCCAGCTAAGAATCTTTAGTTGGTGAGAAGTAATTTTCTTTTTCTTCTCTTTTGGCTTTTCAGATCCTAATTCCTCAACCCAGGACTGAACCTGGGCCCTCGGCAGTGAATGTTCAGAATCCCAACCAGTGGACCACCAGGGAACTCTGGAGAAATAATTTTCTAACTAGCAGTCTCTTACAAGATATTTAAAAAGTAGGGCAGTGCTGAAGGAAAAAAGTTTCCTTCAGAGATGAACACGTTCTAGGTCAACAGTGATGGCTTGGAGAAAGGGCAAACACTTATAGCTACACAACCCACTAACATGAAAGATCCAGTAACCACAGGCTTCCGATTTGGTTCTTTGCAGTTATTTATTTATGGAAGATGGGTAAGTAGTGAAAAGTTACAAATAGTAAAAACAACAACAATAACAACAACAAAAACCCTTTATATTGAGTTTGATCATGGAAATTATACCCTGGCCAGGAATGTATTAATCAAAAAGTTATTTTAACTTATTTCTTGAATACGTTAAAAGATGGGTGAAAGGTATACAGTATAAAGTTTATTGGCACAGTTTCTACTATATTAGTACCAAAATAAAAATTTATGATATTAGCACATTTGAAAATTTTCTAGTAGAACAGGTAAAAGAGCTTTATTTAAAAAAAAAAAAATACAAGAAAATGTGGTGGGGATAAAGAGTTTGGTGAAGCAAGGGTCCTGCTTTTTAGGCGATTAAGAGCAAGTGTCAATAGGTTACTTCAACAAAGAGCTATGACAGGGATTAAGCATAAATACACCTTCCTAAGGGCATTGGGTCACACTCCCCAGAGGAGGTAACATTTGAACTGAGACCCATGTGGTCAACATTAGCAGGTGAGAGGAAGAGCGGGAGGCTAGCAGGCTCTCAAGCATTGGAGAGGTGCCCAGGTCCCTGGGGCCGCTGGGGGTGGGGTAGGTGGGGGTGGATGGGTGTCAGTGGGGATGGGGTGGATGCTGGAATACCCAGAGGAGGAGCTCCAGTGTGGTGGGTGAATGCCTACAGCTGGGCTGGAGAGCTACGTATGTACCAGATCTTAAGAGTGGAAAATTTTTTTTTTTCCCACAAATGACAGCATTTCCCAAACTTACCGGATACAAAGGAAACATTGCACAAACTGAGCCATCCTGGTAGATACAGATGGGAGTACAGGAGGGGTAAGGCGTCCTCAGAGAGTGGAGAAATGGTCTTTCTTATTAATTGCTGCAGGGCTCATGTGTTCTCAAAATATTTTATAAAAGCATAAAACAGAACCCACAGAGATGTTATGGGGAGGGAGGTGGCAGGGGGGTTCATGTTTGGGAACACATGTAAGAATTAAAGATTTTAAAATTAAAAAAAAAAAAAAGAAAAGAAAACAGTAGCCTACTATTTTCCTTGCATGATGTAAAGTGTGGGGTATAAAGATGAAGAAAATAAAGTTCCTGACCTCTTGGGGCTTGAAAGGGAGATAGACAGTAAACAAACAAGAAAATACATTAGATGATCTATTGATTTATTGCAGGATTCACTGATTGACTGTACACTTGGAGGGGCCTCCCACAGCCCTGGTCTTGGTCAGCACTGAGTTCTAGCAACCGCTCCCCCCCCACCCCCCACCGCCACCTTTGGACTTGATACCATGGGCTGCAGAAGAGCCTACTAATAGTGAACAATTAGTTCTGGGAATTTTAGGTAAGGCTGCAGGGAGTTGATTAAATTGGATCTAGAAAGATGGGCCAAAACAAGTGGAATGGGACAATACGTGACATAAAAAAGGGAACAAAGCAAAGTCAGTGGCTACGGGATACAAAAACTACCATATGGCTGAAGGCAGGGGAGACCCACATTTTGTATGGCCTGAAGCTGATCACATTTGGGGCCTTATTTAAGAGAAAGGATAAACATTTAAGAATAGAAAATTAGGTACAAAAATAGTGATTTAAAATGAGACACGCATCACAACAAACTATGCAATTTAAAAGGCCAACAGACACCATAAACTTTAAAAGCATCCAGAAGAAAACATTTAATAAACCTCCTGACACACATGGATCACACTATTTTTTCCCACATTTTTTGGCTGCACATCCTCCCCCAAACTTTACTGAGGGTCTAGATTACAGTGAAAAATTGTACATATTTAAGGTGTACAACTTGATGATTTGATGTATATATATATATATTGTGAAATAGTCACCTGTGTGTGTGTTTGTTTTGAGAACACTCAGAATCCACACTTAGTAGATGTAAGGGTACAATACAATATTGCTAACTCTAGTCACATGGGTGTGCATTAGATCTCCTGAATGTATTCATCTTGCATAACTGAAACTTTGTGTCTCTGGAACACCACCTCCCCCACATCCCCCTGCTGCATGCCCTTTGACTGCTTTCTCAATCCTATAATTTTGTAATATGTAGAGAACAATGAAAACCTATTTTACTTGCTGGTAAACTTGCTGTTTGTGGTCCTGAGATAGGTTTGCATCCTCACAAACACAGGAATTCACATTAATTCTATTTCATGTGATTTCCTTCAAAAACATATGGTGCCTGAATAAATGTACATGCTGCATTTAGAATTTATTCCTGCCAGGAACTTCCATTTTGACCAGCAGATCTTCCCAACGCAGGGATTGAGCTGGAATCTCTTACATCTCCTGCATTGGCAGGCAGGTTCTTTACCACTGAGCCACCAGTGAAGCCCCTTATAACAATACTGTGTACTTTTTGATGGAAAGAATAGCCACAAACTAGTTTTTGGCTTCAAGAAACTACAGCCCAAACTCCAGAAAACCTCGTGTTTTCTACTGGAACCAGTGCTGGGGAAAGTGGGAAAGTCCAGATGGAAACCTGTAGGCACATTACTGGCCACCATTTCTATGCCCAGATGGCAAGAAACAAGGTAACTACACAGGGGAATCAAAAATCACACAAATACACCCCACCAGTGTCAGGGCTGTGGAGAGGCAGGCCAGGTGCTCATTCTCTGGGTCAGGTAATTGCAAGGTTGGTGCCTTGAATTTTGCTCCCTTGCCTCCTTCCTTGTCTGACTTTAGTGCCAGCTCTGTATCCATTAAACCCAAATGAAATGTCTAAGTTCACTTTCCTTGGCTTGATGCACACAATGTCCCCTGACACATCAAAGCCATTCAATATGAGAAGGTAGAATTGAAACAACATTGAGCTTAGTTGGTAGTGATTAAAATATATGAATTTTTTTCATATAAATTTTTGTCAATTTTGCAAAATTGACAAAAATGTAACCATGTGTTCACACTGCTAGGGCACCCAGGGAGGTTCTCCGCAAATGAGGGCCCTGAATTCAAGTCTTCAGCCTCTTGATAAATCCACTTCTGCATTCCCACCACAGCCACACTTCCAAGGCTCAACTTACTACTCTGGCTTGATTTTGCTTTAAGGACACTGGGTAAGAAAGAACTCAGGCTCTGGAGCCGGACTGCTTGAATCCTGGCACTGCCACTCCCTAGCTTGTGAGACCTCAGCATTTTATCTGGTACCTCTGTGCCTCAGATTTTCTCATCCTGTACCCATAAAATGGGCTTTCCCAATGGCTCAGAGGTTAAGAATCTGCCTGTAATGCAGGAGATCAGGGTTCAATCCCTGGGTCAGGAAGATCCCCTGGAGAAGGAAATGGCAACCCACTCGAGTATTCTTGCCTCGGAAATCCCATGGACAAGAGGAGCCTTGTGGGTTTTGGTCCATGGCGTTGGAAAAAGAGTCAGGCACGACTGAAAGACTAACACTTTCACCCATAAACTGGTATAACTAATGACGAGATGACAGTAACGAGCTCATGCAGCGGAGAAGGCAATGGCACCCCACTCCAGTACTGTTGCCTGGAAAATCCCATGGGCAGAGGAGCCTGGTAGGCTGCAGTCCATGGGGTCGCTAAGAGTCAGACACACTGAGCAACTTCACTTTCACTTTTCACTTTCATGCATTGGAGAAGGAAATGGCCACCCACTCCAGTGTTCTTGCCTGGAGAATCCCAGGGACTGGTGGGCTGCTGTCTATGGGGTCGCACAGAGTCAGACACGACTGAAGCAATTTAGCAGCAGCAGCAGCAGCTCATGCAGAGTACTTACCAGTGCTTATATCAGAGAGGCTCAACGTTTATTAGTTGCTGTGATTTTTATTATCAGTATCACTATTCCTACTCACAGTATGAGCCTATTCTCATACCACGACATACATCTCTGGGGAACTTTGCGTCTAGACTATGCCCAGAAAGGTTTCCCTGTCTTTCCGATGGATTGTTGACTAAATATAGGAGGAAGGAGTCAGAGAAAAACGGATTTTTTCCCCCTAAATAATATCAATGTCACCAAATTACATTTACGTAGATGAAAGAATTGGGGCTATAAAGACATCTGTTGGTTCAGGGCATACTCAAGAGAAAGTCACACTAGCATTAACAGTGGACCTGCGTTCCTTTGCTCCCAAATGATAGAAGAATACGTTAGAAGGACCAAAATCACACGATGGACTTCGGCTACATAAAAGTTGCCTATTAACTCTGCCTCCTTCCGACGACTGCCCCCTCGGGTGGAGCGCTGTGGCCTGCGAGGCAGGGACCGCTGGGAGGAGGGGGCGCAGGGACGAGAGGAGCAGGGCAGTCGGCCGCTTGGGCGCAGGAGGCGGGACGGCGAGCCCCTCGGCGGTGGCGGCAGTGTCGGCGCCGGGAAGCCGCCCTCCGGCGGCCTGGTTCCTCGGCACTGCCCAGACTGGGCATCTGGGGTTCCCCCGTAGGTGTCGAGGTCCCTGCCTCCGGTCGCGGTCCCGCCCCAGCGCGCGCGGCTCCGGCTCTAGCGCACCGCGCGGCGCTCAGACGGGGGCGCTGTGGGCCCGACGCCCGGACCTAGCGGCCGCTCCGCCTTCTCCCCGCGCCCGCCCCCCGCGCGCCGGGCCGCCGGGAAGCAGGAGGAGACAGCGCCGGGCCCCGCGCCGCTCGGTCCGCAGTCCTCAGCCGCAGAACGGAGCCGGCGCCGCCTGCGCCTGAGCCCAGCCGGACCTACCCGACCGCCTTTGTCTGCGCCGCGCGGCCGCAGCCGCGGCCCTCGAGTCGGGGACGGCTCCCCCCGCGGCTTGCGCGGGCCGATGCCCCCGCAGCAGGGGGACCCCGCGTTCCCGGGCCGCTGCGAGGCGCCGCCCGTGCCGCCCCGCCGGGAGCGCGGGGGCCGTGGGCCCGGGGCGCCGGGGGGCCGGGGACGCGCGGGCGGCGCCGAGGGCCACGGCGTCAAGTGCGTGCTGGTCGGCGACGGCGCCGTGGGCAAGACCAGCTTGGTGGTGAGCTACACCACCAACGGCTACCCCACCGAGTACATCCCCACCGCCTTCGATAACTTCTCGGGTGAGCGGGGCCGCGGGGGTTGGGGCGGAGGAGACCCCGGGGCCCACAGGGCCGCCGGCAGCGGGGTCTTAACCCGGGCGCGGGGAGCCGAGGCGCCTCGCAGTTCGGGTGCGGACGGCGGGGTCGCACAGGTCGCGCCCAGGTGGCCTGGTCAGTTTCCTGCGTAGAGCAGTTGCGTCAGGCCGACGTTGCTGGCGCCGCTGCTGGCTTTCGGTCGGAAGGTGACGCGCAGGTGCCATTACCTGTGGCCCGGGGGTCGGTCTTTTCCAGTCAGCGGCTCCTCTTCCGAGGGCGTCTCCGCTTTCAAGAGCCGCGGAGAGCAGGGACATGAGTGGATTTAGTGAAAATGGCACTGGCGGCGCTGGGGAAGGCTGAGTTTTGGATTAAACCCGGATAGTAAAGATGACTTCTTGCCTCTGAGTCCCACCGCCCCCGTTGGCTCTGTTTTTGATTTTTAGCGTCGTTTCAGTATCTCTTAAGCTCCTGAAAGCTCTTGTGTATGCGATGCTGTGTCATTTGGTGTGTAGCCACCAAGATAAAGTAATCTTTCCTCTTGATTTTGCAAGGCTTCTTGAAATTTATGAAAAAGTTAAAATCCATGGAAGCTAGAGTGAAATGCTTACTCTTGTTCTTAAAAAAAAGAAAAAAGAAAAAGAAATTCGTGGTCTTTCAGAAAGTTTTGATGGCAAGGACTTGCTTTCATCTACCTGGAAGGCACCCTAGATAAAGCAGTGCTGTGCTGGTGGATTTCCCACCTAAACGATACTGTGTGTGTGTGTGTATGTGTGTGTGTGTATTTTAATCGCCTTCTTCAACTGAGTAGTACAAACATTTATAAACAATTTAGAAAGTTTATTGAGACAAAACTGAGTGCTTCATCAAATAGAGCACTCTGAGCAGCACTCTGATGCAGGCCCCTCCTCAGATACCCCAACCTAGTGGAAAGGTGGACACGGTTTCCTTTTCTCGTTTAATCCTCTCTTTGAGCTGACATGGAGAGATAAGCAGTGCCCTCTTTTATAAACAGGACAATACTGGCAGCCTGTGTTTACACGTTCTCAAAATAAGCTACGTTTTTGTGACAGACCCCGAAGTCACCAAACATTTCCCAAGGGAAAACAGAGTTATTTGTGAGGTTTTCCTGTGATTTAAAACCATGAGGTTGGTTCCCGCTTAACCCCCCGCCCCAGTGTTGTTTTTGCGTTTTTTGAAACATGTACAAATAGGAAAATGAATTGTCTGGGGTTGGGAGAAAACTCAGACCCTTCCAGGGTGCCATCAAAGGCCCTGGGCCTCTCTGCCTCCTCTCAGGGCATGGAGTGAATTGCTGGCCCAGCAGGTTTGCATTTAAAAAAAAAAAAAAAAAAAATGCTTCCATGGAGTCTCCTTGTTTTAGGCAAGTCTTGACTTTGTTGGGGACTCAGAATAGGAGCTGAAGGGTTTGGAGTGAGAGTGGTCATACAAACTAAAATTATTGTTCTTCTGGAAAGGGTTAAAAGAGACCCTCCCCACTACTGACAGTCCTCTCGGTCTTATTTTTAAGCTGTGGTTTCCGTGGATGGACGGCCTGTGAAACTCCAGCTCTGTGACACTGCAGGACAGGTCAGTATCACATCGCTGCTCAGTGCTGGGCAAGAACAGTGCCTTTTAAAGGCCTTCAAATACTGCCCCCTCTCCTTTACTGGGCCATTCTAGAGCCCCACCCCCACCTCACAGAGGGTGGATGTGGCGGGGAGAGAGCTCCACACCAATAAAACAGGGTTTGGCATTGCTCCTTGTGGGCAGGACAAGGGAAACAGGGTCAAGAGCAGTTCTTATCTTCTGGGAGTTTCTGATCTTATTTACTTTCTGGTTTTTATTAAAAATTGTCAATGATGCTTTGTACTCATTTCTCAGAGTAAGTTGGCAATGCCTTATAATCATTTTATTAAAGGTCAACAAACCAAATTCTTAAGATATTGACTCAAGAAAAAGATGGAGTTCATGTCAGTAAGTGTTAATATTTCCTTTCCTAACCTAGAGGAATGAATGAACTGGGACTTGGTCCTTCAGAATCATGAACATTTATTTTTGTCTTGAGGGCAGGCACTTGGATGAGACAGCCAGGTATGGGAAGGGCTCAGTATGAAGTCCCCTCTGGGGTGTCTCGGAAGAGCCGGGGGGCTCCAGTCCCCCTGCATGGCGCTAACATCGCTGAATTCTCACTGTCCCCCTGCATGGTGCCAACATCACTGAATTCTCGCTGTGCCCTCTGAGAGCCCAGGGTCTGTCTTTGTTGTTGTTTAGTCGTTAATGTTGTTGTTTAGTCGTTGTTTAGTCCAACTCTTTTGTGACCTGTTGGACTGTAGCCCACCAGGCTCCTCTGTCCATGGAATTTCCTAGGCAACAATACTGGAGTGGATTGCCATTTCCTTCTCCACAGGATCTTCCCGACCCAGGGATCAAACCTGCATCTCCTGCATTGCAGGTGGAGTCTTCCCTGCTGAGCCATCACAGAAGCCCCTAGGGTCTGTCTTTAGAGCTTGCCAAAGCCACAGTTGATAAGCAGGTAGTTTCTCCAGTGCTTGCTAGAGTTTGAGAAAGTGAAGCGGTAATTTATCAACAGATAAAAGTGTCCACTTCCTTTCTAAGATGTCATATGACCACCTACACTTAAGAAGTATCTGACTTTCCAGTGTCCCTAAGAGCCTCCTCCAAACCAGGGCTTCTTAGTCACTTGCCCACTGTGGGACAGCAAGTTCAGCGCTTTGTTTTTCAAACTTCAAGGTGACACAAGACTGGGCAGCCTCGATCCCCAGCTGAACATTGGTTTGGCAGTGGCCACAGGGCGCATGTCATAGCCCAGATTCCTCTGCTGTCTCCTTGCCCTTCTACTGGAGCAGGAAAAAAATGAAAAATCGACCAATCTCTATTTTATTGCATACGGAAGAGAAAAATCAAAGAACACATATCCTTCTAATAATCTTTCTGGATGCACTGCTACTATTTATAATTAAAGCTTAATTGCTTTGTGTAAATCAAGAATATTTTTCGTACCTTGGGTCACATCTTCTGATCTTTACAATGAGGGTTGGGTAGCCCCTCAATAAACAGAGGCCTCCCTGCTGAAGCAAGAAGTGGCAGTTAAAGAGTCCGAGAATAAGAAGAAGGCAGGAAAACTCAAGAAACCAAAGGGCATGCCTATCTGGGGCCCTTTAGGGAGGAGTAGACAGCCCAGTGCCGGCAGCTCCTCCCCACTGGCTCACCTGTCAGCTTTGATGGCAGACACAGCTTCCTGGGCTGGAGTTCCCTGCCTCCTGCCTGGTTGGTGCCTGGCCCATAGTGGACTTTACTTGTGTTTGTAGACTGGATTGATAAATAAATGGAGTGCTGGGTCCTGCAGGATGCAAGCTTAAGTCATGGCTTGCCCCTTGACAGACTCTAGTCCATGGGGGAAGACAAACCACTTAGTCTTGGATTGGCCAAAAAGTTCATTTGGATTTTCCAGTAGGCACTTACAGAAAAACCCAAATGAACTTCTTAGCCAACCCAGTAGAACTTGTGAAGAAATCACCGAGGTTACAGGAGGAGCAAGGCAACATCGGTTTGAGGGACAGGATGGGTAGACCAGGAGAAAAACCTCTGAGCAGTTTTGGAAGAGGATTAAGACTTTTACCAGGAACACTTTGTAGAAATGATCCTGAATTATCAAGGAAGAATTTGATTTTTTTTAATAGGATCTGTTTCAAAGTTAAGGAATCACAAGAATCATTTTAGAAATGGTTTCATGAAAAAGCTTATAATTTGGGAAATGGTTTCAGTGCAAGTTGGTACACTTTGGTTTATTTGGAAATTTTCCTTCTGGTCTCTCAGCAGTGTTTTTGTTGAGATTCACTGTATTTCTTACCTGATGGAGTGGTTAGTATGCCTAATAGTGTAATGTGTGAGGTCACCATCTACAGATTTATGGAAAACCACATCTTCAAAAAACCATCTTCAAAACTATGAAAAATACACAGCCACGGCTTTCCTCATGGTCCAGTGGTTTAAGACTCTGTGCTCCCCATGGAACTTTGCTCAGTGTTATGTATCAGCTTGGATGGGAGGGGGGTTGGAGGGAGAATTGATACACATATATGTATGGCTGAGTCCCTTTGCTGTTCACTTGAAACTGTCACAACATTGTTTATCAGCTATACCCCAATACAAAAAACAAAAAAATTTAAAGTTTGCGGAAAAAAAAAGACTTTGTGCTCCCAATGCAGGGGACCTACATTTGATCCCTGGTCGGGGAACTATATCCCACATGCAACTAAAGATCCTGCATGCCACAGCTAAAACCCAGAGTAGACAAATAAATACAAATAAATTTAAAAAGAAATACACAACTGGTGAGATAAAGTCAGTTTTCTCCCGGCTCCCCAGCTATCAGTTAGTATTTGTTTGGATTGTTAGTAAAACTGGGCAAGGTGATAGTCTTTTCCTATCCTCCCTATTCCAGATCTGATAACCTCCCTTTTTAAGGGACTTGATTTGACACCTGCCATATTTCCTTAGTGTTGCCCCAGCCTGTGGTGGCACATCCCCCCAAGCGGTCATCATGGTAGCTTCCTGGGGATAAAGTGACTCAAGCTGCCTCCTTTCCAAACACCAGGAGAATGTGGACACAGCTTGCCTGGGGATCAGACATAAGTTTTACATAGCAACTGAGAGCTGGAAAAATAACTAGAAATTGCTTCTTATGCCTTGGGGCCTTTTTGTTGGGGGCCTGGTATGCATATAAAATGTTAAAAGTTTTTAACACTGGACTCATTATGGAAATTTCACTGTGATCAATTTCACTCCAGTGGAAATTGATCAGACTGCAAGAGCCTGTCCAATAGCAGGTGAAAACTCTTCAGCTTTCTGACTCATGAGGCACCTGGGAAAATCTTTATACTTTTAAAAAAACAAACACCAGCGCGGCTGTCCAGCAACCTGTCAGCCCCACCCAGCCCTACCCTAAACCCCAGGCAAATCTCTGGGTCTCAGAACTAGTTTCTGTAAGGGTCCATTCCAACTGGACTCGTCACACGTACATGTGCGGCATTTATTTCTCCAAATAGCTAAGGTTTCTGGTCAGGCAGTGAGCAGCAGGGTTTAGTTTCTGCTTTGCTTCCTGAGTCCGTCAGCCAGAACCTCCACAAGTCTGGAAGCCAGGTTACCGAAGCCATGTCCCAAGGTCCAGGGCTGCGTTTGCTTTTCTTTTTATTGATAATGCAACCCCAGATCCAGGGTCTGGCCAGGCATGATGCCTGCCAGCAGTGAGGGCAGAGACTGTCCTGTGCTGCTTTCTTGCAGGCCTCTAGGAACAGAGGGAGTGTCTCATTAGAAGATCCTCGGGGCTGGGCTGTCGGCCACCTGGTTGGGTTTCTGTGTTTCTTCTTTCAGCGCAAAGTTGGCACTGAGAAATCCAGGACTTTTTTTTTTCTTCTTCTTCTTAACTTTTGCATATAGACGGTGGAGAATTGGTGGTGACATGGTGAGATGCCATATTCCTTCCTAAGGATTTAGCTGGTCAACTTCAATATTGTCACTTGGTTGTTGCCCTATAAACTGAAATACAGGGCCTCAGATGAGGCATGTAAACTCAAAAGATCCAGGCTTTCTTCATCCCTAGAAAAAGTCGACAGATGCAACAAAACATGCACGTAAATAATAGTTTGTAAGTAATCATAAGAGCTTCCCATGTGGCTCAGTGATAAAGAATCTGCCTGCCAATGATGAGCCACAGGAGATGTAGGTTCAATCCCTGACTTGGGAAGATCCCCTGGAGGAGGGCATGGCAACCCACTCCAATATTCTTGCCTGGAGAACCTCATGGACAGAGGAGCCTATGGGCTACAGTCCATAGGGTTGCCCAGATTCAGACACAACTGAAGCCAGGTAGCATGCACACATGCATGTCCCTATAAGGACTGAGGCCATGTGTGTCTGTTCCCAACCAAATCCCCTAGGTCTGGTGTCTAGTGTCCAGAGTCCTGTGTGCATCTCTGTTAGTGAATGCGCACAGTGAGGCACTCAGCAGGGTGATGGTTGGTTTATATAATCAACTCTGACTTATCCATTCAGTTCTTTATCCCTTGGAAGTAGGATGGGTATACCTTTTCTTTGGTCCTTTATCTTCCCAAAGCATCATTCCTAGAGGCCTCCTGGGGTTTGTGGAGAGAAAAGGGGAGAGAAAGTAAGAGAAAAGGAAGGAGGGAGGAAAAGATAAAGTGAGATAAAAGGTGTATTCAGCAAATGTGAGAACATATTCACTTGTGTTTTAAGTGACATTGAGAGGCACACATTCTCTGGGTCGCTGTGAGAGTGTCCGTGCCTAGGTCCTCAATTCCAGTCCTGTGTCTGAGTCCCATGATTCTGCACCAAGTGTGCCCTGAGTGTGCCCTGGATGTGCATGGCACAGATGGGATGAAATGAGCCAGGCTCACAGCTGCCATGAGGATGGGCAGAGCTGCTGAGTTCACAGACTGTGGTTTCCTGGGGTCTGGGTGAAGCCCCGAGGATCAGTGTGGGTACCATCTATATATTAAAAGCATGCTAAGTACCAGAGTTGAAGCCGTAAGTCTGAGTTACTCTAGCCTGAAGGCTAGAGAAAGTAAATTTTATTTTGAAAATCCATCTAATATAAGGACTTTTTCTACAGTAACTTGCAAGTAGGTCCTGAGCAGTGAGGAAAGTTTTTGGGCAAGTTTTGCAGACCTGGGAATGAGGCCCCACTTGGCAGCAGGGGCCTTCATAGGGCTCTGGTTCTTCCTTTCACCACCTGTGGGCTTTCTGTTACCTGCCAGACCCTTTCCAGAAAAATGTTCAGATGGTCTCTCTGCTGATGAGAACTGATGTAAAAGATAACATTTGGGTGCTTGACTCCCTTGTAGGATGAGTTTGACAAGCTCCGGCCTTTGTGCTACACCAACGCTGACATCTTCCTCCTGTGCTTCAGTGTCGTGGGTCCCTCCTCCTTCCAGAACGTCAGTGAGAAATGGGTGCCAGAGATTCGGTGCCACTGTCCCAAAGCCCCCATCATCCTCGTGGGGACACAGTCGGACCTCAGAGAAGACGTCAAAGTCCTCATCGAGCTGGACAAATGCAAAGAGAAGCCAGTACCTGAGGAGGCGGCCAGGTTGTGTGCCGAGGAGATCAAAGCCACCTCCTACATTGAGTGCTCAGCCTTGACTCAGAAGAACCTCAAAGAGGTCTTCGATGCAGCCATTGTGGCCGGCATTCAGTACTCGGACTCCCAGCAGCAGCCAAAGAAGTCCAAGAGCAGGACTCCCGACAAGATGAAGACCTTGTCCAAGTCCTGGTGGAAGAAGTACTGCTGTTTCGTATGATGCTGATGGGGACCCCAGCGGGCTGTGTTCCAACAAAACCCACACTAGAGGCTATATTAGCTGACGTGACTCTTTGACTGTGTAGGACCTGTGTAGCGAGTGTGTGTATATATGGATTATAGTAGGTGCTCCAATTTATGTTATTCTTTCTTGCCTTTGACCTTCTTGTTTGTTTGACCTGAGGGATGAGATACGTATGCAAGATATCTTGAAGTAAGTTAAGAATTTTTCATAACTCTGGAAATTGAGAGCTTTAGACATTTTGATTAATTTATATCTAATATGAAAAAGGCACACCTCAGATCTGGGTGTCCAGAGTGAAAGTTTGCTATGAGACAACACACAGAAGAACAAAGAGGAAATGGTGTGGTTAGCCATCCCTTCACTGAAGGCTGGTCAGCGTAACTCAGCTTTGAAACCTTATACTTTCTTCCCCTGTGTTTTAAGGAAAAAAAATCAGAGGAAAAAAAAGGTTTCTGCCTGTAAAACCTCAAATCAGACACTTTGGTTATATTCTTATACCCCGTTGCTTAAGGTTTAAAAACAACCAACAAAAAACATCCCGCTGACAATGGTGCTGTGTAGACCAAAAAGGAAAAATTGTTGATGGGGGTTTTTCATCCTGAGATCATGTGAACAGCCAGAATGCCATGAGGAGTACAGTGGTAGCCTGCAGCTCTCTTTTCTTTAGGGAACGACTCACACTGAGATCAGAGTGTGATGTTTGCTGTCATGCACATGAGCCAAGCTGCCTGAACCTCTATGATGACAGCGCTCAGGAGATCTGCCTGGATTGGTTCTAAACTTCTGGGCCTTCCCTGCCCCATATGCAGGGAAGTGAACAGTCTAGCAGGGCTGTAGCAGGCAGGTGTTTTGGGAAATGAAACAAAATGTCTTTGTGTTTTTTTTTTTAAGTCAGTCCAAAGGTACTTCTTTGTATACACACATGAACACAGATAGATATGTGGCTGTTCTTGCTGCCGATTCAGACTTTTAACTATGGAAAAAAAACGTGGCCACAGGAACAGCTGTGATGGAAGCCTGGCTTCCTCTTTTAACACTTTTTGGAACAGAACTCTTTTTAATGATATATGAGATGTGATTCTAAGTGTGTCTTCACACATTTTGGAGCCCATGTTAAAACATGTACATCTCTTTGAACCTGTTTTAAAATTAATGCCTCTTGAAACCTACTAAATCCACAGACACCTCTCAGGGAGCTGGCAGCAGAGACCGTGCAGGTCAGGGGCCATGGAGTTGGCGTTGGCAGGGATCACAGTGCCCTTGCTCAGCACTTTCTACACTGTAGAACAGTCAGAAAACCACAGATTGTGACATATTTGTGTTGTTCCAGATGGTGGCTTTTAGGGCTTTATGTTCTGGAGGAAAAAAAGTGCCACATCCAGAGAGCAGTTTTACTCTGGCATGGGGTTGCTTCTGAGTTGCTGAGAAGTAGCCGAATGCATCGAGTTGTGATGTCAGGCTTGCACTGGTGATAAAGATCTACCAAAATCAGCCAGCAACTGGGGAAATTTCTCTAGTGCCAACAGGTAGAGGAGTTTATCTTTCTGTGGATCTTCTCCTTTTTATATTAAAAAAAAATCCACTTTGTGTTTCTTCATATAAAAAGTAAATGATCAGGCTATACTTTAGGTTAGGGGCTTCTTTTTTTCTGTTAGTAAATAAAATTAACTAATTTCTTCATTTAAAAACTGAAATTTATACTGTTTACTATTTATTTTTCAGTACATTGAAATTGATATCATAGTTTCCTGAAGCATTTAGTTACAACCTGAGTGAATAAAATTACTTCATTTGTGGAAATGCCATAAACAGACCTAATGAAGTGCGTCTGAAGCTTGGGGCTTGTCTCACCAACTCGTGAACCTCCCAGGTGGGGCTCTGCCTGCCATAGTGTGGAGTGGGGTGAAGGAGGGCTCTCTGACTGCTAAGTGATTTCAAACAGTATTTATATATTACAGCAAATGTCATGGAGTACAATGCAAGTTAATTTTTAAGACCGAACACAAAACCTGAGAGAAATTTTATGCCTGTGACGGGATATGGGGCCATTATTGGTCCCCTGGAGTGCAGAACCTTTGCCACCCTCTGCCTTTAGGACCACTGATGGCCAGTGGTTTGTGAGGAGCATCCTTGTGGCCTAGGTTCTAGAGCTTTTCTCAAGTGTTTTATTCTTAACTTAGCTTGATGTAGCCTGTCCCATTAGAGCTAAAAATCTAGAAGGTTGACATTGAAATGCAACAGGTTTTAATATGTTGCCAAATTTTGTAAGAGTAAAGGTGGGATTGTAATTAATGTTTTCCTCCATTTTTACCTCATGATGAAAATGGAAACTTGGGCAGAAAAATTTTGGGGGGCTGCTCTTTGCAGTATGCAGGATCTTAGTTCCCCAACCAGGGATCGAACCCATCCCCTCTGCATTGGGAGTGCAGAGTCTTAACCCCTGAACTGCCAGGGAAGTCCCCAGAATTTTTTAAAAGTGTGTGCTTGAGCTTTTGATTTACTTCCAAGCTCAAGCATCATTAAATTTACAGCTTGATATTATTGCGTAGGAGACTATCAGTGTTGTGCTTTGGGAAATGCTTAGCATTAAGTTGGGCAGGCCAGTCATAATGTAACAATACAGGGCCCACCTTTTTCACCAAGTGTATGGAAATGAACCTTTTGTAATGTTAATTGCTGTGCCTGACAGACTTAAAGAGAAATCTCCGAGCTCTTACACAGGGCAGGTCATCTCCCCTAAGTCATGCTTTTCTTTTTTTAAGCATAAATGATGTTGAGCAGAACACTCTCTTTGAAGACACTCTCCAGGTGGTAGCAAACAAATTCTGACCTACAGCTCTTAGGGCACCTGCCTTTTCCACCAAAGAATTTCTCTGGGAGTGAAGAGAACATAAGACGCGTGGAGACGCAGGCCCCAGAGGTGTCCTGGAAACGCGTACCTGGCCAACATTAGGTGCCTGTTCAGGGTGGGGGGTGAGAATTCCAGGGCTACATCTGACACACGCATCCTTTGGACCTTCATGTGTGAGGGGCCAAGTGCTGGCCTCTGTCCCTATTCTCAGAGCTGAGTCCAGGCTCAGAGCAGCGCTGAGTGTGGGGTGACGCTGAGGGCACAGAGGAGCCTTGGTTTCTTCCTGTGTGAACAGGGCTGCCCTTTTCACTGGGCTGTTGGTGTCCTGGATGACAGCATGTGTGCACATGTGGGGTGAACACCCAAGGGTAGCAGTGGCCATGGGGGGTGCCCCGAGCCCCACCAGCTTCATAGTGAAGGCCAGCAGGGCTCAGGATCCCTCATCTCCAAGGGTTGGACAGCACTCCTGGTCACCTAGTGAAGGACAGTTCCTTTGTTGTCCATGTGGCCTCCGATCCCAGGGTATGGTTCTTTTGTATCCCCTGACCAGTCAACCACAATGGACTGGAAAACTGGGCAGAGAGCAAATAAACCCACTGCCCATCTGCGTGTGTTCCAGAGTGCTGAAAGGCAGCTAGCCTCCTGGCCTCCATGGGCAACATGACCCTTGCCCAGAGCAGCCTGGAAGTTTCTCCTCCCCCAGTCCCATCTCCCTTATCTGGGACAGGCCTTCCCAGGATACAAGGAGAGAGTTCCCAGTCCCTCAGAGGAGTTCAGAATGTCTTCACAGAGATGACCTGAAAGGAGGGGACAAAAACTTTCTAAAATGAATATTAGCTGCAAAGGCCCTGAGGCAGAACAATGTCTGGCCTGTCCTGGGGCCTGTACAGGCAGGGGGTTGGGGATGCCATGATCTCTGGGAGAGGCAATGGGCCAGAGGGGAGAGGAGGGCTGGGCCCTGCGGTCAGGCTGTTTGGGCTTGAATCCTGGTTCTGCTGCTTCCTGGTTGTGGTTCCTTAAGTAGCTTAACCTCCTAACCTCTCTGTGCCTAACCTGTCACGTCAGTACAGGGACAAGTGTGGCACCTGCCCCGGTGGCTGATGGGTTGTTGAATATAAAGGTTTCAGGGGCCCATAAGCCCGAGGAAGCACCCGCTCATTATTTTTTAATGTCTTCTGGGCAAGACGCACAGTTGATTCAACTTGGCAACGGGCCCCTAAAGGCTTTTATCTTCATCTCTGTTAAATTTTAGGAGGCTTACACTTTTTATGCTTAATAACAAATTCATTTTTCAATTTCCACTCATTTTTACAGAAGAGAGAAATACTTCAGTTACTCCAGGCACGTGGCACAGGGTGAATGGGTTGGGGGCAAATGTGCTGGCTCCTCACCCCTGGCTGGAAGGTGGCAAGACTCAAGACTATGATCACAGCACTGAGGTAGCCTGGGGTGTCGGGTGAGGCTGGCGAGTGGGTGTGGGGCCCTGCGTTCCCAATCAGGCTGGGCTTCCCTCCACCCGCTTCACTTGGAAAGGCCTTGCCCAGCCAAACACACTCTTGTTTTTGTGCTCTTTTGAACCATTTTTAGAACCTTTGTTTATTGGAGTTACCAACTGCAACATTCCCTGTCACCCCAGGGAGCACCCACCCCTAACAATGAAACCAGATCCTGAAGAGGTGGGTCTGCATATGACGGAGGTGCATGGGTGGAAACAAATGCTTGTCCTAAAAGGAGGCACATTCCTGGATAGCATCTCCTCTCAGTCCCCCCTAATGCCCCATGGCTACTTCAGAATTAACTCACTTTAGGGGTTGTTATGTTACAAATGATTACAAACTCAGTGGCTTAAAAGAAAATGCAGATTTCTTACCTCTGCTTCTGGAGGTAAGATTCTGAACTGGGTCTTCCTGGCTGAAGCCAAGTAATGGCCGGGGCTAGGGTCCTATGTGCGGGCACAGGGGGACTCATCCTCTCTCTTATTGGAGCTCTGGGCTCACCTGTGTTCCTTGACTTGGGGGCTTCCTCCACCTTCAAAGCAGTGATGACCCGTCAAGTCCTCCTCACGTGGAATCCCGCTGACTCTCTGACCTCCCCTTCCACATCTTTTTGTATTGAGTTGACCCAGAGGGTCCAGGGTGATCTCATCTCAGGGTCAGAATGAGTGATCCTAATTCCATCTGCAACTTTAATCTCCTTTTGCTGTGTGACCCACCTGGTCACAGAATCCAAGGCTTAGGGTGTGGATATTTCTGGGGGCCATTCAGCTGACCACAGTTATCCTCTGTCTCATGGCTCCCCAGCACCCCATCCTCTGAGCCCCTGTGCTCACAACACACCAACATAGCCACTCACTGGTCCAAACAAGAAATCGGTCATCAGCCCAGACTCCCTTACCTGCATGTTCTCACCTGATGGGTCACCAGGTCCTGTCTGTTGGATGTCATCCTCATTGTCCTCCCCTTTCTGCCACCAGGGTGCTGCCACTCAGCACCCTCCTGACTGCTGCCTCCTGTCTCATCCTCTAGCCCAGCCCATTTGGTTTCTCTCCATGGCACCTATGGGCCAGCAGGGACTTTTTTTTTTTTTTTAATAAGAGAAGCTTTTCATGACACTCCACTTCTAGCATTCATCTCCAAACATTTTATTATGCCTTCGAATTTTGCCAATCACACATGATAATATCTGCACTTTTACAATTTCTACCAAAATACATAGTGAAAAAGAACTCATGTCATTATAATTTTCAGGGCTTGGTGAATTAAAAAATGACTTTCATTTCATTTTGTGTTTAGTAACACTTTCAGTAGGTATCACATTAATCATGAAGCGTCTACATATAATTGAAAAGTAGGAGAACATATAGGTGCTTGGAGTGTCTGTGGACCCTCCCATCCCATCATGAATGGCGCAGCTTCCCCAGGCTTTGTGGCCCTCGGGTGGCAACCACAGGCCTGAAGAGTCTCCTGCTCAGGATCTCAACTCCTATCTGCCTTGTATGTCCTGCCCCTGCCCCACCTGCTTCACACCCCAGTGCCCTGCTGCTGCTGCTGCTGCTAAGTCGCATCAGTCATGTCCAATTCTGTGCAACCCCGTAGATGGCAGCCCACCAGGCTCCTCCATCCCTGGGATTCTCCAGGCAAGAACACTGGAGTAGTTGCCATTTCCTTCTCCAGTGCATGAAAGTGAAAAGTGAAAGTGAAGTCGAGCAGTTGTGTCCAGCTCTTTGCGACCACATGGACTGCAGCCCACCAGGCTCCTCCACCCATGGGATTTTCCAGGCAAGAGTACTGGAGTGGGGTGCCATTGCCTTCTCCTAGCTGAACCCTATACTCTTATGTGCCTGGACTTCAGTGCATTCACCTCCACAGTGTGGAAGCCCCCTCAAACATGTCTGTAAAATCAGTCCCTCCTTGGTCTCAGGGTTGATACCACCTTTTCTGAGGAGCATTCTGATGCCCCCTGCAGACTAGCTTCTACTGTCTCTCCGCAAAGTGGACATACTTTTGGGAAAACATATCAATCACATGTAGCTTGCTCTAGCCTTCAGAGAAGGTCCCCTCCACATGCCTTTACTCGGGGGCTCCCAGACACTGGACACATGGCCCTTCCTCCTACTTTGCCCTCTTCTCCCTGATAATTGGTACATGGATGATACCTGTTTTCCTTTTGCTGAACATAGACACAAGAATGAGACAAAAGCAAAACCCAATAAAGGACAGTCATGTGTGTGTGCATGTGTTCAGGTGTTAGGGATGCTATGATCTGTCACCGGTAGTTGAAGGCCAACGTGAAGATGGTCTCCAAGGATGTGAAGGCCAGGGCCTTCAGGGTGTCATCTTCATACTCAAATAAATTGATAAGTGAACACAGAGTGGAACTAGGCAGAGAGACTGGCTCCAAGGCCAACAGAACTTGGGGAACAGCTGCATGAATTCACAGCCACATGGAGAGGGTTCCTGGCAGGTGTTGATTGCAGTCTTGCTCCAGATGGGAGAAGGGGGTCCCCGGGCAATGTGGGCAGGATGCTCCTTGGCTTTACCAGTTGACAAAGGATGGATTTGCAGGTCATCCCTAGTTGGGTGAGAGCTGCTGAGGGGAGTGGTCAAAGACTGTGAATATTTCTGGTCCCACTGGCAAAAGGGCATCTCAGGAGGTCTCCAGATGGAGGGGACTGCACCCACCATACCAACTACTTGACTTTCCAAGACAGTGCTTTGTTGTATTACTTCAGTTGAGTCACTTCTGACCTGAACTTGGGAGAAAACATATTGAAAGTGCTGATGTAAATATGTTTTGTCTTTGCCTAGTTTCACAGAAGGTGGAGAAACATTCTCCATAAGGCCCATTCTAGGACTTCCTCTCAGTCAAACAGCTGGCTGTGTAACATTAATTTAGCAGTCGGTGGTAGTCACTCCAGAAGCATCCCTGAGGACACATGGCCTTCCTGTCCTGCTGCTCTGGAGCCTTTATGCTTCCAGCACAATGAGAACTTAGACGCTTGTGTGGACCCCTTGGTACCTAAATTGTCTTCATAGTCTGAGCATCAATAACACTCTGACAGGTGCTGGGTAATAACCGGTTCAGGTGTTAATTTTAAGATGGGAAGCAATATGTGGCTGATGGAAAGGGACTGTGGTGCTTGGAAGCAAATACCACACATGATGTTTTACCATGGAAATCAGGAAGCCTGATGCTACTGGATTTATATTTCACCAGATCCTGCTGGCTAGGCCTGAGTTCCATTTTGAGTCTGCTGAAGTATCAAGAGAGGTACTTGTGGGGACTTAGAACCCTACTGTCTAAAGTGTCACCAAGTGTAGCAATGACAACAGAAATAGTTTGGCTTGGGTTTATTTATCAAAGATTTAATTGGTAAAAAGCACACACACACACACTCACCCAGAACCCCCAGACAGTGCCCCCCTCTCTGGCTTCCCCACACCCTCTCCTCATCTCTCTGAGTTCCTGCTTTTCATTCTGGATGGACTCTAAATCCAGACCATGGAGCCAGGAGGACTGTATTCGGGCTTGTCTTGTTCATGAGTGATGGAAACCAGATCTGGTGACTCATAAGTGGATTTTTAAAGCATTTATTTGATCAACACAATTTGCCTCCTCTGTCATTTTATTTCAGGATCTGAGGGATGAAGATGGGTGTGGGGAGTGCCTGCCATTGGGACAACCTCCTGTGGTTGTTAAGACTGGTCCTTACCCAGGTTAGCTGGTCTTTGTGTTGGCAAGAACCAGGCCCTTGCCTGCTCCACCTCACAATCACCTCCACACTGATGGGTGCTGAGCATCAAGTGTGTCTATTTCAAAATGGGGAAAAGTAGAAGGGGGTCAATTATTGATTAGATAAACAACTGTTTAGGTGAAACAAGTAAATTTTTTTTATCAAATAGTGGTAGAGGAGACCAGGGAACAGAGAGGGTTGATAAGAGGAGAAAATGTTTGGGTGATATTATAATATCTGACAATTATGAAGGGCATTCATTTCTTGAGCATGAAGAATATTTTACTTATTTCCATAACCTGTCTAAATCTTCTCTAAATCACACTGTGATATAAATGAATACAGACATATAATACAATGTCTCTCCTAACCTCACATCACCCATGATGGGCACACATTAGATTAGCTGTTATTATTTTTAGAGAAACGAAAAGACTAATTTGCTAAGGAAGGAGCTCTAGGACTTAGTGGTAGAACTGTTACTCAGCAAGGGTATTTTAGGCCTGAACTTCCTTTTTCCCTTCCTGCTCTTATACAGAAGATATAGATGAACCTTTATAAACCCCAGTGGGGATGTACTAATTCAAGGATCTATTTCTGTATAGCAAGCCGCCCCCTCACTTAGCTTCAGGGCTCAAACAATAGCTGCTTATTCCACTCGAGTGATCCAGTGGGTTGACTGGGCACAGCTGGGCAGTTCTGCTAAGGTCACATGCAACTGTGACCTTCCTCAGGGAGATCGTCTAGAGAACCCTCAGGTCTCTCACTGTTCCCTTGAATCTTCCAAATTGAGTTTCTTTGCAGCGTGGAGACTGACTTCTGCAAACATGTGTGCAAGGGCTTACCAAGCCTGTTTGCACTGTGCTTTTTAATGTCTTTGGGTCCAAGCAAGTCCCAAGGCCAAGTCCAGACACAGTTTGGGTGGGAGAGGTAAGTGCTGCACAAGTATGTGTACGCTGGGAGGGGGTTTTCTTGGGGCCCACCGACTATACTGATGAGGGGGCAGGGGGGCTCTGAGGCTGCCAGGGCTGGTGCAGCCCGTTGCTCATGTCTGTCCTGGGTGAAGTGTGGTGGAGAATCCAACTGGTCAGGCAGCTAGGACTTCTGTGGATAAAAGATATACTTGTCACTCACGTTGTTTGCTTTGGGGTCAGTTCAAGTGGGCAACACAATGTGTTGCCTACAACTCTCACTGAATCTTCCTCCTCTGGGAGGAGATGACCTGCCTTAAATGGGTGAAAATTTGCACCTGGCCAAGTGTGTGGAGTGCTGGATGACAATGAAGATGTTTCCACTCTTTCCCTGTGCCCCCTTTCCAGCCAAAGGGACAGATTCCAGTTGCATTGGGACAAATGTAGAGCACAGGGTAAATCAAGCACTTTTTTAAACCTTGTGTTAAGACTGTCACCATGATGGGACTTCCCTGGTGGTCCCGTGGTTAAGAATCTGCCTTCCCATGCAGGGGACACGGGCTCCAGCCTTGATTCAGGAAGATCCCACATACCGCAAAGCAACTAAGCCTGGGTGCCACAACTACTGAGCCCACACTCTAGAGCTCATGCTCTGCAACATTAGAGAAGCTGCTGCAGTGAGAGGCCCACACACTGCAACTAGAGAAAGCCATGGTGCAGCAACGAAGAGCCAGCACAGCCTAAATAAATAAAGAAGTAAATAAAGCCGGACTATTGCATGATGAGCATGATTTACAGTGGTGAAGTCTACACAGAACTGAGATCACCCTGCAGCCAGTCCCAGGGGAGCCGAGCTGGGCCCCAGAGGACCTGCTCCCCTGTCTCCCTCCCCTGAGCACCGTTATCAGTGGTCATGCCCGGGGTCCCATCTGGGTAGAAATTGACTGTGAGCTTGGAGTCAGATCTGACTCTGAGTTGACTTCTGTTGTTGTTCTCCTGCTGAGCCCTGTCCACACTTTGAGACATTAGTTTGCTTCTATCTTGCGTGCAGTCTGCAGTATGCCCCCATTTGGGATTTAAAGGAGAGTGAAGCCCTGGGGGAGGAGCCATGGCAAGGCCATTAGAGGACACAGAGTTAGGGGTCAGGGACACCCAGTGTGACCAGGATTCCTGGGGCCTCACCTTGCCTTTGCTGTTGACCAGCTCTCAATGTTTAACTTCTTTGAGCTTTAATTTCTTCAACTTGACAAGGAACTAAAGCTATGAACTCTCCACTGTCCCTTGTCTATATAATTTTAAGATAATCACACTTCTTTTCAGCCTTGATCTGTGTCAGCTTAGGAGTTGTCATCTTAACTAAAACCAATGTCAAGTTAAGAAATCATTAATTCTCTTCAACCTCCACATGCAGAAAGTGATGCCTTGAGACTATTGAGATTAGTAGGCTGGGGGCTGCTCCCTGTGTCCTCTACACAGAGACGTGGAGGGAAGAGGCAACTGTGCTTCTTATGAGCATGGCAAGCTGACTCTGGGGAAATATAAGCTTTTCCAGGAAGACAGAAAATCTCTCACTTTCTGATGCATGATCTGATCAGCACGTGACTTTACATTAATCAAAACTTGTGAACAGCTCAACCACAGAGGTATGGATAAAAGAAGATGGGTACATATATACAATGGGATACTACTGTACCATTAAAAGGAATGATAACGCCATTTGAAGCAACATGGATGGACCTAGAGGTTGTCATACAGAGTGAAATAAGTCAGACAGAAAAGGAGAAATATCATAACATCCCTTATATATGGAATCTAAAAGGAAATGATACAAATGAACTTATTTTCAACACAGAAACAGATTCACAGACTTAGAGAATGATACAGTTGCTAGGGAGGAAGGACGGGGGGAAGTATGTTAGGCAGTTTGGAATTGATGTGTACTTACTGCTATATTTAAAATGGACAACCAGCAAGGTCCTATTGTACATAGCACAGGGAACTCTGCTTAATGTTATGGGGCAGTCTGGATGGGAGGGGAGTTTGGGGGAGAATGGATACATGTATATGTGTGACTGAGTACCTTTGCTGTCCACCTGAAATTATCACAACATTGTTAATCAGCTATGTGTGTGGCATGGTAAATTGCTTCAGTCCAGTCCAACTCTTTGTGACCCTGTGGACTATAGCCCGACAGGCTCCTCTCTCCATGGGATTCTCCAAGAAGAATACTGGAGTGGGTTGCCATGCCCTCCTCCAGGGGATCCTCTCAGTCCAGGGATTGAATCTGTGAGTCCTGTATTGCAGGAGGATTCTTTATCGCTGTGCCACTGGGATAATTGGCTACACTCCAACATAAAATAAAAAGTTAAAAAAAATGAAGAGAAAAAAAAAAAAACTTGAGAAAAGTTAAAGGAAAAAAGAAAAAAATGGAAAAGGGAGAAGGGTACAATAGTACAAAATAATGAAGCAAAGTACAGTGAACTTATGCCACGAGGTTTGTTGGTTGTTTCAAGAAAAGAGTTTCTCTGGGACCTGACTGTGCCATCCGAGTGACACTGGAGGCGCAGAGCCTTCGCCCTTTAAGAACTTAGTCTTCTGGATGTGGAAAGTCATGTAGAGAGGAATACGCTCCCTCTTTGATCTATCCTTGCTGAGATTTCCCAAGTTAATTAATCTCTCTTGGGGAGATGGTGTTCTCTCTTACTGATTCAGTAACAATTAACTTTTAACAAACTAACGAAGACTTTTCAAGCACAAATATGCCATAGTTTAAGCAATATCATAATGTCCTTAATGGACAAAAATGGGTGAGTCCTCAAGTACTTATTAACTGGGAACCTTTATCCCCAAAGCACTGTGTTGAATGTAGGTCTTCTAGGCCTCCAAGAGTCTGAGGATTTAATGGGTAATGAACGCTGGCGGTCATCCCGCACCACGGCCGAGCCTGCTCTGTCCCAGAGGGTAGGGGAAGAGTGACAGGAACTGAACGCCAAGGGAGAAGTTACCTTAGGAAGACTATTATTAACAACTGCTTATTTTAATACCTTTTAGATCATAAGTCTAAAATATTCTCTGTCTTCAACAAGTAGGACCTTGTTGTTAATCCATTTTATATATAATAGCTTAGGTCCAATAACCCCAAGCTACCAGTCTATCCCTCCTCTAATCCCCTTCCTTTGCAATCTCCTTTGATAAACCATAATGGAAAAGAATATAGAAAAAAGAATGTATATATATATATATATATGTATATATAATATAACTAAATCACTCACATGTTGGAGTACAGCTGATTAACCATGTTGTGATAATTTCAGATGGATAGCAAAGGCATTCAGCCATACATATACTTGTATCCATTCTCCCTCAAACTTCCCTCCCATCCAGGCTGCCCCAAAACATTAAGCAGAGTTCCCTGTGCTACACCGTAGGATCTTGTTGACTTTTCATTTAAAATACTGCAGCAAAGTGATTCAGTTATACGTATATCACTGCATGGTTGACAACATTATGTCAACCATGCTTCAGTTAGAAAAATAAATTAAAAGTATTCTCATTATAAGAATATTGGAAAAACTAGAAAACTAGAAAGGAGAAAAACAGCCACAGTCCTGTCCCTCTCTTTGACCCTTTATTCCAGTCCTTTCTCTTGTGCACCGTGCTTCCTCTTCACTGTCTGTCCTTGTTCCCAGTGTGTCATCACGTGTCTGTCTTTGAACTGATGAGTTTAAACTCCCTTTCTACATTGACGGGAGGTGGGGAACCTCGAGGCCTCTGCCTCAGACAGCTCACTTCGGCTGAGACATGTTTTGACTTTTGTCTTGTGAATGTTCTTTAATCTCTCACAATAGTTTGTTCCAAGTGAGGGACACAGCGCTCCCACTCCCTGCCCCAGTTTCCTCCATATGTGAACATCATGCTGACCGTCGGCCCGTAGGTCCTGGAGCCCAGGGAACTTTCACCTAAGCTCCATCCCCTGATAGCAGGGCTTCTCCCCACTCGTCTGAACACCTGCCTCCTTATTGGTGACAGATATTTATTGTATGGTGCAACTGGCCAGCATCTGATGTTTTAGCTCCATTCTTAAGCAGCGTGAAAAGGAAGTTGAAGTCCAGGCTGGCTGTACAGACTTTGAAGAGCCCATGTTGTCCTGTAGGCAACATGGAAAGGGGCTCCTTTCCAGGCTAAGCTCCCTCTGGGTATCCATCACAGTAAGTGTGAGAGGGTGCCCACAAAGGCAAAGGGATGCACATTTGGGAAGAGCTGTTGTTATCCTCCCTTCCCCACCCCAAGTTTCTGTAACCCTCTAGGGTGCAGCCATGCTGAGAATGGAACACAGCCTCAATTCCATGTGGAGCTGGCATGATATTCAGGAAGTACATAGTTTTTAAGAGCAAAAAAATTTTGTGACTGCTGTGTTGCCTGACTGCCCAGTGTGAGAAGCAGTCAGTGCTCCAGTCCAGGAGAACTGGATCACAGGATGAAGAATGTCTTGTGATGGCTGAGGATTGGCAGCTGAGTGGGCACCTGGTGGCAGGAGGGCCAATCTTCGCACCACAGTCCGCCAGACAGCTGTGGGCAGCACAGGTGTCAGCAGAGAGCATCTCTGTTGGTCAGGGGATGATTTAGGCCCACACTGTTCTATAGAAACATTGAAGAGGGATGTAACTATTGAGAGGTGGGTGACTCTGCAAGTTTACAAGATCAAAAGGCTGTGCAACCATGTGATGCCCACAGAGAGCACATGCGATGCAGCCCATGGTGGTCCTGCTGGGGATGTGAGGTCATTGAAGTGACAGGTTCAAGTCTGAGACTCGATCAATGCACAAGAGTCTTCTGTAGAAATTACTCTCTTCTAAATTAGTTTCTGGAAGGTGGTGAGGGAGGTAAATTAGGAGTTTGGGATTAAAGAAACATGCTCCTATGTATAAAATATGTAAGCAACAAGTACCTCTTGTATAGCACAGGGAACTCTACTAAATATTCTGTAACAACTTATATGGGAAAGGAACCTGAAAAAAAAAGATACTTGTACATGTATAACTGAATCACTTTGCTGTACACCTGAAACTAACACAACATTGTAAATCAACTAAAATTCAATGTAAATTAAAAATTTTAAAAGCAAGCAAAAAACCAAATTGCTTTAGGTTTAGCTGTGAAGGAGAAGGCCTTGTTCTCACTGTTCTGAGACTTGGTTGAGGGTCTGAAGAGCCACAATGCAGGGGCCTAAGAGGTCAGACAGATCAGCTCTGAAGTCCAGGGCTCTGCATTCTGTGACTATAGAACTGTGAGCACTACCTTTCTATGCCTCAGTTTCTTCCCCCCCCCACCCCCCCAAAAAAAAATCCTCCTTCCAAGGATAGCTTTGAGAGTAAACCAAATTAAAAAACCAGTAAGGAGTTCTAGAGAAAACCTCTTGTGCTCACTGACATTTGACATGGTTACCAGGCTTCTAGTCTTCTGAAAACTCACCAGATAGTGGGAATTTGGTGGCCCAGTGCTGACTGGGGATGGTCCTGGGTTTGGTTCAACTCATTTTAGGGTTCTAGCCAGGCATGGATGTGATTGCCAGGAGAAGTACAGCAGAAGCGTTGGCGGAGACTTGCCCTGCTCCTCAGGAAGCCAGATCTTAAAGGGGGTCCTTGTGATTGTTGGTTGCCCTTCCCTCTCTCTCCATGTTAGCTCAGGTTCTCCAGGAAGCAGATCATGAGCTGGGGTTGGAGGTGTGGGTGATTTACTGGGGGAGTTAGGAGTGAGAAGAGAATGGACCACATTTTGAAATAAAGCCAATTATACAGAATGAAGTAAGCCAGAAAGAAAAACACCAATACAGTATACTAACGCAAATATATAGAATTTAGAAAGATGGTAACGATAACCCTGTATGCGAGACAGCAAAAGAGACACAGATATATAGGAAAGTCTTTTGGACTCTGTGGGAGAGGGAGAGGGTGGGATGATTTAGGATAATGGCATTGAAACATGTATAATATCATATAAGAAACGAATCGCCAGTCTAGGTTCAATGCAGGGAGCAGGATACTTGGGCCTGGTTCACTGGGATGACCCAGAGGGATGGTGTTGGGGGGGGGGGGGGAGTTTGAGGGGGGTTTGGGATTGGGAACACGTGTACACCCGTGGTGGATTCATGTTGATATGTGGCAAAACCAATACAATATTGTAAAGTAAAAAATAATAATAATAATAATTTTAAAAAATAAAACTGGCAAATTAATTATCTCTGTAGAATTAACAGTTATAAATAAGTTAGAAATAAGAATTAGAGGTAAGAGGATTTCCTGGTGGTTCAGAGGTAAAAAATCCATCTGCTTGCCAATGGAAGAGACATGGGTTTGAGCCTTGGTCTGGGAAGATCCCACATGCCACCAAACAACTAAGCCCAGGAGCCACAACTACTGAGTCTGTGCTCTAGAGCCCCAGAACCACAGCTATTGAGCCCACACACTCAACTACTGAAGCCTGTGTACTCTAAAGCCTGTGCTCTACAGCAAGAGAAGCCACTCAATGTGAAGCCTACTCATGGTAAGGGAGAGCAGCACCTGCTCACTGCAATTAGAGAAAAGTCTGTGCACCAAAAAACACCCAGCACAGCTAAAAATTAACTTTAAAAGTTTTTTTTTTTTAATAAAAAAGAACTAGAGCCCAAACTAAACAATATTGGGTGACAGACATTGGCTTCCCTAGAAGCCTTATTTAATTTGAATCTGCTGATACGCTCAGTGCCTTTTATGCAGTCTGTTGGGGCAGTTTCCACGGGTGATGAAGATGGAAACACGGGACTCCCTTGGGTCACTGGGACAACTGCTTCCATCTCAGGCCTTGGTGGACCAGCCGCATTCTGCTTCTGAGGTGTTGTTGTACTTGGGCTTTCAGAAAGTGGTAAGAAATTTACTTCTGCTTTGAACTTGATAACATTCCAGGGAGTGTCTTCAGAACTCCATTTCAGTAACCTAGACCAGGGGCTTCCCAGGTGGCACAGTAGTAAAGAATCTGCCTGCAGTGCAGGAGACCCAGGTTTGATCCCTGGGTCTGGAAGATTTCCTGGAGTAGGAAATGGCAACCTGTTCTAGTACTCTTGCCTGGAAAATTCACTGGACACAGGAGCCTATTCCAAGGTTACAGTCCATAGAGTTGCAGAGTCAGACACCACTGAGTGCCTAAGCAGGCACACACAACTTAGACCAGGCCTTTCTGATGCCAAACTGTCCTTATTGAGCCAGGACCTGGAAGGACTGGCCCTTTTTTCATCTGTTTACAGACTAAATGAAGCTCCCCGAAGTTCATCTGAATCCTGCTGACAGGTAATGGAGAGGAAACCCCTGTCACCCGATGTTTACGGTGGAATTGTGATGGCCCCTCAGAGAGCAGTTGGTGACTATAAACAGGTGAACCCCTTCCCCCTGTTTCACACAGCTCTCTCTCCTGTTCCTACATGCTTAACACTGAAAACAGACACCAGGATTCCGATGCCGAGGAGTCAAGTGAGGGAGAAATGGTTGATTTACTCTTAGGAAGGGGGGGCGGTATCTGTCCAAACAGCCCTTTTCGGGGAGGAAAGGTGTCAACCTGCACCAGACAAGGTGAGGCTGTGGTTGTGGATGAACTTGATGGTGAATCAAGAGATGACTTCTAAACAAGGCCTGCCATGCAATAGTTGGGGCATACTTACACTAAAAAATTATCTGTTGTCTGTATAAAATTAAAAGAAAAATTCTGCAGTTTGTGGGAACTTAGTTCCCCAAACAGAGAGTGAATCCATGCCCTTGGCAGCTGAAGCATGGAGTCCTAACCATGAGACCACCAGGGAATTCCCTAAAGTTCAAAGTTTTTTGACTTTGTATTTTAATCTGAGTATTATCTGTATTTATGTATTTTAAAATCCTGTGTTTTATCTGGTAGCCTTACTTTAACCATAGTCTGTGAAACTGAAGCACAGACCCAGTGTCAGCTGAGAGGGGTCTACAGAAAGGTGGTTTTGCAGTGGGGTCAGTTAGAGATTACAGATCAAAGCAAGAGCTTTTGTTGTTGGAAACAATAGAAGTTATTGGCTGATGAAACATAACAAGTGCAAGGTCACAGCATCTGATGAAGGCACAGCAGTCACTACCAAGGGAAATCAGAGGGCTGGGTACTATCACATGCCTGTGCCAAGGAAGTGGAGGCTCCCAGAGCACAGGAGACCTTCCCCAGGAAGCACAGGCGATGACGCTGGGACTTGAATCAGAGGAGTCTGCCTCCTCAGGCCGCACCTTGCGGATCTTGGCACTCTGATTAGAGAGCTTTGCTCTGTCATTTACTTATAAAAATAGATGCTTAGAAGCTTAAAGATACCTGAAGACAATTCTTCTCTGAGTGGGTTAGGGTTGGGTCAATGGAGAGAGAAATCAAACTTATCAGATCTTCTTTCAGTTCAGTTCAGTTCAGTCACTCAGTCGTGTCCGACTCTTTGCGACCCCATGAATTGCAGCATGCCAGGCCTCCCTGTCCATCACCATCTCCCGGAGTTCACTCAGACTCAAGTCCATCGAGTCAGTGATGCCATCCAGCCATCTCATCCTCTGTCGTCCACTTCTCCTGCCCCCAATCCCTCCCAGCATCAGAGTCTTTTCCAATGAGTCAGCTCTTCGCATGAGGTGGCCAAAGTACTGGAGTTTCAACTTTAGCATCATTCCTTCCAAAGAACACCCAGGACAAATATCCTTTAGAATGGACTGGTTGGATCTCCTTGCAGTCCAAGGGACTCTCAAGAGTTTTCTCCAACACCACAGTTCAAAAGCATCAATTCTTTGGCACTCAGCTTTCTTCACAGTCCAAATCTCACATCCATACATGACCACTGGAAAACCAAAGCCTTGACTAGACGGACCTCTGTTGGCAAAGTAATGTTTCTGCTTTTCAGTATGTTATCTAGGTTGGTCATGACTTTCATTCCAAGGAGTAAGCATCTTTTAATTTCATGGCTGCAATCACCATCTGCAGTGATTTTGGAGCCCCCCAAAACAAAGTCTGCCACTGTTTCCACTGTTTCCCCACCTATTTCCCATGAAGTGATGGGACCAGATGCCATGATCTTAGTTTTCTGAATGTTGAGTTTTAAGCCGACTTTTTCACTCTCCTCTTTCACTTTCATCAAGAGGCTTTTTAGCTCCTCTTCACTTTCTGCCATAACAGTGGTATCATCTGCCTATCTGAGGTTGTTGATATTTCTCCCAGCAATCTTGATTCCAGCTTGTGCTTCTTCCAGCCCAGAGTTTCTATTATGTACTCTGCATATAAGTTAAATAAGCAGGGTGACAATATACAGCCTTGACATACTCCTTTTCCCATTTGGAACCAGTCTGTTGTTCCATGTCCAGTTCGAACTGTTGCTTCCTGACCTGCATATGGGTTTCTCAAGAGGCAGGTCAGCTGGTCTTGTATTGACATCTCTTTCAGAATTTTCCACAGTTTATTGTGATCCACACAATCAAAGACTTTGAGTCAATAAAGCAGAAATAGATGTTTTTTTCTGGAACTCTCTTGCTTTTTTGATCACATCCAGCAGATGTTAGCAATTTGATCTCTAGTTCCTCTGCCTTTTCTAAAACCAGCTTGAACATCTGGAAGTTTAAGGTTCACATATTGTTGAAGCCTGGCTTGGAGAATTTTGAGCATTACTTTACTAGCATGTGAGATGAGTGCAATTCATCTGACAGAATGTGATTCACTGGAGAAGGGAATGGTAAATCACTTCAGTATTCTTGCCTTGAGAACCCCATGAACAGTATGAAAAGGCAAAATGATAGGATACTGAAAGAGGAACTCCCCAGGTCAGTAGGTGCCCAATATGGTCCTGGAGATCAGTGGAGAAATAACTCAAGAAAGAATGAAGGGCTGGAGCCAAAGCAAAAACAATACCCAGCTATGGATGTGACTGGTGATAGAAGCAAGGTCCAATGCTGTAAATAGCAATATTGCATAGGAACCTGGAATGTCAGGTCCATGAATCAAGGCATATTGAAAGTGGTCAAACAAGAGATGGCAAGAGTGAACGTTGATGTTCTAGGAATCAGCGAACTAAAATGGACTGGAATGGGTGAATTTAACCCAGATGACCATGATATCTACTACTCTGGGCAGGAATCCCTTAGAAGAAACGGAGTAGCCATCATGATCAACAAAAGAGTCCGAAATGTAGTACTTGGATGCAATCTCAAACACGACAGAATGATCTCTGTTTGTTTCCAATGCAAGCTATTCAATATCACAGTAATCCAAGTCTATGCCCCAACCAGTAACGCTGAAGAAGCTGAAGCTGAACAGTTCTATGAAGACCTACCAGATGTTTTAGAACTAGCACCCTCAAAAGATGTCCTTTTCATTATAGGGGACTGGAATGCAAAAGTAGGAAGTCAAGAAACACCTGGAGTAACAGGCAAATTTGGCCTTGGAATACGGAATGAAGCAGGGCAAAGACTAATAGAGTTCTTCCAAGAGAACACACTGGTCATAGCAAAAACCCTTCTCCAATAACACAAGAGAAGACTCTACACATGGACATCACCAGATGGTCAACACCAAAATCAGATGGATTATATTCTTTGCGCCACAGATGGAGAAGCTCTATACAGTCATCAAAAACAAGACTGGGAGCTGACTGTGGCTCAGATCATAAACTCCTTATTGCTAAATTCAGACTCAAATTGAAGAAAGGAGGGGAAACCACCAGATCATTCAGGTATGACCTAAATCAAATCCCTTATGATTATACAGTGTAAGTGAGAAATAGATTTAAGGGACTAGATCTGATAGACAGAGTGCCTGATGAACTATGAATGGAGGTTCGTGACACTGTACAGGAGACAGGGATCAAGACCATCCCCATGGAAAAGAAATGCAAAAAAGCAAGATGACTGTCTGGGGAGGCCTTACAAACAGCTGTGAAAAGAAGAGAAGCAAAAAGCAAAGGAGAAAAGGAGAGATATAAGCATCTGAATGCAGAGTTCCAAAGAATAGCAAGAAGAGATAAGGAAGCCTTCCTCAGCAATCAGTGCAAAGAAATAGAGGAAAACAACAGAATGGGAAAGACTAGAGATCTCTTCAAGAAAATTAGAGATACCAAGGTAATATTTCATGCAAAGATGGGCTCGATAAAGGACAGAAATTGTCTGGACCTAACAGAAGCAGAAGATATGAAGAAGAGGTGGCAAGAATGCACAGAAGAACTGTACAGAAAAGATCTTCATGACCAAGATAATCACGATGGTGTGATCACTCACCTAGAGCCAGACATGTGAAGTCAGACAGAATGTGAAGTCAAGTGGGCCTTAGAAAGCATCACTATGAACAAAGCTAGTGGAAGTGATGGAATTCCAGTTGAGCTATTTCAAATCCTGAAAGATGATGCTGTAAAAGTGCTGCACTCAATATGCCAGCAAATTTGCAAAACTCAGCAGTAGCCACAGGACTGGAAAAGGTCAGTTTTATTCCAATCCCTAAGATCTCCTTTATCTTCACTAATTAATAAAAGACATTGTTTTTGGAGTTTTAAATAATGGTAATATGGGATATGTTGCTTAAAAAAAAAGTCATGAATATTTCTTTGAGAGTTATAACACCTTGCATTTCAGAAGAACCTCACTTCTAACCTATTCAGGGACTCAAGAAGCAGGATGGTGGGGCTCAGAGTGTGTTAAACTCTTCATGAAACTCGGTTGAAAAGATGCATGAGTGCATACCTGCCCTCGGGGGACATAGCCTCCCTCACGGCCTTCTGAGTGGGGCTGTGTTTTCTTCCAGCTGCCCGTCTGGATCATCATCACCTGGAACTCTGCCTCCCCTTGGCTTCAGCTCATGGTAGGCACTGGCTGGATGGGAGTGGAAGAGGCTGAAGTTTCCTGCCCAGCCGCCCCCCCAGGGACACTCTCTCTACAGATGTGTGAGTTCTGACCAGGGCTCTCTATTTGGCTCTCTGGGAGGGTTACAGCTAGGGCTGAGGTTAGAATTCTACTGGTCGCTGATCCCTGAGCTCATTGGTTGGTTTCCTTCATCCTGTTCTGCCTTTTCTAGACAGCCTGGCACTGAAGTGTGCTCAGTCATTTCTTTGCAGGTTATCTCTGTCCTCCCAGGACACTAACTGGTACAAACTTCATAGTCTCTCCTGTAATTACTATTTTTCAGGTTGTCCATAAAATCTGATGAAAAAACTGTGAGCCAAAGATAAAATACTAAAGTGAAAGAATACACTGGGAGGATGTAAAACTGTAGTGGTCTGCATGCTGACGATGCCCAGGGACAGAGGTGCTGGGGCAGCTGTTCCGGTGTTTGCCTTGTATTGACCAAGGCCCAGTGTGAAAGAACTCATTCTGTACGTATCATCGGTGTAAATATCCAGTACTTGAACAGCCACATGCAGAATATCCATCTTAAACTACACAGTGGCAAATTTTCATAAATATAGATTTCATATAATATACATATATTTGTTCTTGTTGTTACTTGCTAAGTCATGTCTGACTTTTTGCAAGTCCATGGACTGTAGCCTGCCAGTCTTCTCTGTCCATGGGATTTCCCAGCAAGAATACTGGAATGGGTTGCTATTTCCTTCTCCAGGGGATTTTCCTTACCCAGGGATTGAACCTGTATCTCCTGCACTGGCAGGCGAATTCTTTACCACTGAGTCATATATATATCTCACTTAAAGAAGTCCTACATAATTGATGAGGTTTTACAAGGAAGAAAGGAAATCATTCAGGAAAAACACTTGCTACATTTCCTTAAATATATTTTGAACTGACCTAAGACATATCACAAAAAACAAAGAAGGATGTTCCAGGGACGAAAATCTTAACTTCTGTGTGAGGGAATACTTTCTAACAGTGTGAGATCCAAAAAGAATGTACAGTTTAACTCTATCATTTCAGTTCACTCGCTCAATCATGTCCAACTCTTTGCAACACCATGGACTATAGCATGCCAGGCTTCCCTGTCCATCACCACCTCCTGGAGCTTGCTCAAACTCATGTCCATTGACTTAGTGATGCCATCCAGCCATCTCATCCTAGGTCGTCCCCTTCTTCTCCTGCCCCCAATCCCTCCCAGCATCAGAGTCTTTTCCAATGAGTCAACTCTTCGCATGAGGTGGCCAAAGTACTGGAGCTTCAGCTTCAGCATCAGTCTTTCCAATGAATATTCAGGGTTGATTTCCTTTAGGATGAACTGGTTTGATCTCCTTGCTGTCCAAGGGACTCTCAAGAGTCTTCTCCAATACCACAGTTCAAAGGCATTAATTCTTCGGTGCTCAGCTTTTATTATGGCCCAACTCTCACATCCATACATGACTACTGGAAAAACCATAGTTTTGAGTAGACGGACCTTTGTTGGCAATTAATGACTCAGCTTTTTAATATGTTGTCTAGGCCACTGCCGTCTAGGTTGGTCATAGCTTTTCTTCCAAGAAGCAAGCTTTTTTTTTTTTTCCTCTTAATTTGCCAGCTGCAGTCACCATCTGCAGTGATTTTGGAGCTCAAGAACATAGTCTCTCACTGTTTCCATTGTTTTCCCATTTACTTGTCATGAAGTGATAGGACTGGATGCCATGATCTTAGTTTTTTGAATGTTGAGTTTTAAGCCAGCTTTTTCACTCTTCTCTTTCACTTTCATCAAGAGGCTCTTTAGTTCCTCTTTGCTTTCTGCCATAAGGGTGGTGTCATCTGCTTATCTGAGGTTATGGATATTTCTCCAAGCAGTCTTGATTCCAGCTCGTGCTTTATGCAGCTTGGCATTTCACATGATGAACTCTGCATATAAATTAAATAAGCAGAGTGACAATATAAGCCTTGATGTACTCCTTTCCCAGTTAGGAACCAGTCCGTTGTTCCATGACTGGTTCTAATTGTTGCTTCTTGATCTGCGTACAGGTTTCTCAGGAGGCAGGTAAGGTGGTCTGTATTTCCATCTATTTAAGAATTTTCCACAGTTTGTTGTGATTCACACAGTCAAAGGCTTTAGCATAATCAATGAAGCAGATGTTTTTTCTGGAATTCTCTTGCTTTTTCTATGATCCAGTGGATGTTGGCAGTTTGATTTCTGGTTCCCCTGCCTTTTCTAAAACCAGCATGAACATCTGGGAGTTCTCGATTCACATACTGTTGAAGCCTGGCTTGGAGAATTTTGAGCATTACTTTACTAGCATGTGAGATGAGTGCAACTGTGTGGTAGTTTGAACATTCTTAGCATTGCCTTTCTTTGGGATTGGAATGAAAACTGACCTTTTCCAGTCCTGTGGCCACGGCTGAGTTTTCCAAATTTACTAGCCTATTGAGAGCAGCACTTTCACAGCATCATCTTTTAGGATTTGAAATAGCTCAACTGGAATTCCATCACCTCCACTAGCTTTGTTTGTAGTGATGCTTCCTAAGGTCCACTTCACTTCATACTCCAGGATGTTTGGCTCTTGGTGAGTAGTCACACCATCATGATTATCTGGGTCATGAAGATTTTTTTGTTTAGTTCTCTGTATTCTTGCCACCTTTTCTTAATATCATCTCTTTCTGTTAGGTCCATACCATTTCTGTCCTTTATTGTGCCTGTCTTAGCCAGGAAAGTTCCCTTGGTATCTTTAATTTTCTTGGAGAGATCTCTAGTCTTTTCCATTCTATTGTTTTCCTATATTTCTTTGCAATGACCACTGTGGAAGACTTTCTTATCTCTCCTTGCTATTCTTTGAAACTCTGCATTCAGATGGATATATCTTTTCTTTTTTGCCTTTCACATCTCTTCTTTTCTCAGCTATGTGAAAGGCATTCTCAGACAACAATTTTGCCTTTTTGCACTTCTTCTTGGGGACGGTTTTGATCACATTCTTGTACAATGTTACGAACCTCCATCCATCAGTTCAGTTCAGTCACTCAGTTGTGTCTGACACTTTGTGACCTCATGGACTACAGCACACCAGGCTTCCCCGTCTATCACCAACTCCCAGAACTTACTCAGACTCATGTCTATCAGGTTGGTGATGCCATCCAACCATCTCATCTTCTGTCATCTCTTCTCACACCTTCAATCTTTCCCAGCATCAGGGTCTTTTTCATGGAGTCAGTTCTTTGCATCAGGAGGCCAAAGTATTGAAATTTTAGTTTCATCATCAGTCCTTCCAATGAATATTCAGGATTGATTTCCTTTAGGATTGACTGCTTTGATCTCCTTGCAGTCCAAGGGACTCTCAAGAGTCTCCTCCAACACCACAGTTCAAAAGCATCATTTCTTCAGCACTCCCCTTTCTTTATAGTCCAACTATCACATCTATACATGACCACTAGAAAAACCATAACCTTGACTAGACGGACCTTTGTTGGCAAAGTAATGTCTCTGCTTTTTAATATGCTGTCTGGGTTGGTCATAGCTATCTTTCCAAGGAGCAAGCGTCTTTTAATTTCATGGCTGCAGTCACCATCAGCAGTGATTTTGGAGCCAAAAAATATAAAGTGTGTCACTGTTTTCATTTATTTCATTCACTTCACTGTTTCCCCATCTATTTGTCATGAAGTGATGGGACTGGATGCCATAATCTTCGTTTTTTGAATGTTTAGTTTTAAGCCAACTTTTTCAGTCTCCTTTTCCACTTTCATCAAGAGGCTCTTTAATATTTTTTTGCTTTCTGCCATAAGGGTGGTGTCATCTGCATATCTGAGGTTATTGATATTTCTCCATGCAATCTTGACTCCAGCTTGGCTTCATCCAGCCTGTCATTTCTCATGATGTACTCTGCATATAAGTTAAATAATCAGAGTGACAATATACAGCCTTGACAGAGATGGCAAGAGTGAACATTGACATTTTAGGAATCAATGAACTAAAATGGACTGCAGTGGGCGAATTTAACTCAGATGACCATTATATCTACTACTGTGGGCAAGAATCCCTTAGAAGAAACGGAGTAGCCCTCATAGATAACAAGAGAGTCCAAAATGCAGTACTTGGATGCAGTCTCAAAAATGACAGAATGATCTCTGTTCATTTCCAAGGCAAACCATTCAACATCACAGTAATCCAAGTCAATGCACCAACCACTAATGCTGAAGAAGGTAAAGTTGAATGCTTGTATGAAGACCTACAGGACCTTTTAGAACCAACACCAGAAAAGCTGTCCTTTCCATTATAGGGGACTGGAATGCGAAAGTAGGAAGTGAAGAGATACCTGGAGTAAAAAGCAAGTTTGGCCTTGAAGTACAAAATGAAGCAGGGCAAAGGCTAACAGAGTTTTCCCAAGAGAAGGCACTGGCCACCGGTCATAGCAAATACTCTCTTCCAACAACACAAGAGAAGACTACATGTGAACATCACCAGATGGTCAACACTGAAGTCAGATTGATTATATTCTTTGCAGCCAAAGATGGAGAAACTCCTTACAGTCAGCAAAACAAGATGAGGAGCTGACTGTGTCAGATCATGAACTCCTTATTGCCAAATTCAGACGTAGATTGAAGCAAGTAAGGAAAACCACTAGACCATTCAGGTATGACCTAAATTAAATCCTTTACCATTATACAGTGGAAGTGACAAATAGGTTCAAGGGATTAGATCTGATAGACAGAGTGCATGAAGAACTATGGACGGAGGTTCATAACATTGTACAGGAGTCAGTGATCAAGACCATCCCCAAGAAAAAGAAATGCAAAAAGGCAAAATGGTTGTCTGAGGAGACCTTACAAATAGCTGAGAAAAAAAGAGAAGTGAAAGGCAAAGAAGAAACAGAAAGCTATATCTATTTGAATGCAGAGTTCCAGAGAATAGCAAGAAGAGATAAGAAAGCCTTCCACAGTGATCAATGCAAAGAATTAGAGGAAAACAATAGTATGGGAAAGACTAGAGATCTCTTCAAGAAAATTAGAAATACCAAGGGAACTTTCCATGCAAAGATGGGCACAATGAAGGAAAGAAATGGTATGGGCAGAAGATATTAAGAAAAGATGGCAAGAATACACAGAAGAACTATACAAAAAAGATCTTCATGACCCAGATAATCATGATGGTGTGGTCACTCACCTAGAGCCAGGCATCCTGGAATGTGAAGTCAAGTGGGCCTTAGGAAGCATCACTATGAACAAAGCTAGTAGAGGTGATGGAATTCCAGTTGAGCTATTTCAAATCCTAAAAGATGATGCTGTGAAAGTGCTGCACTCAATATGCCAGCAAATTCAGAAAACCCAGAAGTGGCCACAGGAATGGAAACGGTCTAATCCCAAGGAAAGGGAATGCCAAAGAATGTTCAAACTACTGCATAATTGTACTCATATCAGTAGCTAGAGAAGTAATGCTCAAAATTCTCCAAGCCAGGCTTCAATAGTACATGAATCATGAACTTCCAGATGTTCAAGCTGGATTTAGAAAAGGCAGAGGAACTAGAGATCAAATTGCTATCATTAATAAAACAAGAGAGTTTCAGAAAAACATCTACCTTTGCTTCATTGAGTACATCAAAGCCTTTGACTGTGTGGACCACAACAAACTGTGGAAAATTCTTAAACAGGTGTGAATACCAGACCACTTTACCTGCCTCCTGAGAAATCTGTATGCAGGTCAAGAAGCAACAGTTAGAACCTCCATCCAGAGTTCTTATCTTTTTATCTATCTATCTTTCTTAGGAGGCAGGTCTATCTATCAGATCTGATAGATAAAGGCAAGACACAAGTCTTCTCTATGGTCACATGTCTGAGCTGCCGTTAAAAGCCAGATTCTCTGAAATATAGCCAATATTTCATAATACCTATATATGAAGTCTATCCTTTAAAACTGTGCATGTTGTCCACCTGAAACTTATATAATATCATCAGTCAACTATACCTCAATTTTTTAAAAAGAAAAAAACCCAGATTCCCTGATGCAAGTTAGTAAGCACGTTCCTGATTCTTTGCAATGCCATGGACTGTAACCCACCAGGCTCCTCTGTCCATGGAATTTTCCAGGCAAGAATACTCAAGTTGGTTGCCATTTCCTTCTCCAGGGGATATTCCTGACCCAGGAATTGAACCTGAGTCTATCAGATCGAAAAGATACCTACCTATCAGATGAAATTCTTTGCATCTATTTGTCACTTCCACTGTACAACCCTATGGGATTTGATTTAGGTCATATCTGAGTGGACTGTGAAGAAGGCTGAGTGCTGAAGAATATCTGATGTGTTTGAATTGTGGTGTTGGAGAAGACTCTTGAGAGTCCCTTGGACTGCAAGGAGATCCAACCAGTCCATTCTAAAGGAGATCAGCCCTGGGTGTTCTTTGGAAGGAATGATGCTGAAGCTGAAACTCCAGTACTCTGGCCACCTCATGCGAAAAGTTGACTCATTGGAAAAGACTCTGATGCTGGGAGGGATTGGGGGTAGGAGGAAAAGGGGACGACAGAGAATGAGATGGCTGAATGGCATCACCGACTCAACGGATGTGAGTTTGAGTGAACTCAGAGATGGTGATGGACAGGGAGGGCTGGCATGCTGCAATTCTTGGGGTCGCAAAGAGTCGGACACAACTGAGCGACTGAACTGAACTGAACGGAACTGAGTGGTCTAGTGGTTTGCCTTACTTTCTTCAATTTAGGTCTGAATTTGGCAATAAGGAGTTCATAATCTGAGCCACAGTCAGCTCCCAGCCTTGTTTTTGCTGACTTTATAGAGCTTTTCCATCTTTGGCTGCAAAGAATATAATCAATCTGATTTCAGTGTTGACCATCTGGCTATGTCCTCATGTAGAGTCTTCTCTTGTGTTGTTGGAAGAGGGTGTTTGCTATGACCAGTGCCTTCTCTTGGCAAAACTCTGTTAGCCTTTGCCCTGCTTCATTCTGTACACCAAGGCCAAAGTAGTCTGTTACTGCAGGTATCTCTTGACTTTCTACTTTTGCATTCCAGTCCCCTATGATGAAAAGGCCATCTTTTGGGGGTGTTAGTTCCAGAAGGTTTTGTCGATCTTCACAGAACTGTTCAGCTTCAGCTTCTTCAGCATTAGTGGTTGGTACATAGACTTGGATTACTGTGATATTGAGTGGTTTGCCTTGGAAATGAACAGAGATCATTCTGTCAGTTTTGAGATTGCATCCAAGTACTGCATTTCGGACTCTTTTGTTATCTATGAGGGCTACTCCATTTCTTCTAAGGGACTCTTGCCCACAGTAGTAGATATAATGGTCATCTGAGTTAAATTCACCTATTCCAGTCCATTTTAGTTCATTGATTCCTAAAATGTCAGCGTTCACTCTTGTCATCTCCTGTTTGACCACTTCCAATTTACCTTGATTCATGAACTTAGCATTATAGGTTTCTGTGCAATATTGTTCTTTACAGCATCAGACTTTACATCCATGACCAGTCACATCCACAACTGGGCCTTGTTTTTGCTTTGGCTCAGCCTCTTCATTCTTTCTGGGGCTATTTCTCCACTCCTCCAGTTGCATATCGGGCACCTACCAACCTAGGGAGTTCATCTTTCAGTTTCACATCTTTTTGCCTTTTCATGTTGTTCATGGGGTTCTCAAGGCAAGAATACTGAAGTGGTTTGCCATTCCCTTCTCCAGTAGACAACATTTTGTCAGAACTCTCCACCATGACCTGTCCATCATGGGTGGCCCTACATGGCATGGCTTGTAGTTTCATTGAGTTAGACAAGGCTGTGATCCAAGTGATCAGTTTGGTTAGTTTTCTGTAATTGTGATTTCCATTCTGTCTGCTCTCTGATGGATAAGAGGCTTGTGGAAATTTCATGATGGGAAGCACTGCCTGTAGGGGAATCTGGGTCTTTCTCTGATGGGTGGGGCCATGCTCAGTAAATCTTTAATACAATTTTCTGTGTTCTGTCCCTGTAATTTGGCTTAAGACCAAACTATGGCAGGGTATTGGCTACCTCATTCAAAAAGACTTATGCAAGGACTGTTGTATTCAGTGCCCCTGATTCCTTGGCAGGCCACTATCAACCCACACCTCCACAAGAGACTCGTGGACAGTCACAGGCAAGTTTGGCTCAGATTCTTTTGGGGTCACTGGTCCTTTCTCCTGGGTCCTGGTGCACACAAGGTTTTGTTTGTGCCCTCCAAGAGTCTGTTTCCCCAGTCCTGTGGAAGTTTTATAATCAAATCCCACTGGCCTTCAAAGTCAAATTCCCTGGGAGTTCTCAGTCCCTTTGCCAGATCTCCTGGTTGAGAAATCTGTTGTAGGTCCTATAACTTTAGCAACAGTAAGAGAACTTCTTTGGTGTAATTTCTTTCCTGTTTGTGGGTTGTCTGCTCGGTGGCTGTATGGTGGGTCTCACATGCCACACCTCCCAGGTCTGCTGCAGCCAGAGCCCCTGTCCCTGCAGCAGGCCAATGCTGACCCGTGCCTCCACAGGAGACACTCAGATACTCAAAGGCAAGCCTGACTCAGTCTCTTATGGGGTCCCTGGATCCTGGTGCATACAAGGTTTTGTTTGAGCTCTCCAAGCATCTCTTGCGGGTATGGTGGGTATAAAATCACCCCTCCTACCGTCTTTGGGGCTCCCTCCTTTGCCCCTGGGCATGGGGTATCTTCTTTTGGTGGGATCCAACATTCTTCTGTTAATGGTTGTTCAGCAGTTAGTTGCAATTTTGGAGTTCTCACAGGAGAAGATAAATGCACATGCTTTTATTCCCCTCTCTTGTGGATAAGATGAGCGCAAACAGACTGTAATTACCAGATGAAGAGTCACACTTTCTTTTTGTGTATGAATTATGTTCATTTTCCACCAGCCTCATTTCCATCTTCTGTCCTAGGGTCTGTGGGAGGGTAGCATGTGACCATCCTGTGTCCACTGGCATCGGGTCATGGCCAGGGCATTCTATGCTGCCTGTCATAAGGATCACTTGATTTTGGTTTTTGGTCATGTAACCTGTTTTTGCCCTTAAAAGGAAATCTCATGAGTTTAATGACATAAACTGATTTTAGAAAAAGTTTACTAGGGCGTGCCTGGTAATCTCTCTTAATGTAGGGCTTGCTCTTTTATTTTTCCCCCTTGTATGCAAAGAGCTGAATTTTAAAGAGCCTTGAGGAAAAATGGATTCTTGCCAGAAATAACTAGGCATTAGTAGTCTTTTGCATTTTAGAGGGTGTGATATTAGAAAAAAAATCCTCACCATGTGTTAGTACGTGTAAAGCTGTTAGAACACTGACCAGCTCATAGTAAGTACTGGATAACGGCCTGCCAGCATCATTGTTAGTATTTGACTTTGACAACATCTTTTCATACCATGGTTCCAAGTCCAACAGCACTCTGCTCCAATAGTAGTGGGCTCTGTTCGACCTCCCAAGTAGAGTGGAGACCCCATCTTTCAGCTTGGCTCCACTGTCAGCTGCACATCTATGGAAGTTACACCTGGTCTCTGCTTCTGCACCTGCCCCGCAGGGGTTGACGAGGAAGAGCAGGGCTTTGCTCTGCAGGCTGTGACCCAGGGGTGTTCCTGGGGCCTGCCTGCTCCTCAGCTGCAGTTGTCCACTGGCTTCCTACTTCAGGCTCCACTGCACTGGCCATGACCCAATGCCAGTGGCCACAGGGTGGTCACATGCTATCCTTCCACAGACCATAGGACAGAAAACGGAAATGAGGCTGATGGAAAATGAACATAATTTATACACAAGAAAAGTGTGACTCTTCATCTCGTAATTATAGTCTATACTTGCACTCAACCAATGGCCAGTTACAAAGAGTCACCAATAGCCTGAAACCAGATTGAGATATTCACATTACAGATTAGTCGTTTAAACTTAATTATGTGATAACTAAATGGAACATTTCTCTTTTGCACTTTTTATTTCTTCGAAATAGTTCAATTCTTTGTGAGATTCTGGTTAACCTGTAGTCTTACACCATATGAGGATTATTTTTATTTCTTGTAAACATATAAGTAGTGTTAATTAATCCTTGAAGTTACCACTTTTAAATACATAACTCATTGCAGTGGGAAAAATCTGTGAAACATCTTAATAGAAGAAAACTCAGAAGTAGCTATTTCTTCCACCATTATACAAATGTTGCCCTCTTTTAGATATGGATCCATTTTTTTGTTGGTTTAACAGAAAAATAAAGTATAATTTCTCTCCCGTGAGCTGACTTTAAAACGGAAGCTGTTCCTTATTAAGGAAGTCTGATGAAACATCACTCAGCAGCAAGAACCCAGCAAGATGGGGCATTAACAGCAGGTTCAGTTCAGTTCAGTCACTCAGATGTGTCCGACTCTTTGTGACCCCATGGACCACAGCACGCCAGGCCTCCCTGTCCATCACCAACTCCCGGCACTTGCTCAAACTCATATCCATCCAGTCAGTGATGCCATACAACCATCTTATCCTCTGTCGTCCCCTTCTCCCCCTGCCTTCAATCTTTCCCAGCATCAGGGTCTTTTCCAATGAGTCTGTTCTTCGCATCACGTGGCCAAAGTATTAGAGTTTCAGTTTCATCATCAGTCCTTCCAATGAATGTTCAGAACTGATTTCCTTTAGAATGGACTGGTTTGATCTCCTTCCAGTCCAAGGGACTCTGAAGAGTCTTCTCCAACACCACCGTTCAAAAGCATCAATTCTTCAGTGCTCAGCTTTCTTTATAATCCAACTCTCACATTCATATATGACTGCCGGAAAAACCATAGCTTTGACTAGGCAGTTTATTTTATTAGCAGGTTACATGCATTCAATTCAGTAAGTGATTTTTGATCAATCGTCACATTCTAAACACCATTCCTGGCATTGTAAATTCACAGATGATGTAGGTTCCATGTCTTAAGAAGCCCACAATTTCCTCCTGAAACTGGAAGCTATCCCACTGTAAGGAATTCTGAAGCTGGACCCTGATGGGATGCCCAAGGCTGGCGGTTCTTTCCTGGGTTGTGTCCCCTCTGGTAGCCAGCTATGGCTGGACGACAAGAACCATGTTTTTCTTGTTGTTCTATCCTTACCAAAAGTTCAGCATTAAGTTTATTTTTTCTTAAGAAAAGTATAAAGAAATAGGTGGACAGGAGCAAAGAAAGGAAGGAGGAAGGAAAAGAAAGTCACAGAAATGTAATGAAAGAGATAATTATTGAGTCAAACATCAAAGGATGTGTATGATTTTTCTAAATCAGAAAAGGAAGAAGGAGTTATTAATTCTACCTGAAATGGGAAAAGAGTCAGCAAAAATATCAGAGAAAAGGTGATATGTAAACCAAGACTTACAGGGCACTAGGATTTGCTACATGGAAAAGGAGAAAAGAGGGTAGGTTATAACAGGAGGGGTGATACATTTACAAAGAAACATAAATCCTTGGAAATGAGATTCCATCAGGCATGTTGAACATGTAAGCTGGATGTGAGGAACTAAGGAGATCTGAGGTGACTACAGATTGTGAGACCATGAGTGGTGGACCAAGACAGTCGTTCATACAGTAGAAATAACTGAGCTGGTCTTTGATTTAGAGACAAACCTCAAGCAGAAAAAGGGAGGTTTGAAGACAGACTGGGAGATTAATGTGGCCCCGTCACAGTGGTGCAGACAGAAGGTGATGAGGGTCTGAGACAGACATGGGGCTGGGGAATGAAAAGCTGAGGACCAGTGTTAACACTATGGGGCAGAACCTTTAGAAATGATTGACCATGGAATAAGTTGCATTCAACATCAAAAAGAAAATCTTAAAGGAAAGATGACCACACCACATGCAGAAATACCAAGTCAGGAGGAGAAGTCAGCGAGGGGAAATAATCATTTGATTACACTACATGATTAGGAAGGGAGGGCTGCACCTGCTGGCTGGCAGGGCTTTTCAGCCATCTGCCCCAAGCAGCACCATACACATGTCAGAGCTCACTGTCATCATTCTGGCCTGTCTGCACATCAGTCTTGAACTACAAAATGGGTGTGCAGGCTCTGCACACCCCAAACTTTCTGACTTCTGCCCTGTTGAATATGATCTCACTTTACCCTTCCCTGAGGAAGGATCAGTTTGGTGTTAGCGCTACAACACATACCACCCTCAAACCTTAAAGCCTCACAGCAATAAAAGCTCATTTCTTTTTTTCTTTCTTTCTTTTTGGCTGCATTGCACAGCTTGCAGGGTCTTTGTTCGCTGACCAGGAATTGAACCAGGGCCGTTGGCAGTGAAAACATGGAGTCTCAACTACTGGGCAGCTGGGGAATTCCCAGGGCTTATTTCTTGTTCACATTACACATTGTTGCGAGTCAGGAGGGGGCACAGCTTGTATCATCACTTTCCTCTCTCTGCATCCCAGCTGATGGAGCCACTGTTCATAGTCATGATGGCAACGGGAAGAGAGGACATGGCGACACGTGCCCTGGCACTAAAATTTCCACATCAGTGGCACGTCTCCTGGGGAAGAATTCCAAATAAGTGAATAAATGGTCTTTCCCAGCCCCTGGTGTGTTCTGCATTCACTATTCCTTCCCATGGGCACGGAAAAGAAAGAAAAGTTAACTTGATGGTGGAGAAGCTTGGCAAACACCCCACTGGCCAGGTGACCAGGGAGAAGTCACACTGATAACCTGCAGCCTTGATATGATGCCCTGAGAAGCCACTGACCTCTGAGTCTCCCTTCCAAAAACCTACAACCCTTGGCTAATCACAAGACAAGCACTGGACAAACTCAAATTGAAGCACATTCAACAAAATCCCTGACCAGACCCCTCAACATTGTCAAGTAAAGTAAAAGACTCATTTCTATTAAATAAAAGGGGCACATGCAATTTTTAATTGCAAAATTGACCCAAGAACTTGGAGCGACTTGTTCACACTGGATTCTGTCTCTGTGATCCTGTCACTCAATATCATTATGAGATTACAAAAATAAATAAAGTCTATTTTTCTCAGGTGAATAGCTTGTGTCCAGGAGTGACCAAATACCAAATAAATTTATCAGCTGCAGTCAGAGAGGGAGAGAAAATCAAGTCAAGTGGCATTTGCCAATGTTCTGTGAAACAAGCAAAAAAGCAAAGGAAAATAACAGTGTTCAGAATCATCACTTCACTCCCGTTTCATTGGCCGATCCTGGTCTGGTGGCCACACTTAACCCAAATTGTGTCCGGGTATTTACCTCCCTCCACCCTCTGGAGCTGAAGCACAGTGCCATTTCCGGGGCTTCTGTGGCCCTGGGCCCCCTGGTACTGAGGGTTTGGGTTTTTCTCTCTGCCCACCCCAGAGGGACATCTCTCTTGGTTCTGTCTCGTCCCCACAACACAGAGTCTCTCCTTGTTCAGAATGTTTGTGCTAAACCCACTAACCCAGCCATGCACAGAGCAGAGATAATAATATCTGGGTTGCAATGTGAAAGGGCATTTGAATTCAACTGATTCGAGTGGGAGGAACAGCCGCTGTGACCATACCTAGGACCAGGCAGGCTCCTAGGGGCCCAGCAGGCTCTGATTCGGGGAGTGGGGTACAGTAGAGGGGCCATGGTGTGGGGCTTGCCCTTCTGAGTGCAGAGAACCACAGAAAGGGCCTAGGGTGGACACTGTTCTGGGAGATGAATATGAGGATGGTGCCCAGAAAGGACTGTAGCAAACTCTCTGTTAGAAATTGTATTCTAAGAGATGCTACCCACCTCTCATTCAGATTACCAGAAGTGTTCTGGAAAAGAAAACAATAAGAAGTTCAAAGGTGTAAGGGAGGCGGAAGCTGTATGTATGTATTCTGTACTCTCTGTACTTGACATGTGAAAGAAAGCCTGTACTTCCCACAGGCTTACTTGGAGACATCTTGTTAATGACAAACTGTTCCAGGAGAGCTCTTTTCTCTTTCTCATGTGACTTTTTCCGAAGCCTTTTCTGGCCCTCGTTTCCACTTCTGTGCCTTTTACAGTAACCTGCATGTCTGAGGGGCTCCCAAGGTCATTTCTACCTCCGATGAATTAGCAGCTGGGCTGGAAGCCAAGATCAGGCAATTTCATGTTTACAAATGGCCTTGTTTCATCTGCTGGGCTCTGTCATGGTTGGTGGGCCAGTGGCCACACAGATCTTGCTGTGCCCTCCGGAGAACGTCTCCTCTTTTCTGGCGTCCCTTCTCTAATCAGGGTCATTACACTTGTGTTTCCTCAAATGCTGCCACTGACTGATATATTTCTGTTTCATGAAAGAAAGTAATTGAGTTGGTGTCTTTGCCATGAGGATACCTCAACGTCTATAGCAGCTGCTCTGAAAGGTGAGCAGAGAGTCAGAGCAGCGAGCAGGTTTGGGGAGCAGCGGGGCCCCCTCAAGCCTTCCTACCTCCCAGTGCCTCCACACCACGTCTGGAAACTGTGCTCAGCCAGCTGTCTCCACTCTGCTGAAAAACTTCCTGCTGTTTTCATGATTTTCTGTTTAGGTAATAATCTCATCGCTGTCCTGGGCATTTGACTCCTTCACAGAGATTTTTACGGCATCTGTGGGGTCCCTTGGCTAACGGAGCACAGAATAATGTCCAGCAGTCAGCACAGCACTTAATACCCACGTGGAGAGAAAGGATGCTGGCTGCTTGCTGTTCGGTTTCCGAACATCCTGTTTCTTTTTGCCTTCGTTTGATTTTGCTTTGTTTCAGGAAACATGAGCATAGAACACTCGATTTGGCTTTCCTCCTTCCTGGTTTAGAAATGAATTTTGTTGGTATGGGATCTGACCACAGGCTATTTTATTAGCTGAATAAAAGTTTCAGTAATTTTAGTGATCTCATAATTACACTGGATGGGGGACTCTGGTGTGAGTAGGTCGTGACACTGTCCTCATGCAGCTGCATCTTCTGTATTTTCCCTTGAGATGAACAGTGTGATCCTGATGATTTATGTAACTACTTGAATACAGATTGCAAAACAGCAACAAAAATTGGATACTGTCATTGTTCTCTGGGTAATCAGAGGCTGCTTCTTTGTGGGGACTGTCTGCCTCCAAAAAGGGGGCCCCCAGGTCCTGTGGGAATGGAACAGGCAAGAAGACAGACAAAACCCATCAGGCACCTGGAGAACTTGACAGGCTCTGATGACACAGGCAGATCACGGTTCCCTTTCCCTTGCCATTTCTTTTCCATAAAAGAAAGGATTTCAGATCCATTATATGAATATGCTTAAAATACAAATAATCTTTTACTCCTCCTGGTAGCTTTTAAGACAAGTAGAAGAAATGATTGCACTAAATGGCATTTGAATTGTACAGCAAAAACCTAATTCTATCTATTGCTTTACAGTTTAAAAACATTCAGAGTGACACAACACACACAGTGTGGGTGGATCTAACAAAATGTAAAGCTGAGCAAAGGAAGCTGCACCCAGAAGATTCCATCCCATACAATTACTTATATAAAAGGATGCAAAACTAATCTGTGGTGTTAAGAGACCAAGGATCGGTTATCACTGGGGTTTTAACAGGAGTGGGGCAGGGCAGGGGCACCTGGGGGGCTGGTCATGCTCTGATCCTGGTCACATGAGTCTGTTCACTTTGAAATAGGTCAGGGCAACTTATGTACATTTTTGTAAACAGGCTGCACTTCAACAAAAAAATTTTAAAAATCAATAAAAGGCACCTATGTGGTATTGGAGAAGACTCTTGGGAGTCCCTTGGACTGCAAGGAGATCCAACCAGTCCATTCTGAAGGAGATCAGTCCTGGGATTTCTTTGGAAGGAATGCTGCTAAAGCTGAAACTCCAGTACTTTGGCCACCTCATGTGAAGAGTTGACTCATTGGAAAAGACTCTGATGCTGGGAGGGATTAGGGGCAGGAGGAGAAGGGGACGACAGAGGATGAGATGGCTGGATGGCATCACTGACTCAATGGACGTGAGTCTGAGTGAACTCCGGGAGTTGGTGATGGACAGGGAGGCCTGGCGTGCTGTGATTCATGGGGTCGCAAAGAGTTGGACAGGACTGAGCGACTGAACTGAACTGATGTGGGAAAAGAATCTGAAAAAGAGTGGATATATGTATATGTATAACTGGGTCACTTTGCTGAACACCTGAAACTAACACAACATTGTAAATCAACTCTGCATGTGCGTGTTCAGTCTTATCTGACTCTTTGAGACGCTATGGACTCCTCTATCAGGAGAGTCTCCAGCAAGAATACTGGAGTGGGTTGCCATTTCCTTCTTTAGGGGATTTTCTCGACCCAGGGATCAAGCCTACATGTCCTGTGTCTCCTGCATTGATGGATTCTTTACCACTTGAGCCATCAGGGAACTCAACTATACTCCAATATAAAATAAAAATTAAAAAGTCAATAAAAGGAAATAACTTCTCACAGAAAGAGAGGATTCACATAAATTATTTCATTTAACTTCCTGACAACAGCTTGTGACCCCACTCTTGAGGTGCTTTGGGCCTTGGAGGATACTCTCTGCTCCTGAAATGAGGAGGGCCCAGCCCACCGTCTTCTGAGGGGGTCCAGTGTGTTCCCTCCCATGGCCATCCCCAGTTAGGATGTGTCAGCAGAATCAAGAGAGATGGGAGGAGGCAGAGAGCCCTCTTGACACTATGGGTCAGAGGAGAAGCAGAAGGTATGCAGGTCCCATACTTTGATTCATAGGGAGAAAACAGAGATGTGAAACACATGGTTTCAAAGCCAGCTGGACCTTTTGTGAGTCTGCTCTGCAGGTGGCAATGGCTTTTGTCTCTTTTCCTGCCCCTGTGTTCAGATGCTGTCACAGCTGGAGGTGTCCACGTGTATGGGGGAGGAGAGCGGAGAGGGCAGGTCATCCAGAAGGTCATTTCCACTCTGGGGCGGTGTGACGGTGTCTTTCTCTTTTGGGGAAGCCTGTCACCTCTCCGATCATGACCTGCCAGTGAGGAACTCTTCTAGCTGCCTGTGTAGGGGTGACTCTCCTTCTCACTAGGACAAGCACTGTAGTTCTGTCACTGTCCTCCACCCAGACTGACCAGTTCCAAACAGGAACATCTCAGAATATCTGTTCTGAGGCCTGACTCTTAGGGACCTCTGAAATACAAGAGCAGTTTAAAGTAGGAAGGTCTTTCTTCTTTATTTGCATTTCCTTCCAATGAAGGGATTGAACTAGGTCACTTCCACTTGAATAGTCAATGCTTTTGACTCAAACTTCTCTAGGGTTTCCAATTACACATAGAGGCTTGAACCCATGCTCTCTTCCAAACCTCATGAAATGACAGTGAATGAATAAATGAGTGAGTGAATGAGATAAACCCATAATGACAAGGAGAGAAATAGAGTCTAGAAGACAGGGAACATCAGCAAAATTTGGGCAGATGAGGACGGTACCTGAGTGATGGGCAATGGTTGGTACCTGAGCAACAGGACAGAGAAAGAACACAAGAGGCAAGGCACTGCTACCGCAGGGCCCCAGAGGGACTGGAGGCCCCCAGGACCACAGGAGGCAGGATGACTGGCTGGTAAGGGACAAAATAGTAGAACTGGGTGAAAATGTGTCCAAGGGGGTAATTAGGTACATCCCTCTCCACTCCGTACTCTATCTCCTTTGTTAACCTATGCAACAAGGAGAAGGAGGGTTTATTCTGCAGAGAAAACAAATCATACTTGGGACTTAGTGATGCAAGCAAAATAGGGATGAGGCACCCTACTGAAATGAGGGAGAATAAGTGAAATCCTGCATTCCGAGGGGTGCAACCCAAGAAAGAGAGAGGTAGAGGTGTGAATATGTGAAGTTTTCCAAGGAAACAATGGGGCGATACCGCCTGTCACCCTATGTGGTAGAGTCCATGAGATGCCAGCTTCAGTCGGAGGTTTAGTGCCTCACATCTAGCAGACAGAGAATGCCAGCAGACACCTCAGGAGAGATTTTACCATGAGCGGGAAGAACCAAAACAATTCAAAAAAAGAACATTGAAAGAAATGAGGGACAACTCCAAAAGAAAAGAAAACTGTAGTGCATATCAGCAAGAGATGAGAAAGTTTTTTGTATTCATGAAATAAGAACAGTATGGTATTAAAAACTTTTGGAAAACAAGAAAGAAAGAGCTCTTGAAAATTAAAATATAAGAGCATAAATACAAGTTCAAAAGAATGTTTTTGCTTTTTATCAGAATAAGAGTGTGAAAACCGTTACTAAATCTAAGGTCAAAAGAACCCACATTAACATTCAAATTGGTTCAAGGACAGATTGAGGCAAATCAACCTCTGCTGGTTGCCTGATTTCAGATGGAATGGAGTTAGCAAGAGAACTTATGGGAGGGGCACTGCTCTGCAAAGAACTTCTTCAAACATAACTGGGTCATAAATAAACTAAAAATTAGGTAGGAACTTGGATCCCACTAATGTCTCCTTACAGGTATCTGAAACCACCAAGTACAAGGTGACCACCACTGATGGCTAATGCAAGACTTTCTTCTTATTGCTATAACAAGTAAACACAAAATTAATGGCTCAAACAACAAGAATGTATTATTTTAAATGTGTTGGGATGTGGGTGTAGATCTCACTGGGCTAAAATCAAACTGTCAACAGGGCTGCTCTCCTTTCTAGAGGCTCAGGGAGAATCCATTCTTCTGAGCATTCAGGTTGTTGTAGACTTCAGTTCCCTGTGACTGCAGCCCCAAAGTTCTCATTTCCATGTGGAAGGTCAACCCCAGCATCTGCTAAGCTGACACCTTTCTGGCTCCATCTTCTAGCCAACAATGGTAGGCTCTTGCTTCAAGCCTCTCCTGCCTCCTTTCCATCTTCTTTCTCTGGCATCAGCTGGGTTCTCTACTGTTAAGACCACATGTGGTTAAATTGTGCCTCCTGGATAACCCAGGAGAATCTCCCCATCTTGAGAATCCCCCTTTGTTGTGTGATGTACTTAAGTCATCTCTCAACAGGGATGAGGATGGGGACATCTCTGGAGGCCATTGATTGTCCTTGCCTCAGAACAGCTACCAAAAACATGATCATACTCACATCTCAGGCTAATTCTAGTGACCACTGCTGTGCTGTGGATGAAAACATGGCTGATGACTCAATAAGTCGGGGAGATATGAGAAAGTCACTAAAGACGTCAGATGTATATTTAAAAGGATGTACAGTAGGCACTTAATACGTACTGGGATGAAAGAGTAGATTATTTATGGGGAAAGCATTCTTTCTCAGCAGCAGAACATCACCTACCTGTGCCAGCAAATAACTCACATTTGGAAGCCAGAAGCCATGGAGAATGGAGCCCTCAGGCACAAGGGGCCTGCGTTCCTCTTATCAACACTGCTGAGGCCATATTGGGGACGACTTTGAACTGCAGATTTTGTCTGCTTTTCACTTCTGTACGGTTGCAAGCTTCCTGAGACCTGGCCTGCTCTGTACATCTTGCCCTGCACGTTCTCAAACTTCAGGCGTTGTGAGATGTGCCTCGGGAGATTGTAAAAGTGCAGGCTCTCTGGCTCCACCCCCAAGGGGTCCTGACTCAGAAAGCCTGGAATGTGACCCAGGAGTCTGCATTTTCACAATTACTCAAGAACCTGATGCTTTGTTCTATGATATTCACTATGGAATGAACTTAGTACTCTGGGCAAATTCTGGAAAAATTGCTTCCTGGATTAAATCATGTGCTTCCAAAGACCCCCTCTCACCTCTGTGGGTGTAAGTTGAGAAGTGGTTGGTGGGAAAGGGTGTGCTGATTCCCCAGGGTCTCTGGTTGAGGGAGGCCCACTTTAAGGAGCAAGACAGTAAGTAGGGATCAAAGGACATGGCAGTAGGTGAGTTACGTGCTGAAAAACAGAAAATGACCAGAAAGGAAGTGAGTTTTTACATGGTTGCATAACCATGTTCTGCATGTGGAGGATCAAATCAGAGCAAGTGACACGAGGCCAACCTTGAGTCTGCTGCCCACAGCTCAGGATGTCTTGGGAAGAGGGGGCAGGGTAAGAACACAGGGCCCTCGGCCACCAGCTCAGCCTGTGCCCACATGATGCTGGCCCTTGATCCTGGGCCCTGCATCCCCATCCTGTGGCACAGGGCTCTGCCCTTGGTGGGGCTCATAACACATGTCTTCCTAGCTGGAAAAGGTTGTAGGCAGCAGCCAGGTGGGGATAAGCCATGAATCGGATGCTATATGCAAAATGAAAAGAGAATTTTCCAAGGCAAATAAGTAAGGGAGTTGTCAACACTGACAAGATGGTCCCAGGCAAAAATCAGCTGTGCTCTGAAGCCATGTGCAGAATTAAACAAAAACAAAAACCAAATTAGAGTTGAATCACAAAGAACAAAAAGATCCATTGTCTCAATAGAAAGCGTACTGCATCTCAGAAGTGAAAGAACCTGAACATCAGCTCACTGGGGAGGCAGCCACCAAGGGCAGGGCAGGCCCTGGCTGAAAAAGACTCTAGCGGCTTGAGGCATCCTGGCAGCCACGGGAGAAGAACATGTTTAAACAGATGAAATAGATGCGGAGCCTCGCGAGAACCACCGTCCAGTTCTAAGTGTGCTTCTCTGCTCTGACTTAAGCAGCATGGTTGGGAAGGAAAGGAGATTTAGTTACACTAGGTTGTTGTCTCATCATCTTCTCTTCTGATAGGGACACACCCCACTCGCCCACAGTGATGCCTCTTCCCTGTGCTTTGGGGGAATTTAACTGCACCTGGATGCTATGTGTGAGTGATAGTGCCCAGAGATATCTGTTTCAGAGGTAGAGGTGTCTCACTTGACGGCTGCCTAAAGACCTGAGCTTTTGTTTAAGAGATAGATGCCAGACTCTCTACAGGATAAGAAGTCTTCTTATCCCACTTATAATACTCAAGAGTTCTTTAGGGGTATGTGTGTGTGTGTGTGTGTGTGTGTGTGTGTGTGTGTGTGTGTGAAGACAGCTACAGAGACGTTTTGGAGGGTCACTTCCACGGGAATGATGGATGTACTGTCATTCATTTCAGAGCTCAAAAGTCCATCAAATTGGCCTTCAGCCAGCACCTTGGACTTTGTCCTAGAGCCCAGATGAGTCATCCATGGTGCTCAGTAAGAAGCCCCATAAGGATGTAATTCCTCAGAGGTGAGATAGCGTACTCCGTCCTCTTCCAGGAATGAGGATGTGGATGGAGGGGAGGACAGATGACATGGTCTCTCCCCCTTTTTACCCCTAATCAGAAGGGAAGGTGCATGTCTTCGGTTCTTGTGTCTGTTTCCTTGACTCTCCCGGTGGCTGAGGTCTCGCCTCTCTTCTGACTCACAAATCTACTCTGACCACCTGGCCCACCCAGAGTGGGACCAACACAGGCAGGAGCATGGTCTCTGGCAGTGGAGTGCATGGATTCAAAGTCTGATTCTGCTTCCTGAGCTGGAGAAATCACTGAACTCCTCCTCGGTCAGGTGGGCTTGATTACACCTGTCCTGATGCCTGGTGTGGGGATGAGGCAACGTGCCTGGATAGATGGCATGTTGGCTGGTGTGGCTGCTGCTGCTGCAGCTACAGCCGCCTCCCCAGCTGCTGTTAGACAGTTAACAAACAATTAGATACAGGCGATGCCATCACATGTGGATTAGTGCTGGGCATGCAGGACTTGACAGCCCATCCGAGGGCCTGGATCTCCTTCAGTCTCCAGTCCAGCTGGGGAGCACATGGTCTCCAGGCTTTTCTTTGACCCTTCCCCACTGGACGTCACACCCTCCCCTGAAAGCTCAGTGCATCCCATGCTGAGGCTGGGGTGACCTCCTAAGCCTGCTTCTCCCTGGCCTTCTGTCAGCCCTCAGCTTCTCCTGAGTACCAGTCACTCAGCCTCAGGGATCCCTACTGCCCTTCACACCCTCCCACTATCAGGAGGCCCTGGGACTCCCCTCCAGCCTGTCCCTGCCATCCTGCTGCCACCACCCTGTACAGAGCTGAGTCTCCACCACCAGCTGTGAAAGGCCAGAGTTGCCTGGCGGTCTTCCATGCCAGGTGGCCCCAGCTGAGACATTGCTTTTAATCACCCCCTGCCTGCTCCAAGCCTCTCCAGTAGGCCTCTGGTTCTCCCCTGAGGCTCTCCTCCTCCAGCCCCCCATCTCCTCTCTGACTCATCCACAAAGGAGGCCCCAGCCAGCAGCCCCATCCTGCCCTCCCATCCCCTGAACCTGCTCTTGTCCTCCAGTTCTTGTCTCTGCCTCAATTCTCTTCCCTGAGCCCCTCCTCTCTCCACCCCTTGCAGACGTGGTCCTCGTCAGCCTTGTTTCTATTAGAGAAAAGAAGACATCTCTCCTGACGTCTGGCAGCAGCTCTGAATCAGGCCACTTGGCCCCATCCTAGAGGCCCAGATCCCTCCATGGACTGCACCTGCAGTTCTAAGACCAAGCTTGCACTCCGTTTCGGGGGCTGTCTGTATTCTTTCATATTCCTGGCACTAGGCCCTTCTTTATAATCTCCTAAAATTGAGAATCTGGACAGGACTTCAAGGCACTTGAAGCCACCCAACCCCCACTCTCACCCCACGGTCACCATGGGGCACCAGGGGGCCTTTGTTCTCTAGCCCCATGTCTGTCCCATCTTCAGGGTCCCTCCTCCCATGGCGTCAGTCCAGGACCCTGTGGACTCTTCTTTGAAGACCCATAGAGGCTTCTAACTTGGAACCACCTCCCTCACCATACATTCCCCCCACCCCCTGCCTGCCTGCACCCAGGTCTCAGGATCACATGTTGAGCACTCTTGTCACCACCTTTGCTCTGGGCCTCTCCCTGCTCTGCTGCCTGGCCCTCCCCAGCTCCCCAAGCCAAGTCTTTCCCCACTGGAGGCACTGCTGCACACAGCTCAGATTCCAAAGTCCCTTGGTTGTGGGTTGAGGCAGGCTCCTCCCTCTTTACAAATGCAAGTCCAGTTTTATTAAGCCTGAGACCCTCTGGGGACCCTGTCCTGCCCTACTGTGAAATCCAGCCTTGCTGGCATCCCTTGCAGGCTCAGCCCCAACTCTACTCCACAAGCTCCTGCTTCCCATGAGCCTGGTCAGGGCTATCTCTGTTTAAGGCCCTCTTTTTATAGCATTTACCAACCTGGTGCTTAAAGTGCATGTGTGTGCATGCTAAGTCACTTCAGTAATGTCTGATTCTTTGCGACCCCATGGACTGCAGCCCACCAGGCTCTGTCCATGGGGTTCTCCAGGCAAGAATACTGGAGTGGGTTGCCATGCTGTCCTCCAGGATATCTTTACTACCAAGGGTTTGAACCTGTGTCTCTTACGTCCCCTGCATTGGTGGGCGGATTCTTTACTACTCAGCACCTCCTGGGAAGCCTGGTGCTTAAATAATTCTGAGCATTGTTGAATAACTTGTAATGAGTGGTTGGATAGATGTCTACAGTGCCAACACGTTAGCTCCGTGAAGCAAGGATGCAGAAGGTCAGTTCTGTTGACCCGTGTAACCCCACGACCTAGCACAGCTGCTCTGAACAAATCATGGCTCTCTGAAAACAACACCACATGACCTGCTAGGGGCCACATCTGCTGCTGACATAATCAGGGCCTCATAGCCTTGGCAGTTAGAATAGTATGTTAGAGAGGAAAGTCAAAGTCTGGGTATTAACGAGGCTTAGGGATGGGCTTCAGAGGATCTTTCAATGTTGGGGTGGGGGATTAGTTCAGATTGGGTGAAGTTCATGACATCAGAGTTAGAATTTGAGCCCAGCAATGTGAGATGTAAATGCTCCTTAATTTTATCTATTGAAAAGTCTAAAAGTTTAATGTTCCTTTGAAGGGACTTTACTAGAAATTTCTTGAAACAAATTTATTTGGAACTTTTACTTTCCTGGGCAGGGGTTTCCTGAGAGAGCAAAGACATGGTCACAGAGACAGTAAGCTGTGAGGGTCAGATGATCTGAGCTCTCGGAATGAACGATTCCAGATGTCTCCAAGCCCCCTAAACTTCTATAATAGAATCACACATGAATCTACAGGATGACTAATACCGGTCCTGCGCTGCAGAGTTTCTGAGAGATCCCAAGGGATACTTGCATTTAGGGGGTAACCTGTCCCCTCTGTTCAAGAGGTAGTGTGTTCTGGTTTCTTCTGAAACCACCCTCCACTCCCTACCTCCCCTGGCACAGCCTGCAGGGCCTTTTCCCTGCTCCTCTGTCTGAGAGGACAGAGACAGACAGAACAAAAGCAGAAGAGGGGCTTCACTTTCCTGGTGGCTCAGTGGTAAAGAATCCACCTGCCAGTGCAGGAGACGTGGGTTCAATCCCTGATCTGGGAAGATCCCACCCACGTGTCTCGGCGCAACTAAGCCCACGCCTCCCAACCATTGAGCCTGTGCTCTCCAGCCTGGGAGCCCTGACTACTGAAGCCTGCACACACTAAAGCCTGCGCTCTGCAGTAAGAGAAGGCACTGCAATGAGAAGCCCGCTCCCTGCAACCAGAGAGTAGCCCACCCCTGCCACGACTAGAGGAGAGCCTACTTGGCAATGAACACCCAGAATGGATACCCAGTCAAGAGTAAATAAATAAGTACATAAACATTATTTTTTAAAAGTAGAAAAAACCCTGGAGAAGGTCATGATTTGATTAAGCAAAGTAATCCTGCCATCTCCCACTTTTTGCAAATGCCCATGAACAGAAAACAGTTCACTCCCGAAGAGGAATTCTATTGTTACTAGCAAACAAATCTTCCTCCCAACTCATCTGTAAAATAGGAATGCCATTGGTGGCTGAAAATACTGGGTTGAATCAGAAGAAACTGTCATTTTATAGATCAGAATGGTCAAATAGCAACAAGTTCATGTTGGCCACCATGAAGATAAGTAAAATACTAAGATAATAAATTAATTTGAATTACTCTTGGGAATTAATTTTCTACCTATGACTAAGGAATTCTAGCAAGAAATTTGAAAGTGTGCTTGTGACTGTAAACATAAACTGTAAGGATAAGAAATCCTTTTAGGACTCTGAAGGCGGAGGGACAGCTGGGGCCTGGACGTGGAGCTGGCCAACTCCATCTCGCTGACTGCCATCTCATTTCCAGGGAATCAAATGAAAACTGAAAATGACAGCCAGTTTCTACTGAAGCAGGTTCATTTGTAGGTTGGAAAGTTGGGCAGGGTCTTGATTAAAGGTGCAGCTGGGGGAAAACGGAAACCCTGACTCCTGGGTGGGTGGGAGAGTGTGAGAGCCTCCATGGGACCCTGTGCAGATGGCTCTGAGATGCTGTGGGCACCAACCACAGGAGGAATAGAGAGCAGGCCCAGAGTGGGTAGGCTGAGCCAGCAGTGGTGTGGTGGGCGACCCTGCACATGAGAACTGGCTCGTCTGGCTCAGGCTTGGGCTCTTGTGCACTTGAGCTGTGTCATCTGCTCTTTCCCCTGGACACAAGCACTGGCTTCTGGGTAAAGGGGTGGAGGGGTGGAGGGGATGGTTGTGGAAGGAAGGGGATCAGTATCAGGGAAAGATATAATTTTCAAAGTCATGCCCCATCAAGCAACAGCCTGGCCCGTGGGATGCCCCACGCTCACCAGTGGGCACGGATCTAGGTGCCAAGTTCTGCATCATATCATGAGGAGCCTGCCTCTCCCTAGCTCTCTCTGGGGTGGGCAGGTCCCCCTCTTTGGGACCCATGGCCAGGCCACCCTCCACTTGTTCAGAGAATTACACTGAGCTTTTCTTGGGTTTGTTTCACCAGGAGTTGTGATCCTCCCCCTGCTGGAGCCTTCCCATTGCCAGCACACAGCCCCATTGCACCCGGGCATCCTGGAGCCAGAGCACACCTCTCCCCCTCCTGCTCGTCTCCATCAAAGCCCCGACCCCAATCATGAGCCAGATCATCTGAGGCCTTCCCTTATCTTTGCTCCTCACTGATGCTCTTTACCTTCTAAATATTTGTAGTCTAGTTCTTTGTCTCCCCTTCCCTCATCTTGAATTAGACCACCCTCCCCATTTACCTGCCTCTGTAAGAGCTTCCCACACAATCTGTCTCTTGCATTGCTCCCTTCAAGTTCATTTCCAGTTGTCCAAGTGATGGTTGTGTCTTAAAGAAAATCTGCCCAGTGACTCCCTTACTCAAAGCCTGTCCCTCAGCAAACATTCTGCTGCAGCTTCCAAGACCCTCCCACTCAGCACTGAGCCACTGGTTCAACCCTTCTCGACAGACTGCCAGTTGGAGACCAGGGCAGTTCTCGCTTGGAGACCACTGCCTTGTGTCATCTAGCTTCCTCATCTTCTCTGTTTGTCTGAGTCCTTGGTGCCCTCAAACAGGGAGGTTCTTACCATCCACTCAGGGATCCAGGTCTCAGTGAGACAGCCCTGGGCAGCCTCTCCTGGCCCTGAGTCTTCCTGGCCCAAAGCTCACTTGGACAGGACAGCAAACACCAGCAGGGCAGGGGATCTCGTCCTGTTTCTTCTCCCATCCCTGGTGGTCCGGGTGCCTGTGGACCCCCCTCCCTGCAGACCAAGCTGTGTCAAGGTGGGCCAGTCACTCAGTCCTCTGGCCTCATTGTTGCCACATCAAGAATGGGTGATGACCCCCATAGGCTGTCAGGAGGGTCTGGGCCCCCATGGGCAGAGAAGCTAGTCCGTGTAGACGGAGTCACCTCTTCCAGCCTCTGGAGCAGCTTTGTGTCCCCATTCTTCACTTTCTCTCTCACCTTAAAAAAAAAAAAAAAAAAAACTCAGTGAACTGAGGTTCCTCTGCTTATGGGGCAAAATTTGCCTGGGATGCTGAAAGGAGGGTGGACCCCTATGGCAAGGGGCACCAGGAGGCCCTCCTCCATGCCAGCAGAGCAGACACGTGGCTCAGAGCATGTGTTTACAATCTGCACCATGAGTGAGAGCCCTGGGCTCCCTCCCCTCCAGAGGGATGAGGCGAGATTTGATGAAGGGGGCTGGGTGGCCAGTGTCCACAGCAGTACTAATTCCACAGATGATCTAGTCCTCCTCTGGGGGAACTTAACCTGCCTGGGGGCGGGGGGGGAAGATTCTGGAAACATCCATGTAGAGCGGGTTCCAGGGCAGGCTCTCTAGCATGGACACTGGTTGGAGGGGCTTGGCAGCATCTCCATCCGTCTGGTCTAGGGTGAGAGAGAAGCACGCCTGTGTCTAGGCTGTGTACCTGGTCATACGCACACGCAGCCTCTGTCACCTCTTACTCCATCAGTGAAAGAGCTCTCCCTGTGTCTCAGTGTCTTCTGAGCAGACTTGGTGCCCAGACTGCAGTTTGTAGCAAACAAACTGCGTCATCTGCTCACCTCCCAGGGTGGAGCCAGCGGGAGATGGGAAGGGATGGACCTGAGGGTAAAGGCAAATGACCAGCTCCTAGGGCCTGTGGGCTGCAGACGATGCTGTTTTAGGGAAGCTCTTCCTGTCCATCCCTTCTCCCCATGATGGAATAAGGAAACACAACAGACCCAGGACTTGTAAGCTAAGCTGAGATAAAGGTCTTGCTGTCCATTGTTGGAGAGGTGCCTGTTTCAAGGCAACCTCTGGGAGCCTGAGGGAAAACATGGATGGGAGAGGGGGAAGAATGCTTCCAGGTGAAATCCAGCCTAGGGGTGAGGGGACAGGTAGTTCTGGTCAGGAGAATGGGAACTGGAAAAGGAACTAGAAAAAAACCCTGTGAACAGACAGAATGAGGGGTGCTGCTACAAACTGGTCACACTGGCTATCCATAAAATGACCTTGTGCTTTCAGACTATCGGAGGAGTGGGGACCATGAATGATCATGTGTGACCATGGGTAACTGTACGTGTACTGGGGATGCATGGAGTGGTGAGATGAGGATCTGCAGATAGAGAAGTGTGGCCTTTCCTCTGGAGCTCTTAATCCAGTGCGGGAGACAGACAAACGCTTGTTTATGGACTATATACATGAAAAAGCTCTTGAGGAATAAACATCTACTGAGGAGAAGACAGCTATCTGGAGTGCTTTGGTTTACATTGACTTAGCTTTCCTTCTGGCTCCATCTACTACCCTCTCCAGCTGCTACTTTCCTATATTCTGTCCACCCACGTTGGGATCAACACACCTTTCACTTCCTCGGGTCAGTCATGTGGCTCCTCTGCGCCTTGGTCTCTTTCCTGGGCATCAAGATGAGACCCAACTCTGCAATCCAAAACAAGCTCAAGCTCATGTTTTTGTCAGTGTATCTGGCCTCATCCCTGATGTCCAGCCCCATATACAACACAGGGCTTTTTCACTCCCTGACCTCTTGTCCTGCTCATGGGACAAGCTAAGAAAACTTCTCCCTAAGATGGTCAGTGGGAGCTCTTGAGGAGTGCAATGTGTTTGTGTCCTTCCAAATTCAAGTGGTTAAAACCCTAATCTCTGAAGTGATGGTATTAGGAGGTAAGCCTTTGGGGAGTAATTGGGTCATGCGAGTGGAGAGCCCATGAATGGAATTAGTGTCCTCATAGCAGAGGCTCCAGAGAGCCCTCAGTCCCTTTGAACACATGAGGACACAGTGAGAAGACAGAAGTCCATGAGGAAGCAACTTCACCCGACACTGAATCTGTCCACACCCAGATCTTGGACTTCCAGCCTCCAGAGCTATGAGAAACAAACTTCTATTTTTTATTAGCCACCCAGTGTATGGTGTTTTGCTACAGCAGCCCAAGCGGACCAAGAAAGTGAGGTGTGGAGCCACTGAGGCCTTTCCCACATGGCTCGTTGTTTTCACCTCTGTTTTAGTGATCATCTTTGCTTACATCCTGTTCACTCATTTCACAAATACAGAAGGAAGAATCTGCAATGTGACAGTTTCCAAGCTAAGTACTAGGAATATGAAAGTTTATACAAAGCTATCTTTATTTGAGAAGTTTGCTGTTTAGTAGGGTATATGGATGAGGAAACAAATATCCCTGAATAGTGCAATAAGTGACCCAGGGGGCGAATGTGAAGCATCACAGAGCCCAGAAAATGGGGACCAGCCAGAAGGGTACTCGGAGCGGGGAGGGAGGGCAGATGGGAACAGAAAGGCACTGGGGTATAGTTCTCAAAGATGAGCCAGAATTTGCAGACAGAAGAGGCAAGGGAGATTGGGAAAGACTGGGTCTAAAGTAAGAGGGGGTGGCAGTAGGTGAGGCTGAGGAGGGACGAGACTACAAAGGTGAAGGATTCAGATGTCCTGCTTAGGAATACATATTTCATCCTGGAGGCGGGAGGAGTAGGTTTTAAGGCAGACCTGGATTTTGGCCAGTTGAGAGTGATGGATGTGGGAAGAGACTATAGACATACAGATTCCTTTGGCTCTAGGTTGCAGACAGGAAGAGGCACGGGGATGAGGGGGGTTCCTTGGGGTGCCTTCCACAGAAGTTGCTCGCTGGAAAGGGTTAAGGGTAAGGGAGGATGAGGATGACTCTGAGGTTTCTATTTGGACAGCTGAGTGAAGGGGAAGAGAAAATTCAGGACAGAAGGATATCTTTCAAAGTGACATCTCAAAGTGCCCCAGAGAAAACTCTGGAGTCTGTTTCTGCAGAATATGTCCATGTGCTGGGTCCCTCCCAAACCCCTCCCCACTGGTCTGCTTTGGTGTCTTTGTTGGAGTCTCTGCTCTCTTTGGAAGAGAACCTTCCTTTGAACTTCCCCAAGGACAGCGACCTTGGACATCCTTGACTGCACAGCCCCCAGCCTGCCTGGCTTCAGCCTTCCCCAGGCCCTGCTTCAGTTTCTAGAATCCTAGCCCAGGGGCCCCAGTGGTCCAGATTCATAGACAGGAAAGATGAGAAAACAATAACTTGTGACATGCCAGGCTTAGGATGCCTGGGGGACATCTGTGCAGACATTTCTAGTGGGAAAGAGTTCAGAAGAGGAAGGGAACTATGTTTGGAAGCCAAAAACACAGGGGCATGGCCAAAATCATTCAGAAAGAGTGTCAGTGGTGGAGAAAAAAGCCAAGGAAAGCAAAGATTGGCTTCTAAACAAAGCCAACATGAAGTGAATAGGACATGAAAGCCAGTGAAGGAGAATGAGGAATGATAATCACTAGGCCCCTATGGACCAAGTGGAGAAGGTGTACCAGAAGCCAGAGGAGGCAAGCTTGAAGGAGGCCGTGAGCATCTTTATAAAACTATTGCACACAAGTAATTTCATCTAGACATGAAAACACTTGCCAGCTTTCTAGCACGTGACACATACTGTGTCAAGAACAGCAGCCCCTCAGTCCCTCCCCTTTAAGACCTTACAGTTTAGTAGAAAAGCTACATAACTAGAAACATGGGGCAAGTTGCATAGTGGGAAAAGGAGAGGGTGGGATGATTTGAGAAGATAACATTGAAGCATGTACAGTACCATATGTAAAATAAATAGCCAGTGGGAGTTTGATGTATGACACAGGGAACCCAAAGCTGGTGCTCTGTGACAAGCTGGAAGGATGGGGTGGGGAGGGACATAGGAGGGGGTTCAGGAGGGCGATGAACATGTATGCCTGTGGCTGATTCATGCTGATGTATGGCAGAAACCACCCCAATATTGTAAAGTAATTACTGCCCATTAAAATAAATAAATAATTTTTTTTTTTTTAAAGAAAAATGGGGCAAGCTGTAGGATATGAAGGGAACTCAGAACCAAATACATTGAACAGGTAGAGCAGATGGTTAGGGCTTTAGAGAGGAGGTGACTTTTAAGGAGAGACAGGTGCAGAGTTTTCCCAGGTGGACTTTTTTCCCACAATGCAGACTTTTCCCAGGTGGGCAAACCAGAGTCAATGGGAGCTTTCACAGGCTGTCTGCATGAGCATGGGGGTGGGGTAAAGTAGGAAGACAGGCTGCAGAGAGAGATGGGTCTGAAGAATACCCAGGCTCCAGACTGCTGAGGGCTTTGCAGTTGGAGTAACAGAGTTTTGGTCAGAGTATGTTTCCTGCAGCTGCCGTAAGAAATCACAGACCTGATGGCTTCAAGCGAAATAAACGTTCTATCAGTTCTGGAGGTACTGGAGGCCAGAAGGCCAGAATTAGTGTTGGCAGGCTGCAGCCATCCTCCAGAGGCTCTTGGGGAGGGTCCTTCTTGCCTTTCCCAGCTTCTGGAGCTGCTAGTGTTCCTTGCTGTGACCTCGGTGCTCCAGTAAGTGCCTCTGTAATTGTGCTGTGTCCCCCTCTTATAGAGGACACTGATGATGGCACTTGTGGGGTGCATCTGGATGACCCTATCTCAGAATCTTTCACTTAATCGCATCTGCAAAGATCCTTTTTCTGTATAAAGTCTTATTTCCAGGATCCAAGGATGAGCGCTTGCATATCTCTGGGGGCCTAATTCAGTCGGGAAAATAAAATAGTATAGCTGGCAACTGGGTAGATTATCTTCCCAGAAGAGAATAGAATGGGCTGGAGAAGCCCATATTGGAGTCAGGGATGTTCATCACCTTAGAGATTACTGGTGAAGTATCTATAAGGTGGGGGAGAGGGCTTTCTGGATGGCTCAGTGGTAAAGAATCTGCCTGCAATGCAGGAGACACAAAAGACGTGGATTTGATCCCTGGGTTGTGAATATCTCCTGGAAGAGGGCATGGCAACCCACTCCAGTATTTTTGCCTGAAGAACCCCATAGACAGAGGAGCCTGTTGGGCTACAGTCCATACAGTCACAAAGTATTGGACACGACTGAAGCAACTGAGGATGCATACACGTATGCACATCCATTAGAGGCGCCCAAGGCCTGACCTCCATGAGCACTGGGCTGGATGGGAATAAGATCCCAGCTGGAAAGTGTAAGTCATGTTAATATCTTTAAGTTTTGGGGACAGAAGTCCAGTCACAGGGGTTGAAAGTCACAGGAGACTTCACTTCTTTTTAACCATCTACTGGATGCTGAGCTAATTATCAAGGGCAGTGACAAGCCTGCATGTGTTTGGCAGTGTGGAGTGGAGCCTGGAAGATGGTGCCAGAAAGGAAAAGGAGGTGGAGAAACATGGCAGCTTTGAAAAAAATCAGCGCCAAGTTGAGGCAACTTGTCTCTGTTTTATTGCAACCAGCAACCATGAAGCAGGGAAAAGATTTTTGTTAGCTAAGAATTTTGTAGATTTTTGAGTCTTAAATAATATCATCTAATAAATTTGCTTAGAAATGGGCCGTGAAATAGGAAATCTGGTTTCCAAACAAAGTGATTTATAAGCCTCGCCTTCCCTGTGTTCACCAGGCCACCAGCCATCAATGGTTCTGCCCCAGCTAGGGCCTTGCTGCCCAGACTCCTCCCTCTCCTGACCCCTAGAGGTCCAGCTATCCCTGGATGATGAAGGAGCAAGAATCCTGAACTTCTAACATCGAGGGGCCCAAGTGGTAACCAAGTCACTTGTACACAAAATCCTGTAGCATTGCAGCTCTTTACTCACAGGAACAGATCAGCTGAGTTTCTACAGGCTGGTTGGCTTCTGGGTACCTGAGGGTGTTGCATGAAAGATGTAAATTCTGGAACAAGGAATCCCATCAGTACTGGTCTCCCTCCCCCACCTCCCCATCCGCGCTGCCTCCTGCTCCGGCTGTTGACTGGCTGCCTGCTCGGCATGACTGCTGTCCTCCTGGGTGTTGCCAGCCTCAGCCCTCAGGTGCCAGGCTTGGGCCATGTCATGTGGCACCCTCTCAGCTTGCAGCTCTTCTTCTCATGAGCTCAGACCAAAGCCACAAGCACAGGGCACGAGGTCAGCCATCAGATTTCCACCCCATCCCAAGACCCCACCTTCGCTCTCCTTCCTTCATTGCCTTTATCAGAGAAAAGCCTCATGCAGGTTTGTTCTTGTCAGACCTTCCTTAGTTTGGGTTGATTCTGAGGCCAACACTATTCATTACGTACACATTGGTTAACTAAACAAACGTGAAGCATAGGAAATGTGCCCCAGATGCTCCAATAAGCACCCGCGTTGATGAACTGATAGACTCACAGGCCCAAGTGCTGCTAGGCTGGCTGCAGGGCATTAAAAAATCCTCTTAAAAAGGAATAATTCTAATTTTTCCTTGAGGCTCTTTTCTTAGGAACTAAAGTTCTTGACTGGGATCTTGTTTTCTCTAGTTATTTGGTTTTTTTATTATTCTTTTCTATTTCATTTCTTTTTTGAAATTTTATTGAAATATAGTTGATTTACAATGTTGTAATTTCTGCTGTACAGCAAAGTGACTCAGTTATATATACACATTATTTTTTATGTTCTTTCCAGTTTGGTTTATCTCAGGATATTGAAGATAGTTCCTTATGGTACACAGTAGGACCGTGTTGTTTATCCATCCTAAACGTAATAGCTGGTAGCTGCTAGCCCCAAACTCCCAACGTTTCCCTCCCCCAAACCCTCAATGTTCTTTTTGAAGGTAGGAGAGGAAACCTATCCCGCCACCAATTATGAGGGGGGCTTTGTTGCAATATCATTTTAAGATGCTATCATTTTTATCATAAAATATAAAGGTTATCAAGTAAGTTTTACAGTTTCTTTGGCCATAAATACCAACACACACAAAGACATTAAAAACAATCACAAACCTGTGTGGTAGGCAGTTAGAGCAGTTAGAGCTGAACCTGGCCACTGACTGCTGGGTACAGAGTTCTGGTCTGACAGGCAAGTTCACTGGGGCCATGTGCACCATGGGAGGTGGACCCACAGGCTCTCCTGTGAGTGTGTGTGTGTGTGTGTGTGTGTGTGGACATGCGCAAACACACAGAAGAAATCACCACCACCCCTGTAGAATTCTGGTGTGGAGTCAGGCGAGGAAAGGCTCATCTTGTAAAACTCTCAGCTTTGTCGCCACCGCTCCAAGAAGAGGGGTATCCATCCAGTGAGGGCTTTGCGTGGGTATGGCTGCAAGAGCACTTGTGTCAGACTAGACAGCCCTGGAAAGGCCAGGGCACCAGGTAAAGTTCCTCCAAGGGAACCAGGAGCAAGGTGGATGGTCAATGGGGCATTTGCAGCCACCACTGTCAGCAGAGCCTGGGGACCAGGTTGGATGGAGGTGGCATGGGACACTGATGGGCATTTTATTTTCCTGAGAACCAGCAGGGATTATTAGACACTACCTCAACAGCAAGGAGGAAGAAGGCTGTTCTCTGGGAAGTCAGGTGGCTTCAGGACGGCCAAAGAGAAGCTTAGCTTCAAGCCACGACAGCAGGGGGGAGGCTGCCGGCCATCTTGGCTCTCCCAGCTGGGGTGACTACTGTATGCCCAACAATTTTGTTTAAATGAGAACCCAGTGGAGGACTTTAAAGATGAGTGTCCATTCTACTGTATTGCACTGATTTGGGGACTCCACTTTATTATGAGGTTTTACTTAAAATTTTTTGGCTATAAAAAAGCCAAAGACACCAACTCTCCCTTGTCAGTACTGCCATGGCCACCACCTAAGGAATTACAGGGCTCCAGCCTCTTAATTTTTTAATTTAATTTTTTTTTTGGCACAACATGTGGCTTGCAGTATCTTAATTACCTGACTCGGCATTGATCCTGGGCCCTCAGTGGTGAAATCACAGAGTCCTAACCGCTGGACCACCGGGGAATCTTCCAGCCCCTTTCAACGTGCATGCGGCACCAGGTTCTGCCATTCCAGCCCCTCACTCTCTTGGCCTGTTTCCTCTTCTTCTGTATCGAGATCTAAAATACACCCTGAGTCTACTACTTAAAGGCTGGTTCTGCTTAGTGTCAGCTAACGCTTCATATAAAGTCCAGGGAGTAAACGTTCCAGGCTTCAGGGGCTGTGTGGTCAGTCTCAGATGGAAAGCAGCCCCAGACAAGAGGCAAACCAGTGAGCAGGGCTGTGTTCCTGTAAAGCGTCCCGTCAGGATGCCAAAATTTGCATTTCATATAATTTTCCCATGTCTCAAAATATTATTCTTTCTTTGACTTTTTCTCAACCCTTAAAAAACCTGTTCTTAGCTGATGCACCATACACAAACAGAAGGCAGGCCAGCTTTGGCCCATGGGTTGGGTTTCCTGACCCCCGCCCTACTGTACCCCGGGATGAGGAAGCCCCAGGTGATAGCTTTCTGGGTGAGTCAGGTAAACTTTAGACATGTGACTCTGGACTACTCAGTCCACAGGTAACCCAGAACTCCCTAAGTTCTTTCTGTTGTCTTCCTCTCCTTCCTCTCTTTTCTCCGGAATATTCCCAATCCATGCTCTCTTCTTCTGGAGTCTCTCTCTTTCTCTCTTTGCAGGCAGTCAGTCTGTGTGGACCCGGTTGGAAGCTGGCCCCACCAGGTCTGCTTGTGATCCATGGCCCTGCCCCCAGCCCTGACATCTCCAGCCTCTGCCTCTGTCCTGCCACCTCACTTTTCCATGTGCTGTGGGTGAGCTCTGGGCTTCACTGTGGAATTTATTGGCAAATCTCCCATTTTATTGAAGACCTCTCCTTTCAGTTTGCATCCTTTTGGTTTTGGAGGATTAAATGGGGGTCCACTTAGAGATAGGAGGCATGGGAAGTAATGGAGTTAGATGTTGGATACCAAATACCAGATACCAAAATAATGCCAGGAATTGCAGGAAAAGAAGAAATTCTGGGGTTTTATCAGGCCTCTTGCCTAATAATCTTGTCTTCCACCAGTGAGGCCTGTTTAGCCAATGACCCCCTCACCCACACAGCTGTTCCATCAGAATCCCGGGCATCCCAGCACCCCCTCTTCACAGAGGTTCAGTTCAGTTCAGTTCAGTGGCTCAGTCGTGTCCAACTCTTTGTGACCCCATGGACTGCAGCACACCAGGCTTTCCTTTCCATCACCAACTCCTGGAGCTTGCTCAAACTCTTGTCCATTGAGCCTATGATGCCATCCAACCGTCTCATCCTCTGTCATCCCCTTTTCCGTCTGCCTTCAATCTTTCCCAGCATCATAGTCTTTTCCATTGAGTCAGTTCTTTGCATCAGGTGGCCAAAGTATTGGAGTTTCAACTTCTGGATTAGTCTTTCCAGTGAATATTCAGGACTGATTTCCTTTAGGATTGACTGGTTTGATCTTGCAATCAATCCAAGGGACTCTCAAGAGTCAGAGGTTGATTCTATGAATTAGTGGGTGTCCAGGACCATGAGCTCAGTGACCCTGAGCTGCTACTCCTGGAAACCATCAGGGGGGCCCTCCAGGCACAGCATTTGGTCAAATGTAACCTTGTCTTGGGGGTGGTTCTGTTTAGACACTTGATGTGTGCTGCAGACCTGATGGCATTGGGCAACACAGTAGCAGTGCCGACTCAGGTTCCTTTCACACTGTCACTCTAGGGAACTCTTCCCCAGCCCTACACACAGATACTACTACTACTACTATTACTACTTTTTCTTCAAATGCAAAAATTTGGACTTAGTGTGTTCAGTAAGTTGCTCAAGGTCATATCCAAGCAAGAGCAAAGATGTTGAGCCAGAGCTCAAGCTGTCAGTCCCTACCCACCAGGCCTGGGCCCGTACTTAGGAGAAGCCACCTTCCAGTACTTTAAGCCTTCTGGTTTGACCCAAACTTCCATCATTTTCTGTTCAAGTTCAGAGTTCTGGAACATCATGGAAATGGAATATTCTAGAGAACAGAGCACTCTGTGGTCCTTGGGGGTTGTGAAGGAACCTCTTCCCATGCCTCCCCAGTGCCTGGGCTCTGTGTGAGAGTGTGTCAGATCCAGAGAAAACCATTCCTCTGGGACTCAGCATAACAGGGGGCTGATGGGCTTGGATGTTAGCATGTATCATAAAGGAAAACTCCAGAGGTGCAGGACAAAAGGTGTTGGCTGCCATTCACCCAACTTGGGAATCATGTCCAGACCTGACATTTTGTTTCCTTATAGGAAGAAGTATGACATCTGTTGATAAAGCTTGAGTCAATTTTTGGATGGGAGAGTGACTTTCAGGTGCTCTCACATCCCTGCCAGCCTCTGGACCTCAGGCCATAGTCCAAAGGGACAGCTTGTGTCCAGAGGGGGTGTGACTCTGGCTTGGAAATGGAGAAAACTCCTCCCATGGGACGTGAAACCAGCATTGCCGGGCTGAGCCCTGCCTACTCTGAGGAATGCAGCCCTGTGTCTTGCAGGGAGAAGCCTGTCCAGAAGTCGATATGAAGCCTACTCTATCAGTGCCAGAAGGCTTTGCAACAGGAGCTTATCATCACAGCAGCTGCCTGGCAGCCCCTCACGGCCACACAGCAGAGAATGTTTTGAACTATGTTGGCTGCACATCTGCTCACGCCCAGATGCCCAGACCTTTGTGGGTCCTTGGTTTTCGACTCAGGCCCCTCTGATATGGGTGCTGGGCCCGCCTCTCTGCTCCCATCCTGCAGTCTGCTCCCACCAACATGGTTTTCTGTGGCTGAGTTAGAGGAACATAAGGTCAGTGAAATACAGCTTGAGTTATCACTTATATGTGGAATCTTTAAAAATGATACAAATGAACTTGTTTGCAAAACAGACTCATGGACATGGAGAGCAAATTTATAGGTACCAAAGGGAAAAGGGGGAGAGGGATGAATTAAGAGGTTTGGATTAATAGATACACACTATTGTATATAAAACAGGTAAACAACAAGGACCTACTATATAGCACAGGGAACTCTACTCAAAATCTTATAACAATCTATAATAGAAAAGAATCTGAAAAAGAACAGATTTAGATATATATGTATAATTATAACATATTTTGCTGTACACCTGAAACTAATACAACATAGTAAATCAACCATACTTCAGTTAAAAATAAATAAATAAAATACAAACAAATAAAACCCTAAGCTCAAAGCATGTAGTATTGGGAACAGTTAAAGAGAGGGAGTAATGAGTTTCTGGAGAGGAGAAATGATTCTTGTTTATACTGACCCCTCCCTTCTCCAGTTTGCCTTCTCATTTTGCACAAACCCTCCTGAAAGCACTGGACTGGCGTGAAGTGTGGCGCCTGGCACCATGGCCCTGGCTGACCACCCCATCTAGCACAGTGACCCCTCCCTCCTGTGCTTTAGTTGGAACTGCTGGGCCTGGTGCCAGAAGATGGTCACTGTGAACAAGCTGTCCTCTGGTCAGAACGTCAGCTCTTTCCAAAAGCAGAGCAGTGTACTTTGACACAGGAAAAGAGAAGTCCCTTATAACTGGGGAGCAGGTGGCTTTCCCAGGCCTGCTTAGCTCCCAGTTTGAGGAGGTTGCCCCTGTGTGTGAAGCCCCTGCAAGAGGCTTCTGCTCCCAGGTTCCCTCTGGTATCTAAGATGACCTTCCTGCTCTCACCCAGCTACTCACCTCAGATGCCCAGATCCAACCTGGGTGTGTCCTCACCTTGCACTAGCCCCACTCATGCCACCTGGGGCAACTGAGCCAGACTTGTGGCTGATTGGTTCCTCTGGGCCTGGGATGTGAGGGGAGGGGGGCAGGCAAGAGCTGGATGCCTGGCTTCACTATGGAAACATGTTCTGGGCTTTAGGCTAATCTCTGTTTTTCTTCCTTAGTCTGTACTGGTGAGCCAAGAGTCTTAACCATGGCCACATGGGGTGCATAGGGATGTACCTTGGATTCTGAGCCCCAAGCCTTAGTTTCTCTGCTTGTAAAACCAGAAGCAGGAGCCTGTCTGAGTGTCTCACCAGGCTGGTGTCTGCATGGGGATTCTGGTCATGAATCAGAGCCCCAAGCCAAGGATACTGGAGAAAGAGGGGAGGGAGAGGAGAACACACACACACACACACACACACACACAGACTGCTTCTTGGAAGGAGCAGTACAAGCTGTTAAAATGCTAAATGGCCAGGCAGACGGCAATGTCCCTTTGGTCTCTTTTATGCCTTTTACTGGAACACTCAGGGATGAAATCTTCCCTGAAACAATAAAGAGATAATTTATCAGCTGGCTTCATCTCTGCCTTGACTCTCTTTTTCAGGATGCTGTCCATTCCCAGAACTCTGAGAGCCCTTTTCCTCTTTTTTGTTTGCATTTTCTTGGTTTGACTGCTTCTGTCTTACTTGCTGGTTCCTTTTCCTTTTGATGACTGACTTTTAGCATCTCTTCACTGTCTAATCAAATAAGCAAAGCCTCTGGATCCCTCACTGTGTTTCTAAATCTCACATAAATATAAGTGCATTGTGTCCACAGATTGGACTGAGCAATTTTAAAATCCAAATATTAAGCCTTGGTTTTAGGCATTTATCAGTGGTTGTCTGCATGTAGTGGGCACTGCGCCAGTCGCAGGAGGCACAAAAGTGGTGAAGTGCAGTAGAGAGAGAATCAATAGTGATTTTGGAAATATAATAAGCAGGTATTGTTGAGAGTGAACTCAACTGAGACAAACAATAATGAATTTACAGAGGCCGTGCAGCCCTTAAGAGTGACTCAAATGTGGTGTGTGACCGGAAGTCTAACTGAGGCAGGGTCTGTGTTGACTTCGGAAGCTTGGTGATGTCAGGGTCAGGGTGGGCATCTGGCTGGGCTCTCAGTCTTGCTCCATGATCAGAAGGTCCACCTAGGTGTAGCCTCACGTCTGAGTTCAAGGTGACCCAGCCAGGTGAAGGGGTGCATGTAGGTGAAGAACCAGGAGCAAAGGTTGGATTGGTCCACATCTGCCTCAAGCCACCCTGGACTGAAGGACAGGAGGCTGAAGATGGAGCTGTTTACAACAAATGACTGAAAGATGGAGGAGACCAGACAGTCCATAGATGACAGCAAAAAGGGGTTTAGAGGCAGCTGTGTCCAAAAGCACTCACTGCAAAGGAGCAGTCATTTAGGAAACAGTGGAGCCAGGAAAGCAGATAAGATGCCCAGTGAGTCCCAGACTCACAGCACAGAGACAAACCACAGTCCCTGGGTGAAGGATTGGGGGCAGCAAGGATTTGGGGAAGAGGCATATGGGGCTTCCTGGGTGGCACAACTGTAAAAAACTGCTAGCCAGTGCAGGAGATGTAAGAGACTCAGGTTTGATTCCTGGGTCAGGAAGATCCCCTGAGGAGGACCCAGTAACCCACTCCAGCGTTCTTGCCTGGAGAATCCCATGAACAGAGGAACCTTGCAGCCTACGGTCCATAGGGTCCTAAAGAGTCAGGCACAACTGAAGTGACTTAGCATACACTGGTCCTCTCAGGCCTCAGCTGTGGAAACAAGTCCAGGATCCAGACTGGGGTGTCATCTTACAATGATACATTTAGAAATTCTGAAATTTGCAGGCTCCTTTTTTTCAGGGACAGGCATTCCTCCTCTGAGCAGCCCTGGTCTTCTTGGTAGCCTAGAAGGTAAGGACGGCTTTATCTGTTTTCCCTCTGCCTTGGGTTTTCACTGATATGCTCCAGGTGGGAGCATACACAGAAGAGCATCCTTGTGTGGACCGATCCACTCTGCATCTGCTTAAACAGAGTGGAGTCAGCCTCTATGAGTGGCACACTGCAAACAAAGAAATCACTTTTTGCTTTTCTTGCTTTGCCAAGAGACACTTGGCCTAAACATCACCCCTCTCTCAAGACTCTGTAAATCAAAGCCCATAGTACTTCTTATCTGTGCCTCAGAAAAGTGTGCTCGAGATCAAGGATGCTGTGGCCAACTGCCTGGAGGAAAGCAGGCCAGCTGTAAATAGCTCCTTCTAGGAGCACTGGGTGTCACACCAGACCAGAAATTCATTTACCTGGATGAGAATCAAACCCCATCCTGGAGAGAGGTCCTTCCCTCACCAGCCTAGGCAGTTGGGTTCGTGATGTCTTGGGTCCCTGCGGGACCACAGCAGGTGTGGGTCATGGCTGGTCCAGGTGTGGCCAAAGATACAGCAGGAGCACAGTCAGATGGAGATGATAGTGGGAGGTGATGGTGAGAGGTGGGGGGATGCAAGATCTTTCCCTCTGAAGCACCTGGAGCCTTGAGGCTGGGGTACAACAGTACAGGGTGGAGGCCAGGACAGGGGGCCCCACCTGGTCATTTTGGGTGTGTTTTCCCTTTTATTTGTATATGTTATTGTTTAAAAGCCTTTTTAGTGTTTTAACCTATGGCTAGGTTAACTTATCAGTTTATTATTACTAGCAAAGCAATAAAATAACAGATTAGGAAGTCTGGAAAACAAAGAAAAAAATCACCTACAGCCCTACTGCCCTACTGCAGTTTGATAGATGATTGATTTATTTAGAACAGAGAAAATCTGTGAGTTTTTTTTTCATGCATTTTTTCCTTTGGTGTTCTAATGTCTGAGATTTGCACAGTGACACAAGTCACTAAATATTCAGGTCGCTCCATCCTCGGATTATTTTGCCTTCTGTTTCTTCCTTTTTCTCTTGAGTGCCTTTGTTCAGTCGTGTCTGACTCTTTGTGAGCCCATGGACGGTAGCCCGCTGGGTTTCTCTGTGCATTGGATTTCCCAGGCAAGAATACTGGAATGGGTTGCCATTTTCTATGCCATGGGAACTTCCCAATGCAGGGATCAAACTGTTGTCTCTTGCATCTCCTACATTGGTAGGCAGATTTTTTATCACTGAGCCACCTGGGATGCCCCATTCTCTTGGGTGGTATCACTTAAAATTCCTTTTGCTAATTGAGAATTCTGTTGCTAGTGGACTCATTTTTTTTTTTGTTGTTACTTTTCTACAGTTTCCTCATCTTAGGTTCATTATTTCCTTAAATGCACTGGTCCGCTAATGTGAGAGCCACGGACACTTCAGGCCACAGACATTTCAGAATGCAAAAGCCACCGTGAAACAAGCACAGGGAGCTTGCTTATATGCACTCCAGGCTGGAACAGCTCTGAAGACCCATCCGCACCCTATGTTCTGGGAACTCTCTGGAGGAAGGGCATTACTTACTCATTCCCACTCATCTTTAAACAAAAACATTGAGTTAATGGTCCATAATATTGACCTGAACTGTCTGGAACTTAACACACCTCATTTCCCAAAGGACTCCTGGAAAATTTCGCCCCTAATGACCAAAGCTGATCACAGGAGGAGATACAGAGCTGTAGACACTCCTCCTTGAGGCTAGAAGACACCTTTGTCCCCTCTGTCCCTTTGGGGGGCTGGGGCCTTGCCGTCATCAGCATCTGAAGCTCTCCACTTCTGTAAAAGGGACACTACTTGGGCAGGATTACATCCTTGGACTTCTAGATGAGATGCCGATGTTAGTGATGACTTGCTCACATTAACATAAGCTCTACGTTTGTATCTCAGCATAGCTCCACTACCTGAAAAGGGGTTAAATTTCACCCTTCTTTCTTTCTCCCAGCCCCTCTTTCATCATTTATACTGCTTGGGCAGTTATTGAGCTCAGCAACAGTGCATTTTGTCCCCATCCTGTTAAACACCGGGGCCAAATGGGCATCACAGGGACTCTTGGATAAGGAGTCCTGCCCCTGATACAGGTCACAGCAAGATGACTCAGGCTGTGAAAGTGCTAGAACCACAATACCAACCAAATTAACCTGGGAGGAACATTCTGGATTTTCATAACTCAAAACACTTGTGATTTTAACTTAAAAGACCAATTATGTATTCTATGCATGGGTATGCAGAATCATCCTTAACTTTTAGAAAGCTATTCAAATTTTGTGAGAATTATCATCTATGAAAGGAATCACTCTAATCCTAGAATGAGCACTTTTTCCTTTTCTTGTTTGATTGAAATGTAATTGTATAAGCACTGTATAAGCTTAAGGTGTACAGCATAATGATTAGGCTTTCATAAACTGTGAAATAATATCACAATAAATTTAGTTAACATCCATCATCTCATATAGATACAAAAAAAAAAAGAAGAGTTCTTCCCCTTGTGATGAGAACTCTTGGGATTTACTCTCTTCACACACCGCACATTTAAAATGTACCATATAGCAGTGTTAACATTAATCATCTTGTTGCCGGTTACATTCCCAGGACTTACTTATCTCAGGACTGGAAGTTTGTACCCTTTGACTATCTTCCTCCGAACTCCTCGACTCTCATCCTGTCCCTAACTTTGGCAACCACAAATCTGATCGCTTTTTTCAGTGAGCTTTCAGATTTCATGTATAAGTGAGATCATATCATGTTTGTCTTTCTCTGTCTGACTTATTTCACTTAGTCTAATATCCTAAAGATGTATTGTCACAACTGGCAGAGCTTCCTTTTTATGGTCCAGTGATATTCCATTGTGTGTGTGTGTGTGTATCTACATATATATATACACACATATATACACCACAACTTCTTTATCTATTCATCTGTGTTATGTCCTGGTTATTGCAAACAATGCTGCTATGAACATAGAAGGGAAGGTATTAATAGCTCTTCAACATAGTGTTTTCTTCTCTTCAAATGCATTCCCAGAGGTGGAACTGCTGGATCATAAGGCAGTCCTATTTTTAATTTTTGAGCAATGTTCATACAGTTCTCCACAGTGGCTGCACCAGTTTACATTCCACCAGCCATGCACAAAGCTTTCCTTTTTTCCACATTCTCACCAGCATTTGTGATCTTTTGTCTTTTTGACAATAACACTCTGACATTGTGAGGTGATATCTCATAGTGGTTTTGATTTGCATTTCTCCAATGATTAGTGATGTTGAACATGTTTTCATATACTTGTTGGCCGTTCATATCTCTTCTTTGAAAAAAATGTCTGTTCAAGTGCTTTGCCCATTGTTTAACAGGATTTTTTTTTGTTTCCTTTCTGTTGAGTTGTATGAGATCTTTATATATATTGAATATTATCATATATGTGGTTTGCAAATATTTTTTCCCATTTTGTGGGTTGCCCTCATAATATTGATTCTTTTGCTGTACAGAAACTTTTCAGTTTGATGTAGTCCTGCTTAATCACTTTTGCTTTTTTGGCTTGTGCTTTTGGTGTCACATCCAAAAAGTCATTGCCAAGACCCACAGCAAAGAGATTTTTTCTTGCTTTTTCTTCTAGGAGTTTAATGGTTTCCAGTCTTACACTGAAATCTTTAATCCATTTCAAGTTAATTTCTGTGAGTGGTGTAAGATGGTCTAGTTTCATTCTTTTGCATGTGAATATCCAATTTCCCTAGCACCACTTATTGAAAGAATTTTTTTTTCTATATTGAGTATTCTTGGCTCCTCTGTCAAATTAGTTGATGGAATGGGTTTATTTCTAGGATCAGAATGAGCAGTTCTAAAATGTGTGCCTGGGCTTGGCAGACATGGTGGGGAGGCAGCTGGAATGGAAACCCCACTGGCCTGGAATGCTGGTGCTAAGCCTTGAATTGCAGCATTTATAATTTGCTCCATGGCTTTAGCACATTCTTCAGGATGCTTTTGCTCCAAAAAGGTTATTCCAGTTTTGTTTTTGATGCCCAGAGGTGATGTCTGGCTCAGTCAGAAGTTGAAAGTGAAAAGCTATGCTACATGGTTCAACCCAATGCCAGCTACCGAACAAAAACCTGTGATGTGCTTACTTGCCACCATAATAGATGCTATGAGGGAAAAGATAGAGATGCATTCTAGATGACTCAGAATCTGGAGGAAGACACAGCTGTGCAGTGAGGATGCATCTTGTAGAAATATGGGAGAGAGTGCTGAGTCATGGCCTGGTGACAGGGAGCCTCACAGACACACTGACATTTGTATGTATCCCAGTGAACAAGAGGGATTCTCAGGGTGAAAAGAGAGAATGGGCTCCCCAGGCCAAAGGAATGTTGTCTACAAGGACACATCATGATGCAGGTCAGGGGCTATGCCAGGAAGTATGAGCAATTTGGTGATAAGAATGTGCAGTGCTGTGTTTAGAAGGGCATGGCAAAAGTGGACAGTGGCTGGAGCAGAAAAGCCTTGTTGTTTGCTATTCTGGGTTTTTTATACTATTAGTGAAAAACTTACTATGGCTTTATAAAGAAATAAAACATCGTAGCAAAGCTTTATGTCAACAGCATAGGTGCAATAAAATTTCCTAGGATTCTCCTAGGCAGCAGTTCTCCTACCTTGAATTCTCCCAGGCATTAAACATTAAAAAGAAAAGAGGAAGACAAGATGAAAAGACAAATGCATTCACCAAGATCTTAACTGAATTGGAAAAATGATAAAGCCAGGAGGCAGAGGGGACTTGCTCCAGATGGCAGAGGTGGTGTCTGTTAATTAATCATCACTGTAGTTAATTAAACATTTGGAAGAACATAATGAAAGATCATTTGAGAATCTTGGCTGAAAGGTTAGTTAAAGTTAACCTCAGCTGAGAGAGCTGGCTTTGTTCCATATACGGAGTTACAGTTGGAGAAAGAGATAGTATACTTTTCACCTTTCATTTTGATTGATTGCTATCTTGGGACAAGTCGACAAAAAGAAATAACCTCACCAAAGCTCCTGCTTTATTTCTCAATTACAAACACATCTTCTAGAAATTCATGAAAGAAGGCTTACACTCAGCTAACAAATATATGAAGAGACGCTCAACCTCACTTCTAACCAAAGCCATGCAAACCAAAATATCAGGAAAGAATCACTTTATGCCCACTAACTGCCTAAAATATGGTCATAGAAAAGATTAGCAAGATTGGTGATGGCAAAAATAGAAAGTACTCATTCAACAAAGTTCTGGTGACCAAATTCTGTATGTTGGACACTAACAGAATAACAGAAGACTTTGTCTCCTTTCATTAGTAACACAGCTTTTAGAAATATCTTAGGACATAATCTTCACCCTTACTTTACTCCAAAGAAAATCCTGCACTAAGTGTATCACATAAGCAAAGATAGTCCTGCAGCATCATTAATTATAAATAACTGAAAAACACAGAAGTCACATAATTGCCCCATATAAAAATTTGTATTAAATTATGACATTATATTAATAGTTTGTTACTGCATTTGTCAGATAGGATAGCTAATGGTAATAATAAATAATTTCAGAAATTACAGTCACCTAACACACCAAAGGTTTGTCTCTTGCTCATGTGAGGCCCAATGTGAGAATCTCTTTTCCAGACAGTGTCTCAAGGGGCCAGACCCCTGCTTGATGGGAGATATGAGATACCCTCTCAGCACATGGCTTCCAGTGAGGGGAGAGGGAAGACACGAAAAACTTGCACCACCTCTTACAAAGTGATGTATCCCTTCTGCTCAGAGCCCTTTGTGTAAAACTAGTCACATGGCCTCAGCCTAGTTACTCAGTTTTGTCCATTTTCTGACTGAATTGTTTGTTTCCTACTGTGGTGTTTTAAAGGATGTACTGTGAAAAAAAAATATTCTGGATATGAGTCTTTTGTCAGATAGATGGTTGAAAAATATTATCGTCCCTCTGTGGCTGTCTTTTTATCCTCTGAAAAGGATCTTTTGTACAGTAGAAATTTTAAACTTTGATGAAGTCTGATTCACCAATTTTTTCTTCTGTAGATCAGGCTTTTGATGTAAAGTCTATGGGCTCTTCACCTTGCCCTACTTCTTAAAGGAATTTGCTTGCATTTTTCTCCTGCAAGTTTTATAGTTTTCATGTTTTACATTTTAAGTCTATGATCCACTTTGAGTTAATTTTTAAAAAGGTGTGGGACTGACATTGAGGTTCTATATTTGCCAATGGATGTCCAGTTGCTCCACAACCATTTGCTAAGAAAGTTATCATTCCTCCATTGAGTTGCTTTGGTGTCTTTGTCAAAATCAGATGAGCAGATTTTCATGGATCTATGTATGTGAGCTCTCTATCTGTTCCATTGATGTATGTGTCTACTTCAACAACACTTCACAGTTGTGGAATTGAGTAAGCTTATTCTTCCCACTTTATTCATTTTCAAAATTGTTTATCTATTCTATCACCTTTGCCTTTCCATATAAAATTTAGAATAATTTTGTCTATTCATTTTCAAAAGTGTTATTCAATTTCATTTTCAAAGTCATTTACCTATTCTATCACCTTTGCCTTTCCATATAAATTTTAGAATAATTTTGTCTATAGCTACAAAAACATCTTGGTAGGATTTTCATGGCAATTGTGTTAAACTCATGTAACAATCTGAGGAGAGCTCACATCTTTACAATATCGAGTCTTCCAATCTTATATCTCTCTTAATTTCGTTTTTTATTTCTTTCATCAGTTTTGTGCAGTTTGGAGTATATAATTTGTTTTGTAGATTCACACTAAAGTATTCTATTTATGAGTGATTATAAATGATAATCCATTTTTAGTTTCAGTTGCTTGTGTTCATTGCTACTATATAGAAATATAGCTGATTTTAATTTTATATTCTGTGACTTTGCTGAGCTTACTTATCCTAGAAGGTGCTTTTTCAGATTCCTTGGACTTTTCTATATAAATAATGACATTATCTGCAAATTGATACTATTTCATTTCTTTTCAAACCGTATGCCTTTTACTTCCTTTGCTTACCTTAATAGATTGGCTAGAACTTCCAGCACTGTATGAGGTAGAGGTGGTGGGTGTGTATATCTCAGTTCAGTTCAGTTCAGTCGCTCAGTCATGTCTGACTCTGTGACCCCGTGGACTGCAGCATGCCAGACTTCCCTTTCCGTCACCAACTTCCGAATCCTGCTCAAACTCATGTCCATCAAGCCCATGATGCCATCCAACCATCTCATTCTCTGTTATCTCCTTCTTCTCCTGCCTTCAATCTTTCCCAGCATCAAGGTCTTTTCAAATGAGTCAGTTCTTCACATCAGGTGGCCAAAGTATAGGAGCTTCAGCTTCAACATCAGTCCTTCCAATGAATATTGAGGACTTATTTCCTTTAGGATCGACTGGTTGGGTCCCCTTGCAATCCAAGGGACTCTCAAGAGTCTTCTCCAACACCACAGTTCAAAAGCATCAATTCTTTGGTGCTCAGCTTTCTTTATGGTCCAACTCTCACATCCAAACATGACTATTGGAAAAACCATAGCTTTGATTAGATGGACCTTTGTTGGCAAAGTAATATCTATCTCTGAATTATACTCAGTCTTAGAGGGAAATCATTCTTTCTTTCACTACTAAATATAATGCTAGCTCGGAGAAGGCAATGGCACCCCACTCCAATGTTCTTGCCTGGAGAATCCCAGGGACAGCAGAGACTGGTGGGCTGCCATCTATGAGGTTGTACAGAGTCGGACACGACTGAAGTGACTTCACAGCAGCTGCTGCTAGGTCGCCTCAGTCGTGTCTGACTCTGTGTGACCACATAGACGACAGCCCACCAGGCTCCACTGTCCCTGGGATTCTCCAGGCAAGAACACTGGAGTGGGGTGCCATTTCCTTCTCCAACGCATGAAAGTGAAAAGTGAAAGTGAAGTCACTCAGTTGTGTCTGACTAGCAGCGACCCCATGGACTGCAGCCCACCAGGCTCCTCTGTCCATGGGATTTTCCAGGCAAGAGCACTGGAGTGGGGTGCCATTGCCTTCTCCTTACCAGCAGCAGCAGCAGCATAATGCTAGCTATAGGCTTTTTGTAGGTTCTGTTTATCAAGTTGAGGAAGTTCTCTCTATTCTTATTTATCTGAGGAGGCATATTGAATTTTGTCAAATTATTTTCCTGCATCAATTCATGCCATTAAGCACTTGGACTGCAGCCTACCAGGCTCCTCCATGCATGATATTTTCCAGACAAGAGTACTGGAGTGGGTTGCCATTGCCTTCTCCAATTAAGCACAACACTGCAATGCAATTCTGAGGTGAATTCACTGAAAGTTAGTATAGACTTCAGTGCTCTGTCAAGTTTTCCTAACTCTGGATGTCAACCATGAGTTCTGGGTTTCTCAGGCCACCTGAACTTATGACCAACTGGCTACAGATTCAGGGGTTCCACCTCAGGTTTGATAATTCACTAGAATGACTCACAGAATTCAGGAAAACCCTACACTTACTCTTAAAGTTTTACATTAAAAGATATAAATCAGGAACAGCAAAAAGAAGAGATTCAAAAGGTATGGTCTGGAATGGCCTCCAGTGCAGAGCTTCTGTGTCTTCTCCTGAGGGACTCAGGATGTCTCATCCCCTGGGCACATCAATAAGTTCACCAACCAGGAAGCTCAACTAAGTTTTGATGCCCATAGCATTTATTGGGGTTCCATTACAAAGGCATGATTGATTGAATAGCTGCTCCCATGGCTGAACTCAATCTCCCTTCCTCTCCCCTCCCTGGACACTGGAAGACTGAGCTGATACCATGTAGATCAAAGCCCAAAGCCTTTAATGGTATGGTTGGCCTTTGCGTAGTAGCCAGATCTAATTCTGAAACTATCTAGGGGCCAATCACTAGTTACTGAATTAGCATAATTCAGACAGGGTCCCAGGACCCACAGTGAATGACAAAGATGCTTTTGTCACTGGGCAACTCCAAGGGTTTAGAAGCTCCTTCCCAGAAACCAGGAACAAAGACCAGACAAAATTTTTATTATATGATATCATGTGATTTTCTTCCTCAGTTCTGTTCAGTTCAGTCGCTCAGTCGTGTCCAACTCTTTGCAAACCCATGAATCACAGCACCCCAGGCCTCCCTGTCCATCATCAACTACCGGAGTTCACACAAACTCATGTCCGTCTAGTCGGTGATGCCATCTAGCCATCTCATCCTCTGTCGTCTCCTTCTCTTCCTGCCCCCAATCCTTCCCAGCATCAGAGTCTTTTCCAATGAATCAGCTCTTCCCATGAGGTAGCCAAAGTACTGGAGTTTCAGCTTTAGCATCAGTCCTTCCATTGAATACCCAGAATTGATCTCCTTTAGAATGGACTGGTTGGATCTCCTTGCAGTCCAAGGGACTCTCAACAGTCTTCTCCAACACCACAGTTCAAAAGCATCAATTCTTCAGCACTCAGCTTTCTTCACAGTCCAACTCTCAAATCCATACATGACTACTGGAAAAACCATAGCCTTGACTAGATGGACCTTTGTTGTCAAAGTAATGTCTCTGCTTTTCAATATGCTATCTAGGTTGCTCATAACTTTTCTTCCAAGGAGTAAGCATCTTTAATTTCATGGCTGCAGTCACCATCAGCAGTGATTTTGGAGCCCAGAAAAATAAAGTCTGACACTGTTTCCACTGTTTCCCCATATACTTGCCATGAAGTGACATGACCGGGTGCCATGATCTTAGGAATGTTGAGCTTTAAGCCAACTTTTCACTCTCCACTTTCACTTTCATCAAGAGGCTTTTTAGTTCCTCTTCACTTTCTGCCATAAGAGTGGTGTCATCTGCATATCTGAGGTTATTGATATTTCTCCTGGCAATCTTGATCCCAGCTTGTGCTTCTTCCAGCCCAGCGTTTCTCATGATGTACTCTGCATATAAGTTAAATAAGCAGGGTGACAATATACAGCCTTGATGTACTAATTTTCCTATTTGGAACCAGTCTGTTGTTCCATGTCCAGTTCTAACTGTTGCTTCCTGACCTGCATATAGGTTTCTCAAGAGGCAGGTTAGGTGGTCTGGTATTCCCATCTCTTTCAGAATTTTCCACAGTTTATTGTGATCCACACAGTCAAAGGCTTTGGCATAGTCAATAAAGCAGAAATAGATGTTTTTCTGGAACTCTCTTGCTTTTTCCATGACCCAGCAGATGTTGGCAATTTGATCTCTAGTTCCTCTGCCTTTTCTAAAACCAGCTTGAACATCTGGAAGTTCATGGTTCACATATTGCTGAAGCCTGGCTTGGAGAATTTTGAGCAGTACTTTACTAGTGTGTGAGATGAGTGCAATTGTGTGGTAGTTTGAGCATTCTTTGGCATTGCCTTTCCTTGGGATTGGAATGAAAACGGACCTTTTCCAGTCCTGTGGCCACTTCTGAGTTTTCCAAATTTGCTGGCATATTGAGTGCAGTACTTTCACAGCATCCTCTTTCAGGATTTGAAATAGCTCAACTGGAATTCCATCACCTCCACTAGCTTTGTTCAAAGTGATGCTTTCTAAGGCCCACTTGACTTCACATTCCAGATTGTCTGGCTCTAGGTGAGCGATCACACCATCGTGATTATCTTGGTCATGAAGATCTTTTTTGTACAGTTCTTCTGTGTATTCTTGCCACCTCTTTTTCATATCGTCTGCTTCTGTTAGGTCCAGACCATTTCTGTCCTTTATTGAGCCCATCTTTGCATGAAATGTTCCCTTGGTATCTCTAATTTTCTTGAAGAGATCTCTAGTCTTTCCCATTCTGTTCTTTTCCTCTATTACTTTGCATTGATCCCTGAGGAAGCCTTGGATTTCTTTCTCTCCTTGCTATACTCTGGAACTCTGCATTCAGATGCTTATATCTTTCCTTTTCTCCTTTGCTTTTCACCTCTCTTCTTTTCACAGCTATTTGTAAGGCCTCCCCAGACAGCCATTTTGCTTTTTTGCATTTCTTTTCCATGGGGATGATCTTGATCCCTGTCTCCTGTACAATGTCATGAACATCCATCCACAGTTCATCAGACACTCTATCTATCAGATCTAGTCCCTTAAATCTATTTCTCACTTACACTGTATAATCATAAGGGATTTGATTTAGGTCATACCTGAATGGTCTGGTGGTTTTCCATCCTTTCTTCAATTTAAGTCTGAATGTGGCAATAAGGAGTTCATGATTTGAGCCACAGTCAGCTCCCAGTCTTGTTTTTGCTGACTATATAGAGCTTCTCCATCTGTTGGCTGCAAAGAATATAATCAGTCTGATTTCGGTGATGTCCATGTGTAGAGTCTTCTCTTGTGTTGTTGGAAGAGGGTGTTTGCTATGACCAGTGCATTCTCTTGGAAAAACTCTATTAGCCTTTGCCCTGCTTCATTCCGTATTCCAAGGCCAAATTTGCCTGTTACTCCAGGTGTTTCTTGACTTCCTACTTTTGTATTCCAGTCCCCTATAATGAAAAGACATCTTTTTTGGGTGTTAGTTCTAAAAGGTCTTGTAGGTCTTCATAGAACCGTTCAACTTCAGCTTCTTTAGCATTATGGGTGGGGCATAGGCTTGGATTACTGTGATATTGAATGGTCTGCCTTGGAAACAGACAGAGATTATTCTGTCGTTTTTGAGATTGTATCCAAGTACTGTATTTCAGACTCTCTTGTTGACCATGATGGCTACTCCATTTCTTCTAAGGGATTCCTGCCCACAGTAGTAGATATAATGGTCATCTGAGTTAAATTCTCCCATTCCAGTCCATTTTCTTCCTAGCCAGTTAATATGATGTTAATACTGATTGATTTTAAGATACTGAAATATCCTTGCATCCCTAGAATAAAGACCACTTGGTTATGTACAATTTTTAAATATATTGCTAAATTTCATTTGCAATGTTTTTTTAAGGAATTGTGTTTCTATATTCATGAGAGATATCGGCATGTGGCTTCCTTCTTTTCCTTGAATTATCTTTGCCTGAATTTGAAGCCAGTGTAATACCAAGTTCACAAAATCAACAGAGAAGGATTCCTTTTTTCTTCTGTTTTCTGGAAGAGGTGTGTAGAGTTGGTGTTAATTTTCTCTAAATCTTTGGTATAAATCTCCACTCAGAGGTTTTTACTTTGGGAAGTTTTAAACTATGAATTCAATTTCCATAATATTCATAGGGTCATTCAAATGATCTATTTCATATTGGATGAGCTATAGTAGTTTATATATTTTGAGGAATTAGCCCATTTCATTAAGCTCTCCCAGTGGCACCTTTGCCCTGGAAGAGCCCAGCGTTTCAGCCCTTGACTTGTCCTCAGGCTCTGCAAGTGCCCCAAGGGTTAACATATTTGCACAAAGCTGGCCCATTCATCTGTGGCTCTTCCCTCTCTGGAATCCTGGACCCTCCAGTCCTCTTTGCTTCAGTGGCTCTCTGATGCATGGAAAATGATTTTTAAAATGTTTAATCCTGCTTTTAAAGTTATTTTTGGCAGGACTAAACCTGCCAGAAGGTACTTAATCATAAATGAAAGTGTAAGTCGGTTTCTCAGGATTCATGTGACGGTATCATATATGAAAGACTTTATGTCAAAAGCACCTTTTCCATTGGTTAATGTACTCAGTATAGTGAAGAATAGTGTCAGAGAGGGTGACTAGAAGTGTGGGCTCTGAGCTGGAGGTCCTGACTTTGAACACTAGCACCCTACTGAGCTTGTGCTCTAGAGCTGCTGCTGCTAAGTTGCTTCAGTCGTGTCCGACCCTGTGTGACCCCATAGACAGCACCCCACCAGTCCCTGGGATTCTCCAGGCAAGAACATTGGAGTGGGTTGCCATTTCCTTCTGCAGTGCATGAAAGTGAAAAGTGAAAGTGAAGTCGTGTCCAACTTGGTGACCCCATGGCCTGCAGCTTACCAGGCTCCTCCATCCATGGGATTTTCCAGGCAAGAGTACTGGAGTGGGGTGCCATTGCCTTCTCTGCTCTAGAGCTAGAATGCTTCAATTACTGAGCCCACTAGCTGAATCACCAAAGCCCCAGCACTTTAGAGCCTGAGCACTGCAACAAGAGACCCATCACAATGTGAAGCCTGCCTACTGCAACTAGAGAATAGCCCTTGTTTGCTGCAACTAGAAAAAGCCAGTATGTGGCAACAAAGACCCAGTGCAGCTATACATGAACAAATAAATATATGAACAAGATTTTTTTAAATGGAGAAAGTCTTAAAAATAAAAATAAGATGTAAAAAACAAAACATTAAAATGGAGGTTATGAATTCATAATGATCACCAAAACAGAGAGAGAGAAGTCCTCCATTTTCACTGTTTGTTGCAACAAAGAATCAATTTCTTATCTAAAAGCTTTTAGAGCATTATCATTCCTTTTTTCCATTCTGCTGGCCAAATTGCTTCAGTTGGTAAATGAAAGATTTGCTTTAAAGAAAAATGCCAGGGGGACTTCCCTGGTGGTCCAGTGGTCAAGATCCTGGGCTTCCACTGCAAGGGACACAGGTTCAATCCTTGGTCAGGGAACTAAGATCCCACAAGCCGTAGGGCAACTAAGTCGTGAGTTGCAAGTGCTGAGCCCGTTCTCCACAGCAAGAGAGAAATGTCCCCTCACTGCAACTACTGAAAGCCCATAAGACACAATGAATACCCAGTTCAACCAAAAAAAAAAAAAAAAAGAGAGAGAGAGAGAGAATGCCAGTATAAAAAAAAAGTGTAGAAGAGATGATAGAACTAGGAAATCATTGATTTGAAATTTCTAATGAAATTGTTATCCAATAGTGCCCCAAAGGGAAAAGTCAGAAAAAAATAAATTGATATTTATAAATTGTCCTAGCATTAAGTTTCTTCTAAACTCCAAACTGTGCTATGAGAATAGAGTTCTTAATCTTAAGGGATGATAATAAATGAAGGTGAACAAGGTGGTGACAACTCTTGTGTGAAATTATTGCTGAAGTTGGAATTGGCTGAAGAGAAGAGATTGAATGCCTTCAATCCTATGGGGTCTCTCGTGCAGCTGACGGAGTATGTGTACTGCTGCGTGGCCTCTAAAGGTAGGATGCAAACCAAATGAGGGATGTTCTTGTTACCAACTGAGGTCCTTGGACTCTGATCAATAGAAATTGATAAGAGGAAAGGAGGCCAACAGGAAAGCAGGCAAGGCTTTACTGGGGCTGCAGCATGAGAGAGTGAGAACAAGTAACAGGTGCTTTTGCTTGATCCCTGGGGAGGCAGACCAGCTGGTTCCTTAAATGGGGTGAGGGTAGGGGTAGCTTGGGTGGTCTGTCTGCCTCCTTAGTGGTGCTGTGTGCAGGGTTCATGGGCAGGACCCTGTTTTTGCTGCAGACACCTCAGAAGCGGAATTCATTTGGTCTTTTGGTATCTTGTTGTTTACAGTTTGCCCCAAATGCTCATATGTACAGTTATTTTTAGTACCTTGTAGTTTTGTGTTTGAGGGGATGTCGGTCCAGGTGAAAGCACTGCAACAAAGTATCCCAGGTCCCACCCTGTGTCATTCTGGAGAGTCAGAAAGGAAAGATTTGATCAGTGTTGAAGAGAGAAATAGAAGCGGAGGGGGGTACATGCTGAGTAAAATCAGGAGACTTGAGTCACCAGGTCCTGAGAGCATGTCCCCAGACACTGAGCAGAGGTATCTGGTAGCGCCAGGCCAGGGCCCACAAGGCTGCAATTCTATGAGTCTGGCCCAGTCCCTGGACACTGCAGCTAGCTGTTCACACCCATCTGCTGACATGCATGGTGGGTCTCTGTCTGCTGCTAAGAAATCAAGCGGGCTTGTTGGCCGGGAGGGCGGGCTCTGTACTTCCACCAGGGATGGAGTTCTCACCTCAGACTGCCTCCAGGGTAACATGGTCTCTCAGGGGGCAGACCAAACCCAAGAGCTCTGCTATGTCTTTGTGGTTTAAAAAACAAGGCGGCAGTTGCACATGATGAGCAATTGTCTGATCTGGACCTGGAAGCCAATGAGTGGTGCATGCAGGTGGGATCACTCTCCTGAGTGGAGGGGTGGGAGAGAAGCCTTGGAGGAGGACTGGCTGAAGGGCCTCATGCTGCTCACTGGGCTCTGATGACTGTGTCTGTGTAGATACCTGTGTGCACACACATGCAGGGAGTGCTTTCAGTGAGCCTTTCTGCTTGTTTATCTCAGTGCTTCATCAGTTCTCCAAGCAGGGAAATCTGGAAATTACCAGGCTCCAGAGTGAGCTGGGCCCCCAGGTCTACAGAACTTCCCCATGCCCTAGGCTTCACCTTTCCTCTCGTGATATTTCATCTTAATTCCATCTTGAGGCAGTCGCCCTATAAGTTTCTGCTGTGCAGAGAACCCAGGCTGGTTTGGGACTTAAAGCTGTATTGGGTGCAGGAGGTCTGAGCCCTAGCCCTCTGCTCCAACCTCAGTCAGCTGACCACTCTGGGGCCCCTCCAGGGGAGCCCCTCGGACCTCCAGAAAAGAGCCTTTAGCCCAAGTGGCTTTGACCTTCAGTATTGTCAGGGCACACTTTTATCTTTGCCCCTCTTCCTGATTCTAGTCTTACTGTTCCATTAAGAATCTTTTTTTGGTTTGTTTTAATAAACTTTTAATTTTATAACAGTTTAGATTTATAGAAAAGTTGCATACGTAGTCCAGAACCCCCATGCGCCCCTGACAGCTTACTCAGTTATTTGTAAAGAACTGATGAATTCAGCCTGAGTGAAGGCCATGGTCTGCTCAGACTCCATAGTTTCTGCCCTCTCATGTCCCAATGGCCTCTTAGGTCCCAGAAAGTCACCCAGGACATCACAGTGTATTTAGTTCTCATGTCCTCTCAGCCTACTTTTGGCTGTTGACAGTTTCCGATTTTTCTTGAGTTTGATGACTTTGGAGCTTCTTTTGTGTGTGGTGAAAAGCAATCATTAAGACCATTTTAAGGTTCGGTGCTGAAATAGCTGAAATGCCCCCAGATATTGCCACTTGCTGTGAGTTTTTAGGAGCAACTCAGAGAATCTAGACTCTTCTCTTGAACTCTAGCTGCTGCTTGTGGAGGTTACTTAGACCTGGGCCAGATAAGAGGACATAAATATGCCATATCTCAGCCCATTTCAGTGTTTCTTTGTTGAAAATGCCTCTTCTTTTCCTGTATATGTTTCATGGAAGATTTACCGTAATGAACCAGTCAGATGGACATTGTGGCTCCCAAGCACCCCCTCTTTTCTGAATCCTACATTTCCTAGCTATGACAAACTTAGACAGCATATTAAAAAGCAGAGCCATTACTTTGCTGACAAAGGTCTGTATAGTCAAAGCTATGGTTTTTCCAGTAGTCATGTATGGATGTGCTAGCTGGACCATAATAAAAGCTGAGCACCGAAGAATTGATGCTTTTGAACTGTGGTGTTGGAGAAGACTCTTGAGAGTCCCTTGGACAGTAAGGAGATCAAACTAGTCAATCCTAAAGGAAATCAACCATGAATGTTTATTTGACGACTGATGCTGAAGCTCCAATACTTTGGCCACCTGATGTGAAGAGCCAGCTCGTTGAAAAAGACCCTGATGCTGGGAAAGATTGAAGGCAGGAGGAGAAGCAGATGACAGAGGGTGAGATGGTTGGATGACATCACTGACTCATTGGACTTGAGTTTGAGCAAGCTTTGGGAGATGGTGAAGGACAGGGAAGCCTGGTGTGCTGCAGTGCATAGGGTCCCAAAGAGTAGGATACGACTGAGCGACTGAACAACAATAAGAACAATATTTCCAACAACAGCTTGTGCTATGCTGCCATGTCTAACTCAGCAGCTCAGACTGTCCTTGATCTCTATCAATTTGGCTCCCCAACTATACTGGAAGGTCCTTGACGTCAGTTGTTATACCCTTCACAACAGTTTCATGATTTCATAGACTGGGCACATGGAAGGGAAGGTGAAGAGGCTTGGCTGAGGCTGCACAGAGGGTCCACCAACATCAAGCCTGGCGACAATGAGTGACATCCATCTCCAGGGTCCTGGGGCTGCAGCTGAGAAGGCAGAGGAGAAACCCACCTGCTGTGCAAAATTGAAGGGGGCACTGGAGAGTTCAGTAGTCAAGAGGAATAATATTTTAATATAATAATGCAAAGATCCATGATACAAATATCAAAATTGTAAATGAAGACAAGATGTCATCAGTCTTATGACCTGTGTTACTGTGCAGTGAAGCAGTGGTCTCCAGTCAGCCCCAGGTACCTCAGGCCTGTTTGACAATGCCCTGCCCCCCACAGGTAAGGGACAAGGTTGATTATGACAATGCCAGCTGTAGATGGGGTCAAATTTTTGATGGTGGAGCTTTAATTAACGTTTCACCCTAGGTTCAAAGTACATGAGGATATTTCTACAGATGTATGTAAGGCTATGCATTTTTCTTTCTCCTTTTCCCTTGGCTCCTTTATGACCCTTCTAGGTACTACAATTTACAAAGAAGTTTAGCACTGTCATTTCATTTAATTCTCAGAAAAACAGTCTGGAGTAGATGATGTTACCTTCATTTTAGAAAAAATGAAACTAGGCCTCAGATTAAGTTCCTAATCAACAATGCAGTGGTTATAGTCTCTGTAGCTGCTTCAGGTGCCTAACCTGGAGGAGTGGCTGGTGTCTGAGCCGCGTGCAGAATCTCAGACTTAGGACGCTGGGAGGAAGGTTACTGATTTTGGATTCTATCATGCCCAGGTGTCGATATACAGATATTATTGACTTGATGGAAAAATAATATAACTAATATAAATGAATATCCACCTCACTGTTGTTTTTTATTGCAGCAGGCTATGTGCTTTCCTCTGACTTTTTAGGCTGTCTTTAAAAGATCACAAAGGAATGAAGCCAATATTATGCCAGTTTTGTGTCATTTATCTTTTTTTCTAATTAAAACTATCCTAAGCCTTGCTGTTTTATGTATTATCACTTCCAGCTTCTGTTGTCATAAAAACATTTCCTCACATTGTCTGAGAATTCCCTTCTTCAGATGCTCTGAACCTGTGGTGGATCCATTCCTGACCCCTTGGCAGAGTTGCCCACTTCTCAGCTCAGGGTGGACTCTAGTCGATGGATGCCAGGTCCCGGAGGTATGCTCTGTGGACAGGTGCACAGGAGCCGCCTTCTGCATGGACAGGGTCTTCCATGAGGCTCCCTCCACTCAGCTCCCTTTCTGCTCCTCTCTCTGTCCCCAGATGCCTGCTTGCCCTGAGAGTCACCCTGGAGGACAGACCTTGTTGACCAAGGAGTCTGGAATCTGACTATCTATGCTCTTCCAAAGTGATGGAGTCACTACTTCACAGAGCTTTCTCTGAGTCTCCCAGTCTAACAGTTCACTGATCCTATAACCCCGGCACTGGACACATTGTTCACCCTGGTGAGGGTGCACTTCTTTATGTATGTTACCATCTGCTATCTTTTTATGTGGATTTTGCTTGTTTCTTCCTTTGAAGGAAGAGACCTTGGGGGCAGAATTGCAGTCCTTTATTTCTTCTAAGCCTGCTCAAGGCCTCTAAGAATGTCTGCAACTCAAGTATCCCTGGCAAACAGGGTGACCTGAGCATTTTAATGAACCAGAGCACAGATGAAGGCTGTTCCAGTAAAGGGCTAAACTATCCTGAGAATCAGGCTCGGATTCATTCCTCAGGTTTCAGTGTGTTTACAGGGCAGTTTACCCAGCAGTTTGAGTCGCTCTACTCCCGTTTGCCCCACATCCAACAGTACCAGTGCTGTCAGCCTTTCAGAGGGGGCAACTGGACCAAGGCAGACATGCTGTTTGATTTGTTAGCAGGGTTGGGTAGCTGTTTCTGTTTTTATTTGTTTTTAACTGGCGTGTGTGTCAGGACCACATCCTCTGCTTTGAAGAAAGATAGACACCCTGCATTTCCAGGCCTGGGTTTATTGCATGTTTGTGTTTATTACCTGTATTATAAAAGCAGTATCAACAAGTGTAAGAAAAAAGTAGTGATGATTGGTATACTCATTAACCCTCAAGAGAATGCACTCTAAATTGCTTGGTTTTGCTTTTTTTTTTTTTAATTTAAAATGAATTTGGAGTCTGTGAAGACCTGATGCTACAGGAGGTCTCTGGTGAGAGACAGCATTTCTAAGTTATATGTCATTTCTGAACATCTTGTCATGGTGTCAAAGATATATGTTCAAATATATGAATTCCCATAAATCCTCTTATAAAAATAAGCAAACAGCAAAACCTCTTTTTGTGCTCTTCTCAGAACAAGACTAAGCTATTTGTTCATCCTCCTGTGGGGCAATGGCTGTGTCCCTTTGGGTACCCTTCCAGCTTGTGAGCCTCCTCAAAATGCCTACAGCTGACCCCCACAAGCAGCCTGAGGAGGAGTGGTTCCCCCCCAGCAGGGGAACCAGGGTACATGGCTTCCTTCTGTGGCTCAGTAGGGTTTGAAGGCTCAGCAGCAGGCCAGACCCCAGTCTGCTCCCTCAGGAAGCCCTCTCCTGCACCCTCTCATGTATACAGTGGGGAGTCAGGTCCAATCCCCCGTTTTACACATGAGCAAATGGAGGCCCCAGGAGGCTGGGGAAACCTAGGTCAGGGCTGTGGTCAGGGCCCACCTTGGGATCTGGGGGCTTTTGTTCTTCAATGGATACTGGGACTGCATCCTGACGGCACATTCACCCAGACAGACTGGGTCCGCAGCTGCAGCCTGCTAACCTTTACTGGATGTGGACAGACCCTCCTGGGCTGGGGGCCTTCAGTTGCAGAACAAACTTCCAGTTACAGAAGCCAGTGCTGGAGGCTGACCACGGGAAAGTTTTAATTCTTGCTCTGAGTTGCACTAAGGAATAAGTCTGGAGAGGATTATCCCAAGCGGGAGACATAAACATCTGCTGAGGTCAGGCTGTAGCCAGATGCACGGGTGCCTTCTACCTATCGCTGCAGCTAGAGCATCATCCATATGGAGCCTATGCTACTGGGCTGGTCTGGACCCAGCACGTCAGCCAGGGCTGCGCAGGTGCAGACGGGCTTGAGGCATGGGAGGATGCTCTTGGGGCTGCACTCAGCTTCTCAGATTTTGTTTCTTTTCCCTTTACTTCTTACCTGTATCTGTGGATCAGACCTCCGTTTGCTTTGAATTGGAGCCAAAATGACCTCAGAAGTCAGAGACTCAAGCTGCTGGCCTATGAATTGTACCGGGTGAACCTTACGTAAGGCATTTTGCCTCTGAGGGAAGGGCTGGCTGGGTTACTCTTCGGAGTAACCACTCATGTTGTTACAAGCACTCATGTGGTTTTCTTTGATGATTTAAGACCGTGTCCCATAGGATCTTGAGCAGGAAGAAAACTTTCATTCAAGAGTTTAAAGGGTTCTTTGGATGATAACTAAACTCCAACTGGACAAAGTGACTAAAGTGTCTCCCTTCACCTCCCCAGCCCCCCAGAACTCCAGATCTGGGGAGGCCATTCTCAAGGATGGCCCCAAACCTGGGCTCGGCAACCTGGGTCAAGCATGGCTGCTTCTTTTACTTGAATCCAGTCGTACTGCTATGGTCTGGCTGCTGTGTGTGCTCAGTTGCTCAGTTGTGTCCTACTCTTTGCGACCTCGTGACCTGTAGCTCACCAGGCTCATCTGTCCATGGGATTTTCCAGACAAGAATACTAGAGTGAGGTTGCCATTTCCTCCTCCAGGGGATCTTCCCAACCTAGGAATCGAACGCACATCTCCTGTGTCTCCTGAATCCTTTACCACTGTGCCACCTGAGAAGCTCCTTTATGCTTGCGTCCCCTCCTAATTTCTATGTTGGAATCCTCACCCCAACGATGCTGGTCTGTGGCCTCTGAGAGGTGCTGAGGTTGGAGGGGGCGCCTCAGGATGAGATTACTGCCTCACACCTTTCACAGCGTGAGGACAGGGAGAAGATACCTATGATGACTCAGGAAGAGGCCTCCACCTGACCATGTGACACCCTGATCTTCCAGCCTCCAGAACAATGAGAAACACATTCTGTGGTTTATAAGCCATCCAGTCTATGGGATTTTTTTTTTATAGTAGCCCAAATGGACAAAGACACACACAGCAACCACACAAATAGACACCTCCCAACAGAGGGAAGACATGGGGAAAGAGGTGATCTCAGCTTTTATCTGACTTTCTTCTGGTGCAAGGCTGGGCATCCCTGTAAATGCTCTCTCCTGGCCTGGTGGGGTGAGGCATCAGGCTCTGTGGATGTTGGTGCCTTTCCCAGCCTTGACTCATCTCCCCTCACCCCTGGGCTTTTGTACATGCACACTCATTTGCTCTTACCTGTCAACAACCAGGTCCCTTAGGCAACATTATCAGTTCCAGTTTGCAGATGAGTAAATCAAGGCTCAGATATTTAAGTCATTTGATCAAAATTATGATTCTGCCAAATAGCCAAGACTTACAGGCATCTAGCCTCCCACGCTGGTCTACCACATCTGCTGTTTGGTTTTTTAATGGTCAGAGACTCAGCTAAGAAGGTGGGGCAGTGGGGCCGTGGAAGAGAGCCTGATCTTTATGGAGGGCTCATGGGGCAGCTAAGCCCACCTTGTATGGAGAAACTACCTCAGTTGAGAGGGTCGAGGAGTTGGGGGAATTAGGCACTATATATGGTAGCTCCTGTCCATTCACAGAGGGGCTTGCAGCTTGGCACCAAAGACAAGAGAGAGATGACAGTTGAGAGCATCATAATCAAGTAACTTGTTCAGTTTTCCATTGCTGGGAGGGGAGGGGACAAATTGCAAATGATAAACAGCTGATCCAAACCCCTGCTGGGACTATGCAGATGAGGCTTCTGGCCCCTTACTCTCATGAACAGAGGGGCTTGGGTACTCACACACACACACATGTGCACACACACACACACACACTTTTGTTTTGCTACGTTTGTTTTCACTATCACTGAAAATCTATTCTTCATTAAATAACGATATAGCATGCTGAATTATCTAATAGCAGCGGCAATTTTGCCTTAGACTCAGGCTATTTTTAAGATTTTTTTTTCTCATATCGAAACTGAGAAGAGTCTGGAAATTTCACTCAAGGAAAAGTCATTTAACACTTTTCAAAATAATTGCAAGTTCATCCTGAACTTCATCATCCTCATCACAATTGGAGTGAATGAGCTACATGATTTGCTTGATGTCTGATTCTCCCATATACTATGCTTCTAAAGGCCAAGACCAAGCCTGTCATTTATTCATTCAGCATTTTTATGGGGCTTGCATGTACCAGATGCTGCTCTGCCTGGTGAGGATATAAGAGGGAATGAAACATCTGGGACTCTGCAGTGGACGGTCTCAGTTGGTTCCATGTCCACAACCCCTAGGAGTCCCTGACATTTGCACAGCAGCGGTTAACTGGTACCCTTGGATAAGAGGTGTACACACTGCTTCCCCACATCATCCCTTAGTGAGAGATTTGGGACCACACCGTCCCCCCAGACAGGCTTCCACCCCTGCTCCTTGGCACACTGGCCTGTGGTCAAGGCCACTCTGCCTGCCCTAAGCATGGGGGAGAAGAACCTGGGCTGTCCCAGTGGGAGGATGGAAGAGCAGAGGGAGCTGACCCACTTTTCTGGTGTAACTGGGGATTCCCAGCTGGGCCCTGGGGCTCTGGGGGTGGGACAGCCGTGCTGGCTACCCTGACCCCTGCTCTGTGCTATGTTATTCTCAGGGCAGTGACGTGTGTCCATGCAGTAGAGCTGCTCTGTGGCTGGAGAAGAAAGGAGCCAGCAGAGCAGAATCCCGTGGGCTCAGCTCACAGAGGGAGGCTCAGCCTGTTCACTGGCCTGAAGACAGAGGCTACGGTGGCACCGGGCTCATACCCTTGTCCACAAGGCTTGGGTAAGTCCCCAGACCTTCCTTCTGTGAGGGAGCAGAGGGAACCAGAGCTTTAATGAGGGACGCATGGGCATATTGGCCCTAAAGCCACCCCAGCCCAGAGTGATAACATCTTTCCAATTCTCTAAACCTCAGTTTTCCTTTCTGGAGATGGGATAATCATATCTAACCTAAGGAACTGTTGACTGTTAGAAACGTCAGTTGCACAGCACCTGGCACTTAAGAACTGATGGGCATCATTTCCTAGGCCCCCCAGTTGGGACCTGACCCAATTTTGTGCTCATAATAACTGTGTATCACAAATCACAGCATCCCTCCTGCAGGTCATGGCTGCAAGGACAGAGGGCTAACCCGCCCCAGCGGCCAGTCACCCTCTTTGGGAAGAAAGGGTGTGCTGTGCTCTGTCTGGTCCTGCTGGTGATGGGTGTGTGTGTGTTAGTCACCTAGTTGTGCCCGACTCTTTGCGATCCCATGGACTGCAATCCACCAGGTTCCTCTGTCCATGAGATTTTCTAGGCAAGGATACTGGAGTGGGTTGCCATTTCCTTCTCGAGGGGATCTTCCCAACCCAGGGATCGAACCTGGATCTCCTGCACTGCAGGCAAATTCTTTACCGACTGAGCTACAAGGGAAGCCCGGTGATGGGTGAGGTACCTGATGTTCAGCTCCTGAGCAAGGCCCGCCTCTGAGCACAGCTTGCCCCGAGGGTGCCCAGTCATTTCCAACCCTTTCTCCAAGGTCCTCACTCTCACCTCAGCTACTCTGTTTCCTTTCCTGCCCGTGGAAATGAAATGTTTCAGAATATTCCCCAGGTCTCCTTTGACTATTGTCTGACAGAATATGGTCCACTGGAGAAGGGAATGGCAAGCCATTTCAGTATTCTTGCCTTGAGAACTCCATGAACAGTATGAAAAGGCAAAATGATAGGATACTGAAAGAGGAACTCCCCAGGTCACTAGGTGCCCAAAATGCTACTGGAGATCAGTGGAGAAATAACTCCAGAAAGAATGAAGGGATAGAGCCAAAGCAAAAACAATATCCAGTTGTGGATGGGACTGGTGATAGAAGCAAGATCCAATGCTGTAAAGAGCAATATTTCATAGGAACCTGGAATGTCAGGTCCATGAATCAAGGCAAATTGGAAGTGGTCAAACAAGAGATGGCAAGAGTGAACGTCAACATTCTAGGAATCAGCAAACTAAAATGGACTGAAATGGGTGAATTTAACTCAGATGACCATTACATCTACTACTGCGGGCAGGAATCCCTCAGAAGAAATGGAGTAGCCATCATGGTCAACAAAAGAGTCCAAATGCAGTACTTGGATGCAATCTCAAAAATGACAGAATGATCTCTGTTCGTCTCCAAGGCTAACCATTCAATATCACAGTTATCCAAGTCTATGCCCCAACCAGTAACACTGAAGAAACTGAAGTTGAACAGTTTTATGAAGCCCTACAAGACTTTTTAGAACTAACACCCCAAAAAGATGTCCTTATCATTATAGGGGACTGGAATACAAAAGTAGGAAGTCAAGAAACACCTGGAGTAACAGGCAAATTTGGCCTTGCAATGTGGAATGAAGCAGGGCAGAGACTAATAGTTTTGCCAAGAAAATACACTGGTCATAGCAAACACCCTCTTCCAACAACACAAGAGAAGACTCTACACATGGACATCACCAGATGGTCAACACCAAAATCAGATTGATTCTATTCTTTGCAGCCAAAGATGGAGAAGCTCTATATAGTCAACAAAAACAAGACCAGGAGCTGAATGTGGCTCAGATCATGAACTTCTTATTGCCAAATTCAGGCTCAAATTGAAGAAAATAGGGAAAACTACTAGACCATCCAGGTATGACCTAAATCAAATCCCTTATGATTATACGGTGGAAGTGAGAAATAGATCTAAGAGCCTAGATCTGATAGATAGAGTGCCTGATGAACTATGGAATGAGGTTCGTGACATTGTACAGGAGACAGGGATCAAGACCATCCCCATGGAAAAGAAATGCAAAAAAGCAAAATGGCTGTCTGGGGAGGCCTTACAAATAGCTATGAAAAGAAGAGAGGTGAAAAGCAAAGGAGAAAAGGAAAGATATAAGCATCTGAATGCAGAGTTCCAAAGAACAGCAAGAAGAGATAAGAAAGCCTTCTTCAGCGATCAATGCAAAGAAATAGAGGAAAAGAACAGAATGGGAAAGACCAGAGATCTCTTCAAGAAAATTAGAGATACCAAGGGAACGTTTCATGCAAAGATGGGCTCGATAAAGGACAGAAATGGTATGGACCTAACAGAAGCAGAAGATATTAACAAGAGGTGGCAAGAATACACGGAAGAACTGTACAAAAAAGATCTTCACGACCCAGATAATCTTGATGATGTGATCACTAATCTAGAGCCAGACATCTTGGAATGTGAAGTCAAGTGGGCCTTAGAAAGCATCACTTTGAACAAAGCTAGTGGAGGTGATGGAATTCCAGTGGAGCTGTTTCAAATCCTGAAAGAGGATGCTGTGAAAGTGCTGCACTCAATAGGCCAGCAAATTTGGAAAACTCAGAAGTGGCCACAGGACTGGAAAAGGTCAGTTTTCATTCCAATCCCAAGGAAAGGCAATGCCAAAGAATGCTCAAACTACCGCACAATTGCACTCAGCTCACATGCTAGTAAAGTAATACTCAAAATTCTCCAAGCCAGGCTTCAGCAATACGTGAACCATGAACTCCCTGATGTTCAAGATGGTTTTAGAAAAGGCAGAGGAACCAGAGATCAAATTGCCAACATCTGCTGGATCATGGAAAAAGCAAGAGAGTTCGAGAAAAACATCTATTTCTGCTTTATTGACTATGCCAAAGCCTTTGACTGTGTGGATCACAATAAACTGTGGAAGATTCTGAAAGAGATGTGAATACCAGACCACCTAACCTGCCTCTTGAGAAACCTGTATGCAGGTCAGGAAGCAACAGTTAGAACTGGACATGGACCAACAGACTGCTTCCAAATAGGAAAAAGAGTACATCAAGGCTGTTTTAACTTCTATGCAGAGTACATCATGAGAAACGCAGGACTGGAAGAAACACAAGCTGGAATCAAAATTGCCGGGAGAAATCCCAATAACCTCAGATATGCAGATGACACCACCCTTATGGCAGAAAGTGAAGAGGAGCTAAAAAGCCTCTTGATGAAAGTGAAAGAGGAGAGCAAAAAAGTTGGCTTAAAGGTCAACATTTAGAAAACTAAGATCATGGCAAACAGTCCCATCACTTCATGGGAAATAGATGAGGAAACAGTGGAAGCAGTGTCAGACTTTATTTTGGGGGGGTCCAAAATCACTGCAGATGATGACTGCAACCATGAAATTAAAGATGCTTACTCCTTGGAAGAAAAGTTATGAGCAACCTAGATAGCATATTGAAAAGCAGAGACATTACTTTGCCGACTAAAGCCCATCTAGTCAAGGCTATGGTTTTTCCTGTGGTCATGTATGGATGTGAGAGTTGGACTGTGAAGAAGGCTGAGTGCCAAAGAATTGATGCTTTTGAACTGTGGTGTTGGAGAAGACTCTTGAGAGTCCCTTGGACTGCAAGGAGATCCAGCCAGTCCCTTCTGAAGGAGATCAGCCCTGGGATTTCTTTGGAAGGAATGATGCTAAAGCTGAAGCTCCAGTACTTGGGCCACCTCATGCGAAGTGTTGACTCATTGGAAAAGACTCTGATGCTGGGAGGGATTGGGGACAGGAGGAGAAGGGGACGACAGAGGATGAGATGGCTGGATGGTATCATGGACTCGATGGACATGAGTCTGAGTGAACTCCGGGAGATGATGATGGACAGGGAGGCCTGGCATGCTGCAGTTCAGGGGTTTGCAAAACGTCGGACACAACCGAGCGATTGAATTGAACTGAACTGAACTTCTTCCTTCTTAGCCTGGAGGAAGGGATTCCTCCCTTTCATAAATAGGTGCCCTCCTGTGCACTTCCTCCGTATCCTGGTTTCTACCCACTGCTCATCTGCCTTTCTTCTGTTCCTTCCAAATGGTCTTCCCCACCCAACCTCGTGTGGCCAGTACCTCCTAGGCAGCTCTGTGCTGCTGCGCTTTCTGAGACATCCTTGGCCATCTCACCAAGGATCATGTGGGCTTCATCTTAAGACACAGATTCTCAAGCTTTTCTCCCAAAGCTCAAACAGAATAAGGGGCCCTAGGAATCTGGGTAACATTTGAAAAAGTCTCTTCCTCAAAAACCATTTTTTTATACATTTAAAAATTAGACAAATACAATAACCAAGACATGGAAGCAACGTTAAGTGTCCATCAACAGAGGAGTGGATGAAGATATGGTACACAGATACAACTGAATGTTACTCAGCCATAAAAAGAATGAAATAATGCCATTTGCAGCAACATGGTTGCAACTAGAGATTATCATTCAAAGTGGAATCAGTGAAAGACAAACGCCTCATGATGTCACTCACATGTGAAATACAATTTAAAAATTGATGTAAATGCCCTTATGTACAAAACAGAAATAGAATCAGATTTTAAAAACAAACTTTTGTTTACCAAAGGGGAAACATGGTGGGGGGAATAAGTTATGAATTTGGGATTAATGTTCACATACTACCATTGATATATATACAATAGATAACCAACAAGGACCTACTGTATAGCCCAAGGAGATCTACTCAATATTCTGTAATAACCTAAATGGGAAAATAATCTAAAAAAGAATATGTCTGTATATGCATAACTGAATCATTTTGCTGTATGCCTGAAACTAACACAACATTGTAAATTAACTCTACTCCAATAAATTTTAAACAAACTACACAAGTGACACAGCACTACAGCACAAGTCTATGTAGACAGCCACAAAAATCTTGCCAACACATTCCCTCTTCTCCCCAGGGGACCAAAGTCAACAGATTTTGACTTTCTGTCTGCGTCTTTCTCACTCATCACCCAAACATATATGCACATAGAGAGAGAAAATGGTATTGTGGATTTTTACAGAAATAAGATCATGCAGTGAAAATTACTCTGCAAATTGCTTTCCTCTTATATCAACACAGCACAGACAGGTCAGTATACAATGTTACCTCATTCTTGTTAAAAGTTGTATAATATTCCGTCATGTAGATGGACACCGCTTATAAAACCATGCCTCTAGTTATGGGCACCGAGGCTGTTTCTAGTTGGATTTGCTTGTTTGTTATCATTAGCAATTCTCTGTAACATCCTTGTGTATATTCTAATATGTTGGTGCTTTTATTTCTGTAGAATAGATTCACAAAAATGAAGTAGGTTTATATGTCATTTTAAAAACAAATTTTGTTGCATTACTCTCCCTAATCGGAGTCACTCCCCTTCCCCCCTAGCAATGTACTCCACTGTCTATTTTTGGTATTTTTGAGAGCATTTCATTCTTTTTCTTCTAAAAATGTTTGTCAGTAGCATGATATACAAGTTCTTGTCACATGTTATTTTGTTTTACATTTTTCCAACTCAGTGAAATTGAGCATTTTTTCCTATGTTTACTGACCTGGATTTTTTTCCTATAGATTTTTTTCCTCATAGTTTGCTTTTTTTAAT